>NW_024426230.1:12965256-13129372 GCF_017311325.1 Ursus maritimus
TTTTTCTTCTTTTTGGTTACGATCATGCATCTCCGGACTCTAACCTTCAAAATTTGGGAGTTCCCCAAGGTGAGGGTCTTAAGTTATTTATTTTGTATTTTATCTGGGGTTTGTTTCTAATGAGATTTATGACAAGGACTCTCATTTCCCTACATCCCAGTTGTTCTCCATTTTTGGGTTTCTTTAGTCTGCTCACTACTTGTGTTTAACTTCTTTGTCCCAATTCTGAGTTAAGACCCTTCTGTTCTTCCATCCACAATTTCACCAAAAATTTTTAAACGAATTTTCAAAAACACCTCTTCTATTGTTTACTTTAAGACGCTTTTCTCAGATTGTTGGATTTATAACACGAACACTTCTACCTCTAAGAATGGTGTATTTTATGGTTCTAGGCCTCAGGGAATTACGTTGAAAACTGACACACATATCACAGAAAAGAGTGACTACTTTGCTTTGCCTGATGCAGTTGGGCATATGAAAGGAATGAGTATACTATAAAACTGGAAAGTGAGGCTGGATTATATTTGATTTTGTAAAGTAGAGAGTTGCTGAACCTAATCGTGCAGGAGGGTAGTCATTCTGAGATGAGGAGGTTGAGTATGCCAGCACAGTTCTTCCAGCAGGACACATAGAAATACCAACAAAAATATTTACTGCCTGACTGGGTGGATTGGAATGGGAGTATGGAGGGCGGAGCAACCATGAAGGCAGTACTATAATCCCGGTGAATATAATGCCAGAATATCAATGGTGGCAACAGGAATGTAAAGAAAGGGGTAAGCTTGTTGGGTAATCTTTCTCCTCTTTATATATACGCGTGCATGTGTGTGTGTGTGTGTGTGTGTGCGTGTGTATGTTTTATGATACATTCAACACGACACTCTCTTGATCCTCTTCAGCCCAGCAAGGAATATTCCACTATTGCCAAAATTTAAAGCATCATAAATGTTCATCTTCATAATGGTTTTGTTTGTCGAATTTAAACCTCTATTAGCATAATCATTTTTAGAAGGTTAGTTTTTAGATAAGAACTAGATCTCTAAAATTTGAATTGTATTGAACTCATCAGAAGATCATGGACCGATACAGCTAACTCATTTAAACTGTTCCAGACCTAGAGGTACACGTGGTGTATGCGTAACCATCGGCCCAGGAGGCTCAGTAAGCAGTTCTGTCTAGAACCAAGAACACGATTTGATGGTCAGGTCGATGGACCGTGTTTGGTATTTCTGGACTACTGCACATAGATGAGATACCTTGGTACTCTGGATAAAAATGAATTAACACTAAACCCAAAATAGAAAACTACATGTACACCCGCACAACAAATAACTTTACATAAAATTTGTTTATACTACAAATAACAACACAGGGAGTGATTTCCAAAATATGATGTTGATTCTCGTGTGAAAAAGAATCTCCATCTCTCCAATTGCATATTTGTAACCTATATTCATTGCTAAGCATGAAACATTTTCTTAGGTCTTCGTTGGGAAGTCCAACATTATTTTCTAACTGTTCTTTTAAGAAAATACTTTAAAATAGTTTTATATATCATAAAAGTATTACATGCTTGTAGATTTTTCTCATAATATCTGTAATAATTCTCAAGTTCACTGACCTCCATCAAATTCCTTTCTAGATGCTTTTTTCCCAAATTACCAAGTATGTTTTAAAATAACTATCATATGAAATAAGATCTACGGGTTTTAAAAAAACTCAGGGTATTATCTTCACTTCAAGAGTCACAATAAATAAATAAATGAGAAAAATAATTTACAATATAAAGAAAAATATTCACGATGTCAAGTAGCACCAGCACCAAATTGCCCAGGTGTTTATCAGAGGGAGCAATTACTGCTTTCTGCAGAGCGTCAGGAAGGACCTCAGGAAGGAGAAGGGATTTGAGCTGGTCCTATAGGATTCAGAGGCAAAAAGAGTAAGCGGGAGAAAGCATTCCAGGTGGGGAAATGAGAGAAAGGCTAGTGAGGAAAAGCTGTCCTTTCAAGAGAAGTGAAGAAAGAGATCCCCCACCATGGCAGCCTCCCACGTTTCCTTTAGGACAGGTGTTATAGGACTCTGCTGGGCCATTCAGTTGCTCAGGTGGAGACCTGAGTGGGTTGGGAGAGGAAATTTATGAGATAAAGTCAAAAAGCCCAGTAGAGACCATTTGACCTCTTCCCGCTCCTCAGCTGAGTACTTCAGTGAACTCTGCATGGCCATCTCCCAGTTATGTGACCCTGGTCCTAGAAGGGGCTATAAATGAGTCAGCAGAGGGACCAAAGCAAGTGCATCCCAATGCCTAGAAAAATGACCTTAGCCCCTCTTTCACGGCTGAAGTTCCAGACATCGGCTTTGTCTATGATGTCCGTGTGCTTGGGTAACACTGAGGCGGGTCTTCCGTCAGCTTACACCAAGATGAATACAAACTACAGTTCTTTCACAATTAACTAGTCATCTAACCTTGCTATTGGAAGTCTAGGCACTTTACTTGCTAGTTGTAATTTCTTTCTTTTTGTAGAATCTGACAGATACTATTTCTAACCTGCCATTCATTCAGTTAATAAGAGTTCTTGAACGCTAAGTATGTATTAGGTATTCCAATATTTGGGGCATTGCAAAGAAATAAGACATCATCCTGCCCTTTAGAAGCTTCTAGTTAGGTGAAGGAACTATGCAAATAGATGATTACCATATGCAAGTAATAATAGTGTTTCAGAGTATCCAGCGTCAGCCAAGGAGTTTGACCGGCACTGACTAGATACCATTATTACTCTTCTTGGAGATAATCTCCTATCTATGTGCAGACTGTAGCTGACAGAAAATAATACTATGCAGAGACACCGGAGGAAAGAGGGAAAATGGGAAGGCTATCTTTGGGCTAAATATCTGTGATTAAATTTTACCCAGGACTTTAGAACAGGCGACAAGAGCAGTGAGTGGAATCCATGAGTATTCCACTTAGAAACTGACTGATGAGTGACGCTGTTAATTACAAACAAGAGTGGCATCATCACGCGAGGAGAGTCCACAAGCTGTGTTGTACAGCAGTGCAAAAGGATGGGCAGGCAGGGTAAATACTGATTCTTCAGTAAAGCCACCCGCCATTCCTCACTAGGCTAAGGCAGCGGGAGGTCCCATTAAGCAGGTTAAGGCAAGTACAGCTGTCTCTTCTACCGCACATCTCAAATACGGCATGTCTACACTTTGCAGAGAAAGTACATGCAGTATTTAGTTCTACTACACATGACTTGTTGGGATCACAGAGTTATCAGTTCTAAGGAGTCTGTTTCAAGTTGATATAATTACAGTGCATTTTGGTCAATCATGTAAAACAGCAATTTCCTTCTTCCTCTCTACTACATTTCAGCAACTTAAAAGGTTTCTCTCTTGGATTGAAGCTTTACGTCAGCATTATTCCAAGCTGCATTCTGGGCTAACAAATTCTCTCTACGCCCGGGGAGACAATTTTCCAGTTACGTAATATAACTCTTTGTAAAATTACAAAGGCAAAGCCACACTACTCTTGATTGTATTTAGAAGAAAAGGTTGGACCTTTCCATTGTCCTAATAAAACCAGCTTAGACACATCTGGAATCTCCATCTGAGAAACTTCTCTTATTAGAATGAAAACCTGCTGCCAAACTGGCAAATGGGACAGTGGAGTAACACTCGAGAAGTATTCAGTGCCTGACGTGCAGTCAGGATGAACCACAAAGAAAGGCATGTGGCTCAACCCCTATGTACGCCTCATTGCCCAGGAGCCAGCAACCCCGTCTGCTGGGGTGCCAAGCAGCACGGTCGTGCAGACTCCTCCGAGTGGAGGGAACAGCCCTGTCATCCACCGTGCCATAAACATGAAGGGAGTTACTGTGGTAACCACCAGGGCAAAGAAGGGCTGCTCAGTGTTCACAAACAAATGTATAAGCATATTTTTAAAAGCTGAAGAATGTTCTCACTCACTAAACTATTTATTTTTCTCCGAACGGATCGAGAACCATTACTATAGCCTTTCCCACTGACTTAGATGTGTGCTTAGTCGGTGATACCAAACTTCAGACTAGTCTGTTGTTGATTCTCGGCACAGTTAGAAATGCCAGGTTAGGCATTCAGCTGGTCTGAGCACTTCTTAAGATATGCCATAAAAAAGATACGTCTGTAAGAAATAAAATGACTTTGCTTGCCTTAAAAGCTGTAGGATGAGGTTTTTTTGAAAATTTCAAAATCGCAAATTTATGCAATGCCTTTATCTGCAAAGTAATTTTATATCTATCATATTTTTAAAAAATACTGATGGCTGATGGCATCTATATTGGGGAGGGGAGGCTTTAGGACACACATGTACAGATACACGTATATGCATCTATGTATGTGTATATGTGATTTATAGTATATTTATATGAAGGGTGGCAGTTGAGTTGCAAAGAGTCAGATTGGGGTAGATGATGACATCTGTCCTGAAGCTATGTTCACATAGCACACACTCTGCTTTTTAGTTTGATCATATGATTGTTTGCGGTGCTTTAGGGTAGGGAACTGATGGAGATTCGGGAGGGGGCGAAAGCCATCCAAACCATCCCTTTGGTACTGCCATTGATCCCGAGCAGAGCAGCAAGATAGGAGAAGTTTAGCTCTGGCATCATCTCCAGGTCATTTTCCAGTTCAACAGTAGGCTTGTGCTCTCTCCTATCTTCCCCTCTTCAACTCCAGCTCAGAAAAGCATTCACACCATTTATCTTTAATATAGCTTTTCAAATGAGATGCTATCTCTCAGATTTGTCTGCTGTTAAAGGGATTTCCGCTGTCAGAGGCGAGGTAGACAGGTTTGTTTTGTTTTGGGTGGAGATGCCACCAAAGATAGTCCTGAGTGATACGTTTTCCTGAGTGGAATTGTATGCTACCCTCATGCTGTGGGCTACACACAAATTCCACCTTTCTGTCCGAGGTAAGGACCTGAGGAGAAAAGAGACACAGACCAGGAGCCACCAGTTACAATTTAAGTGTAGCCACGAGTAAGCAGTGAAAACTAGTGAGGTTTGCAGCTTAATCCTTCTTGGCCTTTCTCCTTAGCAGTGAAATGGGAGAGCAGACATTAGAGGACACTTTGACTTTGAAGGGACAGTGACACACAGACTTATAGTTGAGTTTGTTAGCCATAAGAAAGAGGAAGCATTTCATTTTGTTTTGTAAAGCCCCAAATTCCATATTTTATAGAGGTGGGGAACAGCTAATAAAAATTGTACACTGACAATAAGTGGTGAGGAATCTAATGAAACTCCCTGCCAAGATCTTCGCAAATGTGCTATGAACCAAGATTATTAGTAATTACCAGAATGTTACACATGCTCCTTAATAAACACTTAAGAAACCCACTAATGAATCAAGAGATTAACAGACTAAAGGTTTGCAATTACAGAACACATTAAACGGATAACTGTGGGAAGATTAAGTAAAGATTTTAATTCACTGTAATTAGCCTATCTTACTGAAATAAGATGTTTCTCCTATGGAGTATGTTTGCTTTCTTACTGGTTGGTTGAGCATGGCCAAAGTCACACTGAACATGCAAAGACATGTCTGAGGCTTTGAAATGTGGGTGTACACGCCTACCTTACAGACTTTGGGAAAAGGCCCTAGGAAGCACATCTTCAGAACAATTCCCACCATGTATATTTGTTTTCTGTACTCTCAAAAGTCACCTTCCACTGAGGCTGCCCCAAGAGAAAAAAAATACCCACTTTCCACGAAAGACTAACCACTGAACTCAAGGGGGATGGGGTCTCTGCATTTGTCACCCCTGCAGAAGACCACGTCAGATGGTGGAGAGACGAGGCTGCGACCTAGGAGATGATTCCAACAGTTTTCTTTAGCAGGTGCTGGGGAGAAAGGTTTTCTTTGAACATTTCTCAGACAAATGTTGGCTGTGGATATTCTGTTTTACTTTAGATTAAATATAACAATAATCCACGTAACACTGCCTTGGCAATGATGAGCACAAGAGTCTTTTAATCACGTTGGAAGGGTGCGGTTTACAGTTCTAGACAGATTTCTGCCTCAACATTTCCTGAGATTTCCATCTGCACAAGAGGCAAAGTGAAGAGTTCTGGGGACATAGAGATGAATAAGCCACAGATCTTGTTCTCTAGAACAGAACAAACAGGTGGAGGGCAGGGAGATGTTAGTAGTTCGTCATAAAATAAGGCAGAATACAGGGGCACCTGGGTGGCTCAGTGGGTTAAGCGTCTGCCTTCAACTCAGGTTATGATCCTGGGGCTTAGGATCCAGCCTGATGTCTGGCTCCCTGCTCAGCAGGGAGTCTGCTTGTCCCTTTTCTTCTGCCCTACCTCCTCCCCCCTACCCCCCCCCACTCATGCTCTCTCTCTCTCAAATAAATAAAATCTTAAAAAAAAAATAAGGCAGAATACAAATGTTAAAGATTCCGGGAACTAGGTTTGCCTGCAACTTAAGCATTGCTTTTGCTTGCTGGGTTTGAGACTTAGGCCTGGCATCAATTAGCACCCCAAACTAACGCTAACAAATCCACAAGGGTCATGAGTTTGGCTCTGTCTGCGCAGTGACCACCGACCAAAGTTCAAAAGCCGTACCCTTACATATTTGGCTGCTTATCAAATTATTCTAAAAATTCAGGGAAAAGAAAGATATTTTTCCTGAATGTTGCTCAGTCATCGCTCTGAGAGAGTCTCTTCATAAAAGAAATAAAGACCTATGCCTGGTAAAAATTAAGATTTTGCCTGTTTAAAGTCTGAATGTCTTTACTAGGTGTAGGGGGGCCGGGCTATGCTTTGGCTTAGTGTTTATGATATTGTAAAGAAGACCAATAAATTTCTCTATGTTATTTTAAAACAGTTTATAATTTGAAGAAATATGTAACCTGGAGTGCTCAGTCAGCCTAGATAATTACTGCAGATAAAGTAACACATCTTGGCAAGGCCACAAAAGCAAGGGAAATCTTCAGTGCCATGTAATTTTGAACACGCTTTTGGACAGAGCCTCAAAAATATTATCTCTCTGAAATATCAGATCAACCCAGATAGCCTGATTATACTTTAAGTAATTTCCTGTGATCCCAGACACATCTAACTGCGGTCTCCTTTCACAAGGCAGGGAGATTTAAAGTCTGATATGCTTTGTACATTTCACAAATCACACTTTGACTATACACTTCAATATTCTATAAATGGTTCATCGTTTTGCCAAGCACAAGTTTTGTTACAATAAACATTTACCTGTGTGTCTCTGATTAGTGTGATGAAATAGATCTAGCCTTGTACATCTTACACAATTATAAGACATATGGTATTCCTGGTATGTCAAATCTGCAAAATTTGACATTGTAAGATGAACCATGATAAGACAGTTGATTCTACCATCTGGCACACGTTCTTCCAGTTGTTTATGTTACTTATGGGATAATAACTAAGAACACTGACGATATAATTCTAAAATTTATTTTAATGACAATATGCTAGTTAACAAGTCAGAGACAAATGATCATTAGAAATTACAACCTAAATCTAATAATGTTAAACCACAAGCAATAAAACAGGCTAATTGACATGGCTGTATAATTAAAGTGCTCCAAGCATAAACTGGTCTCAATTAAACACAAGCCTGACTAGCATGACTTTCAGTATTTTGCTTTGTAAAATACATGTCACAATATAAAATAATGCTGATAATATAAAAATATAGGGCTGCCACTTTTTGAATATACATGTGTATGTATGCATATATTTAATTAAACTTCATATTTAATGTCGACAAATGACCAGATGCACCTACCTATATTTTCCCAAGTGCACTGATGTAGGCTGGCCATTACAGTGGTTAATTAGCATGAAATCAAATTATACATGGGCAGGGAGGGAAGGATGGATCACAGGTTGGAAAATAACCCATAAGCAAGGTAATGAGAATAGAGAGGGTGACATCAGCTTTAGCAATCAAGTACTAAAATTACTATAGTCATGACGAGTATCATTTTCACATATTCCCAAAATAATTATAGTTTTAAAAAATTTGACCCCCACCCCCCAAAAAAAGTCAGCTATATTCTTTCTCTCTCCAATCCTCCCCACCTACCTCCTTGGGTCAACAGGTTTTCCTAATGTTCATCAATAGTACCTACTGCCTGGTGACAGAGAACCACAGGACATCATTCTCACCTGTTGAACTTCAGCTCATTGCTCGGGATGGCACTGAAGTTCTTGGTTTCCAGCCTCCATAAAAGATTTCCAGAACAGGGAAATTGAAAGCAGTCAAATCTACCAGAACCCTCTCACTGGCCCTGGGAACTGAGCCACTTCACATAAACTAATTATGCACTAGAGACTGTAAGCTGGGGTCCCGGTGAGGGAGAATGTCAGAGAATATAGTCTCTAAAGACCTAATATACCATATTCCATTTTATTTTAACTGATCAAATGTGCCTATTTTATGGTTTATTTAGCATTGATAAGGAAGGATGTTTTTCAACAATGTCAAAGGGAGAAGATTAAGAGAGTGGGTGGCTTCTTTGCATTCATAAGCATAAGTGCTTATGCTAGAAAGAAATTTGGGGAATGGAGGTAAGAAACTTGGCTAGTAAGGAAGAAAATATGCTTATACTTATCAGAGTTGAGGAAAATTTCAAGGGAAGATTTTATTTTTATACCAAGATTGACCTCATAGGTTACCAAGATTTGGATCAGTTATTATTGATTCCAAATGAGGACTAGAGTTTTCAAAAGCATTTTATAGGTGGACAGGACCCAAAAATGACCAAAAAAGTGGTGATCGTACTGCTTACTTATAAATTGCTTTCAACTTTGAGAGCATTTTTACATCTGTGATCTAATCGCAGGATACTCCTCAGTTTCACAGTTCCTTGTATTTGTAGGGTAAAAATCACTTGAAAAAGGGGAAAAGAAAAAGTATCAGCTTGGATCTAGAAAAGCATCAGACTAGAGGGAATAGGTTTCCCTGAAGTCTTTCACCTTATTTTTGTCTCTAGGTCAGAGAATGTCTAGTAAAATTACTTCTCTAAAACCAAGCTTTTTTCATTTGTTAAAGAGGGAATAATGTTACTTGCATGCCACCCAACTGACTTCGAAGTTTATCTCTGGAACTCTAAAAAAATTGGCCCTGAATTAACTGTTGTGGGGACAGCCAGGTTTCAGCGATGAATTGACTGTGTTAATTTGATTTGATCCCTCATTGTCTGGAGTATAGACTGTGGGTGGAGAGGGATCTCTCATGGGGGAGGTAGGATGGACATCTTTGTGGAGGAATTTGGATGCAGTCTTATTTGAAGAGTAAGACATCATGTGATTCCTGCCAGCCCTCTCATTGTAGACAACTAGACTGATACACTGTAGACCAAAACCAAAACCAAAAACACCCCCTGACCTTTCTACATTTCTTTAGCATCTATTCTATGGGGTTTATTTCCAAGCTTACTGTCTGCCTGGGGAACACTGTCAAGACCAGTATCAACTAACTCTGTAACTTCTCTCTCTCACCCCAACTGCCACTTCTCTCTTCCCTCTCTCTAACTCTGTTTTTCTCAACTATATGCTTTTAATAATGAAGATTCCATTATGACAGGAACCCATGCTCAAGAGAGCCCCAGTGGAAGGGTGTGGTTTCATCATCATCAAATAACAAGCTAAAAATAATTAAAAATGACTTAGAACACTGGCAACAGAAGAGATGCATGAATTATTTCCACCCAGGAGCAGGCCTAACTTGGCCACAGAACTTGTATGGGAAACTTTGTTTTACCAATTAACCAAATATTTAATAAAAGACAACTAATACATTTGGCCAAATTACAGGTGGGTAGTTTGGTGGATAACAAAGCACATCAAGACCATTCCAGTCATGTAATTTCATAAAACGATGATCTTATTCCAACCAGCAGCTTTTACATAAATGTAAATTTGCATTTTAAAACAATTATTCTAAAAAACCTAGCTTTCTACTCTATAAATTAAGATTCAGATTAATTGGATAGCTTGGTTAATGTAGGTTCCCTAAAATCTTAAAAACTAAACATAAGACATTCACTTAAAATGAGACCCAAGTGAGAAACCTAGAGTGAACACCTAAGAGTTAAACCTCCTCCTCCAAACTTCTGCGAGGGTGAGTTCTCGTTGTCTCCAACGAAACTCTGCTCATTTGCAGTCAATTAATCGTCATGAGTTCTGAGTATGACGATTAGATTTTTTTAACGGTTTAAAGGGTAAGTTTTATGCATATCTTACCACAATTAAAAAAAAAAAGCCTTATTCAGTTTAAGGATGCTTCACAGCCCTTTCACCATCTCCCCAAGCTGTTCCCCAAAAAACCAGTTTGGTTGAGAGCATGATAGGAAGATTAGCTCAACACAATGGCAGTGTTGAAGGAAGATTTTTTGTGGGTGGGGTGGGGGTGGGGAAAAGGGAATCAGTGATGTAGGAAAAGAATTTAGTGCAGAAAACTCCTGGGGGATCCTGAGCTTGTCTCATCCCTCAAACACAGCTGGATAGTTACCAAATTATTCTAAACACCCAAGAAGTCAGTCAGAGGTCTGAGAGAACAAAACCACAAGGTTACAAGTAGTAAAGCGACCACTTTCTGGAAGGTAGGAGTTGTGGAAGTTCCCTTGGCGGAGACATAGCTGAAGATTAGATTCAAACACTGGGAGTTTTAGCTCCTCCCCCACAAGTAAAACCTTATTGTTGAGTACAGAAGTGCAAACAAGTATTCTGGAACACTGAAATTTACAAAGAATTCATGCCAACTAACATTTGCTGAGTGCCTACTCTGTACAGGACACTCACATGTTAAGACTGCTTAACTCAGACACTGACCCTGTTACAGAAGTTTGCATTCTAGGGGCGCCTGGGTAGCTCAGTCAGTTGGGTGTCCGACTCTTGATTTCGGCTCAGGTCATGATCTCAGGGTTGTGAGATTGAGCCTGGTGTCAGGCTCCATGCTCAGCATAAAGTCTGCTTAGGATTTTCTTGTATTCTCCCTCTGCCCCCTACCCCTTGTCGCACACACACGCACACTCTCTCTCAAATAAATAAATAAATAAATAAATCTTAAAAAAAAGAAGTTTGCATTCTAATAGGAGACAAACATGTGGCATTCAAACATGAATAACAGGCAAGTCTTCCTAGATTTGTCATATTCTTGCTTGCCCCCTTGAATAGTACACAGGAAACCCAACATAGCATGTTCGCAGTGCCTGTGGTCAGTGGGGGCCTTCCAAAGGGGAATTATCCTTCTGTGCTGTTACCCTGGGATCTGCCTACACTAATGGCCTCACAGTGCTTTTCTGGTTCTTTGTTTCTCTGTATGGTTTTGTTCTACCCCTTATTGCTAAGCAATGAGCTATCTTTTCTTGCACATCATTGTGTTTGCCCCAAGCCACTCTCCCTGCTTCCATCTTCCCCTCCCCCTTTTCTCTCCTGCATTCCTCCCGTGACCTTTCACTCACCACTTGAAACCCAGCAGTGAATGAAGGACGAGATAACTCAGCTTGGTCATGGCTCTCAGAGAGGGCCGCAGGGGCCATATTATGAGTCAGGTCCGTGAGCATCAGTGCCTGGTTCTTGTAACATCTATTTTGGCTGTTCAGAGACCATTTTCTGCATGTGTTTTGTTTCTCAGTTCTGTGCCAGAGTTGAGGTTCTGAGATAAGTGGGCCTCTGGCTGAGTTTGAACTTTCCCTGAGAATGGGCTGTCCTGAGAGGAGAGAAGGGGTAGATAGTCTCCATTTTCCTCTCGTATCCTCTTCCCTAGGCTCTGTGGTCATGCCCAGGTAGAAGACCTCAGGCAGGGACAGTCTCTCCTGCTTGTGGGAAGGTAGCCCTGCTGCCACGTGCTCCTATCCCTCTGGGATCCTTCCACTCCATGGGCTTACTAAAGAGTCCTGAACAAGAACTAATTTATAACTTACACTAAGGATGATGAGGATGGCACACAGCAGAGCTGATGCCAGCCATAATGATTTCTTCATTCTGTTCCCCTATTTGTTTTGTGGGTTCTGTTCCTGTTTGTTTCTTCAAATAAGATGCGCTTCCTTTTTCTTGGTATGTTTTCCACTTTTGCATTATGAACCATGTGGTGTCTGTTATTTAGATTCTCATAAACGCATGTTTAGTTTGAACATTTGAGGAAAATATTCTTTTGAAAAACCTATATTTTTCAGAATTCTGACCAAATCACTGTGGTTTTCTGTTGGCACTGATGATATTGCACTATCCTTTTGGGAGAGAGAAGAGAAAGAAATATAGAAGAGAAAAGAAAAGGAAAGAAAAAAGAAAGAAAGAATGAAAGAGAAAGAAAAGAAAGGAAGGTCAAACGAAAGAAAAAGAACCACTGCAAAGGATTCTACTTCCCAGTACAAATACTTTTGGAACTGCTAAGCCCATTCTTACTCATGTGTGTTAGGTCAAATTCTGGCAGAAATCATAAGACAGCTGCAATTCCATACTTTGAAATGTCTATTAAAAAAATCTTGATATAATTTATAGAATAGTTGGCAGGTATTCCCCGTTTTTTCTCATTCCCTTGAATGTAGACAACTTTTGGAATAAAGGAAGGGGAGAAATGAGTATTTTCAATGGTGAAGTCAGTATATTCACAACTTTAAATGTGATGCCAAGAGAACTTTAGGCAGTGAAGATTGGTTTGAGTGTGTATATATTTTTAGTAATATTACTTGTGTCAGATTCAGTTTCAGCTAACTTAAGTTTGGGACTGAAGACAAAAATTTACCACAGGTAAACAAATATACAATGGAAGACACTACACTTTTAGATACAAATCAGATAAAGAAAATTTTCTTAAAAATCTCAAGTTTAAGCATTCTAGAAATTTAAAGGCATAAGCAGATGACTTTTTTCATTATATTGCAATACCAATCCTAAATGAACATGGCTTCACCAAGGGCTTTGGCTGCTAGGACTGACATGTCTCAAAGTAACTCACATCAGGGAGAAAGTGGTTATTACAGAGACTGTGTGGGACAAAATAGTGTAATGAGGTCTCCTGGGAACTGGGACTGGGCAGGGGAATCCATCAGGGACTGTGGTGGAAGCAATAAGCAGTCCACTAACACCTTCTGCTCCCTTTTTCATTGTGTGAAGTTGGTTTGGGGAGATACCTACACCGTCTGATATAAGTACATCCCCAGCGCCCTGTACATCCAGATGTAGGTCATGTGACTAGTTCTTTTGAATGGAATCGAAGTGATGTAATGGGTCACTTTCAGACTGACATTCTTATGAGTGGGGCTTCTTCATTCTCTTTCCTGCTTTACCCAATGTACTTTTGCAAGATACATCTTACATCAACACTAGTTACACCTGACATCAAACCTGTCTCCTCTGCAAGAAGGAACCAGAGGACTCTGAAGCTTTAGTGGGTACACAGCTACAAGGCAGAAGGAGCCTGGATCCCTGTCTCACACATGCTTTCTTGGGATAAACACTGAAATTTAGGGGTTTATTTGTTACCGCAACTAGATTTGCCTTAACTGATCCAAGGACCAACCTTGTACTGTGTCTCTGTCTCTGTGTCCCCTCTGTAGACCAGTTCCTTCTGGTTATTCATGCTTCCTGCTCCCCCACAGCACGCACTGACTTTGATAAAGCTACCCAGCCATGGTGTAATAAGACACAAACCTGATGCCCACCAGTAACTCGTTTCTGCCACAACGTGAGCCAAATATTTTCTGTTTGCTCCTCCAGCACTCTCTCCACCCTTTTCCATCCTGTTCGTTGCCCTGAGAAGTGATCCAAATTGATTACATCAAAAGAATCCTATGTTCTCTGTCTTCCAGTTGGATTTGGTCAATGAGAAAGCCCTGGCAGGTGACAGGAGGAAGGGAGGAAGATGAATTTGGGCTATTTATTTGTCTGGTTCCTTCCTGTGAGGTTTCCTCAGGCTTGTCTCTGTCAACAGAAGCTCACCGCTCCTCTCAAGAAGCCCTCTCTTCACGACTTTTGTCTTTCAAGTTTTGGTAACCTTTCCCTTCACGCATGCCTTTGAGCTTAGAGACAGCTTTTCCTCCTGCTGCTGGTAGCCTTGGGATCCTGAGAGTTCTTCCTTATGATTTCTTTATACCCTGCCCATAGTTTTGTTGTGAATCCATTTATAAATGCTTCCAATTATCCTAATTTGAGAGAACTACCTGTTTCCATTTCACTGCAAAATCATATCCCAGTTAAAATTCTCTAAGGAGTCAGTTGTCTACCACTGGCTCTCTTAGCCATGTCCATGGGATGGAGTTATTCTGCAAACATCACCTCAAGCCCACCCCTGCAGCCAAGCCTGTGAGTGATGGTGACTTGCAGAGAAAGAGGAAGTTTGCAGGTATCTCGAAATAGGTCTATCAAACCATACATCTTCATATCTTCTGGTAAAAGTTCCCCTTCATTTTTCACTCCTGTTTAGCTAGATAATTGCCATCATCTCCATTGTATTTTTTTTTCCCCTCTAGTGGATTGCCTTATCACGGAGAGAGCACATTATTACTTTTTATAGGATTGTGTATTGTGAACAGTGAATGTTCCTACTATACCATTTAGAATCCAATTCTTTAGATTCCAAAGTGGAAATGTTTTAAAAACAAAATAGGAGAAAAAAGTACTAATAACCACAGATTAGTGTTTTGGCCATGTTATTTTTTAGGGGGAGAAATGTCTTTGTACCAACCTGGATATGCCATGGATATATGATACAATATTTGCATCCAAAGAGCTCATCAATTTTCTCTTGGAATTTTTTTTTTTTTTTTGTGTATAGTTCACTTTCTTTTTACTGCCATTAGTATCCAGCAAAAGATGTTACGTAAGCATACAACTGAATTAGGAATTATTATTATACCAAACATCTCACCGCTTTCATTCAATGTAAAAAGTGCGTTATACATGGGGAGCCAAGCAGTTTTGATAAGGTGCCTAACTTAAGGTAGTATAAAAATTGTGTGAATATCCAGGTACAGAAGCCAAATGTTACATTTTAAGGGTTTATTTTTTCTAAATATTTTATTTTAAGCCTTTGGTAGTAACAGTTGTATTCTTTTTCTTATTTCAGGAAAAGGGGAACTAGAAAGCACTCACCTGCCTCCCCCGGGAGAAGACAAAATGGAAGACAATATATTTTTTCACTCTATTTAAAGTCACATGTTTTATATAAACTGAAATAAGGTTAATATTGCAAGATAGTTATTTTTCCAACTTAATATATGTATATTTAAAGATTTTATTTATCTATTTGAGAGAGACAGAGATAGCGACAGAGAGCATGTGCGGGGAGGAGAGGGAGAAGCAGGCTCCCCGCCAAGCAGGAAGCCTGACGCCAGACTCAATTCCAGGACCCCAGGATCATGACCCGAGCCAAAGGCAGACATCCAACAAACTGAGCCACCCAGGCACCCCAAGTTAATATATTCTTAAGAAATACTATTACCACTGCCCTTCACCATACATAGGAAACCCATACCACCCGCTCCTCAATTTCCTGCATCATCAATTTCATGAGGGGGATATATGCAAAAGCTCAGACTTACTAGGACTTCATAATGGGATTCAAAGTGGAAGGTGGTTATCTGTTTTCAAAAGTCATAGATTGATCATATAGCCACAGCACTGCCCCCCTCCTGAAACTTTCCAGCACACACACACACATACACACACACACACACACACAGCTAAAATCAGAGAAATAAGCTTAGAAATTGGTCCAGCATGAAAGCATCTTATTTACACTGATTTCTAGTGCATATATAGAAAGCGGATTATCTTTATTTTATCATGTTTCTTCTAAATAGGAACTACCTACAAGGAGATCATTAAAATAGCACTACTGTTTAAATAAATTCCTCAAAGGCCTAAATTTGCACTGTCCAGTATGGAAACCACTAGTCACATGTGGCTTCTGAGCAGTTGAGATGGGCCTAGTGCAACTGAGGAAATGAATTTATTTTATTTTAATTGATTTAGATTTAAATTTAAGAGCTAAAGAACTGTAAAATATTTTTCCATTAAATATAACTTCATTGTTTTCCTAGGATTACACTATCTGTTGCATCCCAGAGATGTATATAGCAAGCATGTACTTTTTACTTTCTAATATCTGGCTAACAACAAATTGCAATTATGTGTATGTCTCACATTATATTGAATTGGAAAGTTCTGGCTTAAAAACTAAGATCTAAGGCTGAAATACTTTTTTTTTTTTTCCCTATAGCTTCACCCTAAATGGAGCATTATCAGAGTAGATTCAAGAGTTAGGAAACCATCCTGAATTTTAAATTCAGTTCCTCTCTTATAAGCTTGGTGTTACTTATTGTATAGTTTCATTACTTCAATTGTTTATATAGGTTTAAAATGAAATAAGTTTCATCACAGGATAACCTTACTATGCCAGTTTTGAACTGATTAAAGATGAAAATATGTCTTTGGTGCTCCTTGAACAATCTTTTATAAGATGCGTCAACTTAAAATGAAGCCATAGTGGTTGTAAGGCCGACAAAAATGTTTTCTGAGAAATCCAAAATGGAATCTACTGGATTAAATTCCAAGCCAAATTAGGAACATTGAAAACCCTCTTAAATACACAATGTTCTTTTCCTTCAAGCTATTTGAGAGTTGCAGCTGAAGAAATCCGTGTGATCTTTTCCAAGTACAAAATTTGAGGAAGATCAATACATAGATATGCTGAAGTCATTTCCATGCCTGTGTCTTTGCTAGTTTGATAAAACTAGCAATTAAATAGAATCTTCCAAACATAAGGGATTGTTAGTATCGTCTCAAAGAAAGTCAAATCTTTCACTGGAAAACAGAAACAGCCAGTTCCTCAGGACAGTTTTGTGGAGAAGTTGGAGCTGTTTATGGAGAGATAGTGACTTGAAAATCACCAGCGTGTAATGAAAATTGAAAAGTGTTTTTTTTTCTTCCACATCAACCTAATGACTCTATGAAAAAATACACATATCTTCATTATCATGAGTCACAACAATGATTCGAGATCTTCTAATATAAATGGTATGTCCTTTGTTTTTCCTTAGACAGGACAAGAGACAAAAACTGGAAAGTTTGGGTCATATGGATCATGGCAGCACTGCTATGTCTGGAATTTTCTTATAAATATCCTATTGCTTGGAGCCTCACAGGCCTGGCTAAAACAGCAGGGACAATCTCGTTTGCACTTTTATAGTTGTAGAGGGATTTTCAGGAGTTAAAACAATTTTCTATAATATTCCGTATTAACGAATCTGAAGTGTGATCATTACACCTTTTCATGCTTTTCTGTGAGCTGACAATTTGGAAGTAATTAAAAAAAAAAACAAACAAGATTACAAACAACGACAACAGGAAGGCATTATTGGGTACTCAAAAGAATCTACTCTGCAACGATTTTTTACTGCCTGTTCGCAGCTCTATGCCCCTTTAAGATTATTTTTTTAAACACTATAAATGGCTGTTTCTACCCTTGTGACCTTGTGAAAATCATCACTTCAAAGGAATGTCTTGTGGCATCGTACAATAACTAAATAAATCTCAGCAAAGTGGATGCAACCCTTTCTTGTGCTAGTAAACACCAGAGAACATTATATCAGAGTCTCCTTTTACTTATGTTACAAATGTTCGTTGTTTACCAGCATTTGAATAACTTTACTTTTCTTGAAATTAGGAAAATACTAATATGTCACTAAAACGTAAAACTTCCATATAAGTCCATTAAAGTTACTTTTTCAAGCCATCTATAAATTCTACCCTAAACTACACCAGGCAGGCATAAGGATACTAGAAAACATGACATACAAGGAAGTTTAAAAATCAGAGTCAATGAGAAGGGAATTCAAAGTAAATATACAGTACTATTAAAATAAATTTTATACACACACACACAGAGAAAATAAATAAACGCTTAAAGGAGATAGGATATACACATTGAGTTGATGGATTGGAGACTAGATGGGGTTAAACGGAGAAAACTTATCTGAAGCAGTTAGCTTGGGATGCCAGGAAGGACGGTTCTGGGGCAGTGAGCAGAGTGTTTTCATGGCTGGATGGGAAGCTAAACCAGCACAGAAAAGAGCCTTGTTAGAGAGTTTTAAAAGGAGATATGTGTACATCAGTAAGCGCTGATAAAACCTTTTCCTATGGAGTAAACATATGGTTTTTGAAAGCTTAGGAGGGCTGTTCTAGAAGTTTAGGGGGGAAAAAGCACATGTAAAGTCGAAAGGAAGTAAGTACCTGAACAATAGGCAGAAGTGAGAGTAAATTTTCCGATAGCTGATTTGTATCTATTTAGGAAAGGGCATCGGCGTCCACTGAACTTGGCTCTAAGAAGGGAAAATTGTGCCAGACCAATTTAATTTCCTCCCACAGAATAGTGACAGGCAATGTCAACTGACAGGAAGCAGTAGTAAAAAAAAAAAAAAAAAAAGGATGTTAAAATAGGCCAGGCATGAGAGAACCAAAATCTGGAACACAAACCTGATAAGGGGTTTGGCAAGGTAAGGATACACGTAGGTAGAGACAGACCTGGATTCAAATCCTGACTGTGCCAGTTACCCACTGCATGAACTTGGACAGGGAGTTTAAATTTTTCTGTTTCTTTATCTGGAAAAGTGATACCAACCTTTGCCACTTGCAGTGAGGATTAAATAAGACAATTTGTATAAAATGCTTGGTACCAATATTTCCCAGTAAGTATTGGCTTCCTTCCACCCCTTCTCAACCCAACCTCTCCTCCCTTCTCTTTCTCTAATTGATCATACACCTTGGAAAGAAAGATTCATGAAAAGTCTAAGAATAAAGCTCTGTGAAAACAGGAAAAGGGACACAGCCCCATTTCCTTTCACTCTTAAACTCTTGTTACAGGCTTCCTGGCTCTACAAGGAACCATTTACACCCATTTGGCATTCTCACAGCGTTTCCCAGTTTTTCCTTGTCAAATGTCAAGAAGCTGAAGGAAACAGCCTCCTTACCAAGTGAAATTTTTTTTAAAAAAATTCTTTATTCATATATATATATATATATATATGTATATATGTATATATATCTCAAGTAAAATGCAGTGCAAACACAAGTATGAACACCAACTAATGGTAACCCTATTAGTGCTTAAAAAGAGCCACCCCACCATGTCAGCTTTACAACTACAACCTTCAACTAGAATATCAGTTACTTGGTTCTTACAGATTTGTCCAGTTTGTTCAAGTAAACAAAAATCAATTTCCTAGCATGCTCTATAACATCTCGATAACAATTTAACACCTATGCGTAAAGAAAGAATCGGGGATTATACAATCACTTAGTATGTATTATTTCTAGACTGAGCAGACATAAGTCTTTGAGGATTAATTTCATGCTGAGGGTTAAATTTCACTTTCATGATAGGCTAACCATTGCCTGGGGCTGCACAGATAATGAACCTGCCAAGGGATTAGCAAGGAAACACTTGTGTTATTATAAAGCGGGTACACTTCCCTTTCTAACCAAGTTCATCCTACATGACATTAACAAATTACTCCCTCTCTCTGCCCACATTTCAATATAATGTGAGCCAACAAGTGACCCCAAACCAATAGGACACGAGATAAGATCTTCCCTGTGCATGAATGGCTATTAAACTTGTCTGTGAGAGCTAGACCTCCTGCAGGGAAACACAAGGCATTTTATCTCCATAGGGCCCCTGCCTCCCCTGCAGAAACCTTTCTTTGGTCATAAAGCCTCTAAATGGACACAATGCCAAGAGGTAGAAATGTCTTAACAAAAATATTTAGCCTACAGAAAAGGCACTCTCCAGAAAACACAAATGACACAATTCATTTTTGACAAACTCGCAAGGACCTAATATCTTCTAAATAAGAATTTAATGGCTTAGCATTTGCTGAAGTATGTGTTAAGAGAGATTTCTGATTTTTCAGATAAAAATATCCTTTACTCAACAGGCCCTCTCTTAAATAACAGCTATGTACATAGACGTCAAATCTGTTGGCCTTTTCTCAGGTTTCATTCTCAGAAGATCATCTTCTGCGGGCGGCGGCGGGAGAGGAACTCCACTGGGCAACACTTAACCATCGTGTCCCTCCAATTGTGGTCTCTAGGTACTTGTCATATTTCTACTACTTGACTGCAAGCTCCCTCAGGGCAGGGAGTTCATCTTAACTTACCTTTGCATCCCCTCCAGAGTCTGACCAAATATCGTCACCGAGGGACAAGCAGCTACTATTGGCAGAATAGAATCTAACCAGCCTCTACCGTTGACCATATCCTGATCCCATGGCACAATGTTTGGAGCAAAGAAAATCTAACAGATAAACAGAATACGTGGCTCCTGTTATACATGAAGTTATAATTTAGGTGTGTTTAGTATAAATTAGAAATTCTTTTGTAAAACAGTACGGAGGTTCCTCAAAAAGTTAAAAATAGAGCTACCCTATGAGCCAGCAATTGCACTACTGGATATTTACCCCAAAGATACAGATGCAGTGAAAAGAAGGGGCACGTGCATCCCAATGTTCATAGCAGCAATGTCCACAATAGCCAAGCTATGGAAGGAGCTGAGATGCCCTTCAACAGATGAATGGATAAGGAAGATGTGGTCCATATATACAATGGAATATTACTCAGCCATCAGAAAGGATGAATACTCACCATTTACATCGACATGGATGGAACTGGAAGGGATTATGCTAAGTGAAATAAGTCAAGGAGAGAAAGACGATTATTGTATGATTTCGCTCATATGTGGAACATAAGCAATAGCACAGAGGACATTAGGGGAAGGGAGGGAGAACTGAAGGGGGGGCAACCGGAGGGAGAGAGACCATGAGAGACTATGGACTCCGGGAAACAATCTGAGGGTTTCAGAGGGGAGGGGGGTAGGGGGAAGGGTTAGCACGGTGATGGGTATCAAGGACAGCATGTGTGGTAATGAGCACTGGGTGTTATACACAACTAATTAATCATGGAACACTACATTAAAAACTAATGATGTACTGTATGGTGAGTAACATAACATAATAATAAAAAGAAGTGCTTTTGTGAAAAAGCTGATCCGTTACTGAATGGACCAACTGCTGCCAAAGTGAGACCAGCAACTTCTGTAACTTACCAACGAGCAGCAGGAGGAGAAATGCAGCATGTTTAGGATATCCATTGGTATCTGCTACAACTCAACTTAGTTCAGGCCATGAATATTATGGGAAAGCACAGTATAGGTTTATGATATATCAGTGCACCTCCATTCAAAATACTGTCCTGTGCACAGTAGATAATGTTTCTATAAATTCACATTCTTATTTGCCAGCTTGAAGGCTTTAGTATTGGGCCTATAATGATCTCATTGCATTTCATGTATATTCTCAAACTAATAAAATATGTAACTCTAAAACACAGATGTGTTGAATGCTTACATGGAAGCATTATGTAATGAAGATGGGGGATCTAAGTTAGACTTCTGAGCTCCGTTACACTGAAGCACTACAGAAGTCCCCGTCTGCGAGGCTGTTTCAGTAGAATGGTAGAGGTGGGCATCGGAGCACCCGTGCAAAGTAAGAGCAGGTGGCGGAGAAAATGGATGCAGACAGTAATGGTATTCTTCATCCAAAGGTTTGGTAATTAAGAAAAGGGGAGAGAGGGCTATAAACAAGAGGAATTAATAGGAAGGTTTTTTTTTTTTTTAAGGATGCGAGAGATGAGTATATTTGTAGTTAGAAAAATCAGGTTAGAGGGGAAACTGGAGGAAGCAAAAGAAAGAGGGGATAGAGTAGAGTCCTAGAGGAGTAGAATCAGGAGGATCTGATGGTAGAAAAGAGACCGGATACTTTCTCTTCAGCAATAAGAAAAAAGACAAGTGAAGCAATGCGGGTTCAAGCCAGAGTAGAAGGGTTTTGAAGAGAATCATGTCAGGTGTCCCCAGCTTCCTCAGTAGAAAGACAGGCAAGTTCATCTGCAGACGGTGGTGGGAAGCGATGTGACTGGAGGCTTGTGCTGTGGGAGGGAGTCCAGAGAGGCCGCTGCTATGGGGAATGAAGTGGGGGCTCAGGAAGGAATTCATCAGAAGTACTGACAAGTTGCAGTGGGACCAGAGGACATGGGGCTGGGCTCTCATGTGGCTGAAACGGCTGAATGTGGGCGTCCAGCCTGAGAGCCAGGCAAAGTCAGGACAACTAGGAGAAAGCCTAAAAGTGGAGGATGGGGAGAAGTAGGAGCCGAAGGGTAATTGTTTTGGAAGGGACAAGGAGTAGGTGCAGCACATACAAGACAGGGGAACAGTGGAGGAGCAAGAAAAGGGGGGATTTTAGAATTGACATTAGGGAGGGGAGTCTACAGCCACCACCCTACAGGGAGAGCAAGGCCAGGGGTGGTGCGGGAACTGTGAGGACAAGAGGTTAAATGCTTGGCCACACTGAGGTTGAAAGGCCGATAATGCCATCAGGGAACAGGCCCTAGAATGCTGGAAGGTTGTGGGGTCATGTCTGGGCAGTTGGTAAATGGCCAAGTGATGAAAGAGAAAGCTGTGGAGTGAGGGTCAAGGACAATGGCAGAGGGAAGTGAGGAATACGCCGGCCCCTTGTGCGAACAGAGAAGAGGAAAAGCAGCGGCCTCCTCTGGAGGGTTGTGAGTATGAGAAGAAGTCAGGTGAAGGGGTCCAAGGAGAGGACGAGTCGATGTGAGAGGGAGAGGTGCACAGGGCTGGTGAGCGGTGTTTAGCGGCAGAGCAAGTTTAGGGAGAGTTCAGGCTGACCTGGCCTGGGGTCAGAGAGCACGGGGCAGCACTGGACATCCCCTGGCTTTGCAGTTCCTTGGTTTTCTCAGCTCCAGTGGCCTCTGTCCCCACGACACTCCCATGACTCACCAATATAGCTAAAGCGTGACCATGTCACACTGGAAGACTCTCCGCTACCATCTCAGGATTTGCCTTGTTGCTGTCTTGTCCTTCTAATCGTTCTGGTGAACGAGCTCTGCCATCCTGGGACCCAGTGTCCACTGCTATCTCCACCACCCTGTCTCAGGAGAGCTGGGCCCGCAGACGGGCTCCAGGGCTGCAGTGAGCACTGGCAACCAAGCCATCATCCCAGCGTCCATGGAAGAGATTCTAGATCAAGGTGTGCCACAGCTCTGCTTTTCCCACGGAATCATCATGTAGGAGAGCGGTTATGATGGCAGTCCTCACGTGAAACTAGTAGTTTAGGAATGGAAAGAATGAAGTCAGAATCGAGAGGTAGACTGGGAAGAGATGGAGCCAGTTGGAGGTGGGCAAAGTGCTCCCAGCTGCCAGGGCTCTCACTCTGCTTTTGGCCTCTGGGTGAGGATTGGGGCTTGCTGATGGGAAGTTCGATGGAAAATAAAAGAGCCTTGATGTCTGTAAAGATTTCTTACCTTCTTCGGGAAGAGTGAAATAAATGCAAATTACAGAGAGCTATGAAAGAGCTACAGTCCGGCGTAACAGTACCTTCTCCAACCCCGGGACTGGCAGCTGCACAGCCCTGGCGCGGTCTTTGGGGTCTTTGGGACCCCAAAGCCACCCTGGGACATGCTGCACCTGCACCTTCCCTGGGTGGCCACCTCGCCTTTACTAAGCCTGTTTGCTATTTAGCTTTTGCTAAATAAATCAAGGACTGTAGTACAGACTTACAGAGCATGACTGCATGGCCTCTTCCTGCCAAACTTGAGCCCACCTGAGGTAATGTAGGTGGGGTGTAAAGAACAGGATGTGATATCATAAGCCTGACACCCCAGAAAGATGGCCTAGTCTGCAGAAAAATCAATTTTAGAGACAGGAAGAAGTAAATTTCAGGGATGCTGGAAGATGGGAAAAGAGCACTGTTAGAAGCAAGTTACACTCCTTTGATATTCTAGGCTACAGAATCAGGGAGATACAGTTTGGCACATTAGCCAGCATTCCTGTTCATGGCAGCATGAAACAGTGATGCTTCTCTCTAGAGTTGAGTGGAAAGCCTTCTTTATTTGTTAGTAGTCAGTAGCTGCCAGAAGAAACACAGCTTTCTCTTTTAATAAGCATTTTAGTTGGTTCAGTGTATTATACCAGTCCATTTACTAGTCTCTTACTGGAAATTTCAAGTTATTACTGGTTCGTACTGATTTCAACATCTCACTTGCTATGAAGTGTGTAATCTATAATTTGCCAAAAGGCATTTAGCTGAATGAAGTTCTGTAATCTACATAATTACTATATAAAATATATTTACTATATTTTTATTTGATGTTCCCTTTAAAGGAGTCACTGGAGTTTATCCAAGATCACTTACTTATAATAATTTTCCATTTCCCATATGAAGTTATTAAATCTTAATTAAAGTGCATTTGCAGTCAATCATAAGAGGCTCTCATTCAAATTATATTGACAAATTTTATTATAAATCCCCACAGTCTTAACACATTAACTTGTCTCTCAAACCAAATTTCAGAAGCAGATAGCACTTGGGCTTGTATGTGCTAGGGGGAAAATAATAAACATTCATCGAGTATTTACTATGAGATGGGTTATTTTTCCCGGGGAACACAGAATCGGGAATGCAAAGAACGAGTTTTATTTAAATAATGACTATTTTGGTGGGTAAATAATCTCCACAGCCTAAGTGGAATTGGCCAAAGGGGACTAGATTAACTTTCCTATGGTTCAGTTTCATACAAGGCCACCCTGTTATACTACATGACACCGTCTGGCTCTGAAAAGTTAATTTGACATATCTGAAACCAATTCCCTGTCTGCCCCTGAATCCAGTCAAACACTGACAAACACAACTGGGACAAGAAGCTCAAGAAAAGTATTCTGGAGACTCAGAGGCTGTCGTTCACTTCTGGGGGATGGTTCAAACTGGTGAGGAATGGGTTGAGACCCCAGAGGCAAGAGAATGACTTAAGCCCCAACCGCCCGCAACAGCAGCGCCACAGAACTGATCTTCCAGAGGGATGCTGGGGTTCACAGACACAACGCCATGAGAACATAGTCTGATAGGCTTCACGGTCACAAGCAGGGCAGAACTGAACTCACCATCAAGAATGAAAGCCAGGGTTTTTACAGAAAAATTCTCATCCAAGAACTCACTGGGAAAACCTCTGAGAGTTGACTCTCTGTGATGGGAAACAAGAAACTTCTCTGATGGACAACAAAAGGAAGAGTTTATTTCAACCACAAATATATTTGTTTGCCTTTATCTTTTGAATTTCTGAAGCAAAATAACTGTTACACTATCCCTTCTTAGAGTTATCTTTTATCTAACAAATATTCCAGTGTTCTCAACATCATTAAAAAGAAAAAAAAAAAAAGCTCTCCAAATGGGTAACCTGAGCAAATTCCTTACTAGCTTCACTAATGGGAACAGAAGAATCAGTTTGTTTTGGACAGACTTTATTCATATAAATTTTCTCGAAAAGTATTGTCCTTCAAATAGCTTGATAACATCAATTTCCCTAGATCAGACTCTAAAGAACCAAATGTTGCTCTCCAAAGGTTTTCCCACCTACTATTATAAAATAGAATTACGTGATACACAAGGTTCTCAACGTCTTTCTAAACCTCAATAAGCTGTGACTTCCAAAAATTGTAGAGGAGCAAATTTTCAATAGATGTGCTATCGGATGAGCCACAGAGAAGGGAGGAAGAACTAAGAAGACAAAAGAGCAGCAGCTTTGACCTCAGTATTTTGAGGCTTGAATGCTGGTTCTACCACGTAGCCGTGTAACGAGGACAGCACTTACCTGCTCTGGGTCTAAAAGTAAGAGTATTGGAGGATGAAATAAAATTACGTATGGCATTAAATTAAACGTTAATTATTTTACCTTTTATTATAATGGCACTAGTTAAGTGCTCATTATTTTCCCTTTAGGAAGTCTGGGTAAATGAGGTTTTCTTTTTTCTTTTTGTAAGAATTAACACAGTAAGCCTTGAATTTCTTGAAGTATAATCAAAGCATCAACATATCCTTAGTTTGTCTACTCTATGTAGTACATAGGAACTTTAAAAATATCAGCTATCTCTCTCATGAAGACATTATCCTTCTTAAACACACACACACACACACACACACACACACACACACACACACACACCCCAAAACCCAAACCCAAAATACTGGGTATGTTGTAACTGGAAAATACAGAGGGCTGAATGCAAAGCATAGTTCAGGTCTCAAATAACTTGGTAGAAATAACTTTGCGGATTTCAATTCTATAAGAATTACTTAATGACTTTTGTTAATATCTCTTCTGTCCACTTTTTACAGTTCTTCCTCAAAGTCCTCCAGAATCTACAACTGTCCCCTTTGGCCAAAGGCTCCACTAGTCTTTAGGACTAGAAACGTCGGAATATTTTTTTTCCCTTTTCTTCCATTCCCTGATCAACATCCCTCCTCAATTTTCCTTTCAAACACCTTTCAGCATTGTCTTTTCCTCTCCATTTCCACTGATTTCTTGACATAGTTTTATATTAACTCACAACTCTACTCATTTATTAACTCCAACCTCTTTATTTACTTCTACTTGTAACTAGCAGTCTTCCTAAAGTACCATGTTCACCTAATTAATACCCTGCTCAAGAATCTACAATAGCTCCCTGTTGCCTAGTCCATCAGGACCAAACACATGTGTCTTGCGTTCAATATCCTCCATAATCCATCCTCATTCCACCTGTCATTCTAGTTTCCACTTTTCAAAACATCTCCTCTGTCCAGGTGAGGCCAGGGCACTGTCCCCTGACTACTTGCTCATTTCTTCCTCTGAGCTTTACCTGTGCTCTTTCCTCCCCTTGGAAAATTCTCTTACTATATCTCTCACCTAAATATTACGCAAAGCCAGAAACTTTACCTAAAGACCTAGACTCTCTTTTTCTTTGAGTTACATTTAGATTAGCACCAAATTTCTTCTAATTTTTCCACGTATTTTGCCTCCTTAAATAAGTTGTAAGCTCCTAGGGGATTAGGTGGCATGGGAGACATGTCCTATTTTTTTTTTTTTATGCATTCCACCTCAGCCCAGAGTCTATACTCAAATACATGACCCAAAGATATACTAACAGATGTTATAGCACCAGATTTCTTGTTGTTAGCTGGTGTTCTTTCTCTTCTTCTTCCTAATAAATTCCCAACAACGTGCTCAGGGGAAAGACTACATTTGTCAACCTTCCGTGCTACTTGGTGAGGTGCTGGCAGGAAGTATTAGGTGAGGCTCTCAGGAGACGACTTTAAAGGGAGCTAACTCAGCTGGGAAGCGTGTTCTTTTTGCCCGGAAGCTGGATGTAGAGCTGGAGGTCTGGTAGCCATTCTGCACTGTGAAATAACTTCACAAAAAGATGGGAGGCACAGACAAGGTATAAAGGAGCCCAAAGACGGAAGGAGCTTGGGTCACAGCTGCTGTTGTAGAATTCTATTCCTGTATTACAGCTAAATACAATTCCTGACTTGTATTGGCGCCAATAAAGGAGAAAGAAGCTTGCGAGGAAGGTGGCACAAAACGAGGAGAAAACTCGCAATCGTCGGTATAAACAGGGAAAGAATAAAGTAGGAAAGTTTTGAAAACTGTGTAGAAAACATGGCTTACCAAGGGGTGCACCCACATGGCACTCCCATCTGGTGCTACAGAAAGAAACCCAGGCTGGGGGAGGGAGGAAGATACGGGGCTAGGAGACCAATGTTCCTGGGTCCATTACTCTCTGGGGGCCAGTCCTGGACATTATGAGGAAAGAAATTGCTAGGGGACATGTTTGGCACCATATGGAGTCGAGTCTGGCTAGTACTAGAAAGAAATCCTTGGTTAAAAAATTCATATGTCAAGTAATGACATTCACAACAGCTGACAATTCAGTGTGAGAATCCTGAATCACCTAGTACGTTGCATGATGGAAACTCCATGGTTGTCTTCTGGAAGGCGAGGCTATCAGCTCTACTGTGACCCTGAGCGGGAGGGGCAGCAGAGAAGACTCACCGATAATCAGTGCGGTATTCACTTGGCCTACACAATTTTTACTTAATTATTAAAATAGTACACAAGGTAAATATTATAAATCTCATTTGTAAAACTCATCTAGGGTCATCAGTTTTTAACATTTTGCCACACGTTTTCCCTCCACCCCCCACTCTGTGTGTGCGCATACATATATATGTCAATGGATACAGAACATGAATATTTTGCTGACTGACTTGATATTAAGTTGAAGACATCATGTCACTCCATCCCTAAATACCTCAGAATATCTCCTAAGAACAAGGATGTTCTTCAACATAACAAAATGTCATCATTTCACTCACAAAATTTAGCATCAGTAAAATCATATTATCTAATGTTCAGTCCGCATTGCTATTTCTCTAACTGTCCCAATAACATCCTTTTAGTTTGTTTGTTGCATATCATACTACATATTATATTCAACCATCATGTCTCTTCAGTATCCCTTAATCTAAGATAGTTCCCTGACCTTTGATTTGGTCTTGCAAGACTTTTTTGAAGTATACAGACCCCGTTGTTTGTAGAATGTCCCACAATTTGAATTTGACTGATTGACATTCCTTACAGATTTTTAGGTTAAACATAAACATTTTTGGTAAAAATACTACGCAGGTGATGCTGTATCCTTTTCATGTGTCATATCAGGAGACACACAATATCAATTTGTCTCATTGTTGGTAGGCAAAACTACAGATTTTGATGCTTTACGTTTACTAAAGAAGTCCAGTTATTTCAAAGGCACTGAATCGATTAGCACGCCAGTCCAGCATCAAACAGGTTAGTAACAATTTGCCCCGCATTCACTTTCTTTTCACACCTTAAGAACACATCCTTCCTAATTTATAACTCCCCCTCAATTAGAGAAATAAAAGTGTTTCCTGACTTCTGACAAGTTTTCTGTCAAGGAGAACTGTTCCTGCTCCAGGTAATATGCAGACACAGCATCTCTCCCTCTTCCCTTCCATGTGCCCTTGCCAGAAGCTGGGTACAAGTGGGTACCAGTACTGCCAGCAGCATACAAGGGGAGAACCAGCAAACAGATCACATTAAACCGTGTTGCCCAGAGAAGGTGTTTGGAAGAGACGAAGCCAGATCTGAAATATGATCCCTGAGCTCTCAATCATTTCCATTTTATTTTACCTAATGAGGCAGGAGTTACAAACGTTGACCTGATCAGAGTCAGATGGAAGCCTTACGGGAGCGGGACCCCCACGGCCCTCCTGTCCCGACACCCTTTGTTACCTCCAAGTGAGCTGAGACCAGGCTGTGAACCATGTAAATAGAAGGCTTCCAGGTTAATGAAAAGCTTCAGCACCATTCAAAAATCTGGACAGAGGGTCATGCCGCCTCCTAATCCAAAGAAACTTCATGCAGCTCAGTAATAAAGTTTAATGAACGCTGGTCATTTTGAATCATGAGCCTGTGAGACTGGCCAACGGCTAATAGTTTCCTTACAGAATCCCCTCTTTAGCCGGGACACAGCAAGTACTTGAAAGCTGCCTGGGAAGCCAGAGGCGCACATGAAATGTAATATTCCATATGCCCAAATCCAAGGGGAAGTTTTTGAAAAGGGCAGTAAACATTTCTCACAAGCTGATGTTTTTATTAGGTGATGGCATGCTTTGTGCTGCATTTCATTCATTATCTGCAAAAGGAACTTTCTTTCAACACCACGTCAGATTTGACCTATTGCAATCATGTAATGTTGTATAAGGCCAGCCTGCAAAGTAGCTTCTCCATCTTTCTAGGGGCGTATGCATGTAAGGCAGGCTAACAATTGAACTGAAAGTGACCCTGGAAAAATTCACATCTCCCAGAGAATCAAGGACAGCTTTGCTTTTATTAACTTTAAAATCTGACTATCCTAATTGCTTAGAAGAGCAATGTAGAAATGGATGGCTTTATGAAAAAAACTATGTATCATTGTCAGAGTGCATGAGAAAGCCATATAGAAACAGGCAAAGATCAAATGCTACTTTCATGAGGATGGATGCGCGCCTTATGTCCTCGAGATTCATTTTAAAATATAGTAGAGATCATATTCCGGTTACCTACTACATGGACTTAGATATGCCATAAGTCAAACCACAGTCTAAAAATGATCTTGCTTGCACACAGCAGAAGTCTAAAATGTGCCAAGCCATATATGAGGCACTGGGATTTTCAGGAATGCAGAGAACTTTTCCACATTTAAAAGAGCCTCGCGCTGAACTCTTTTGAATAAAACTTCTGTAGAAGAATATAATCCAACTGGTGGCCAAATTATCATATTTGCCTCAAACTCCTCTTTTCAGTAAATAGGGCTTGCTATTGGCTTTCACCTATTCTTGTAAAACAATAAGCTGGGATTTTAGACATTCTGCAAGTCTGGGAATTCAATGTAAATATGGATTTGAAGATTTATGGGGTGGAATATTGTGATCACACACCGGCGCTTCTCCAGTTTTCCAGAGATCATAATTCCTGCCTCTGTTTATTATTCAGTTTATGGTTGGAGCATAACAGATGATTCATTTTTAATGTGATAAATGTTTGGGGGTTTGTTTGAGGGAAATAAAAGTTTATAGTTCAGCACTGGACATGGATAGTAAACTGGAGTGTAAGGCTATATATTTCTAAAACATGGTGATTAGGATATTTATTTGCTCCTTTATACCCAGGGCTCCAGTGAAGAGTGACTGGTCGTGTTTACTTTTAAACCCCTGAACCCCATTACTCTGCTTTGCAACGTTCTAGAAGGAATTTAAATTTTCTCAAAAAATACAAACCACTACTTTCTAGCTGTGAAAGGAATTTATAATTCCTCATACGTAGACAGCACGAACTCTAGACAAAGCATCAGAGAGCAAACCGGGATCAAAACAAAGTGCCCTGACCCATAAGAACTCACAGTCTGTGAAAAAAAATAATGCTTAGAAACACTTAATAGTCTCTGTTATTCAGATTATCTCCACAGCAAGGCAAACTTGTGTTTAATTCACGTATCCATCTATCCACCCATCCATTCAACAAAAGTTTATTGAGCATATACTAAATGTCAGATGCAGTTCTAATGCTAGTGATACAGGGCTGAGCAAGAGAAAAGTCCAGAGCCCCAAAGAGTTTACGTTCTACGGAGGGAGATTAACAATAAACAAATAGACTAATACATCTACAGGCCCTAATCCCTTTCCACAATTCCCAAATCCAAATGCTCAAAACATTCCCAAACCATGATTTTCCCCTAAGTTTGTGGCAAACTCATTTGGTGGCAAAACTTTATCTAAAAAGAAGTGAGGCTATCTGTAGTTTTCATTACATTTAGTGTGAACGTGTATATATTTAGTTACAGGATTATTACATTTGATCTTGGAATGCTGTCCCAGACCCTACTGGGTGTTTGTAATACACATAGTGCATCATATGACTTTTATAAAATACAAAAATTTCTGAATTATGAAATATCTATCTTCAAGAGTTTTTTTTTTTTTTTTAAATAGTCTTACTGAAGTAGCAGTGATGTACAAAGAACGGCACATAATTAATGTGAACAACTTGATGAGTTTGGACATATGGGAACACCCATGATACCATCAGCACAACCAAGGTAACAGATAAATCCAACACTTTCTACAGTTTCCTCGTCGCTCTTTGTTTTTCTTTTCATGGTAAGAACACAAAACATGAGATCTGCCCCCTTAGGGTTTGAAATGCCCGATACCGTACTGTTAACTCTAGACACCATGTTGTACGGTAGCTCTCCAGCACTGACTCAGCCAGTGTAACGGAGGCTGTAGGCCCATTGAACAAAAACCTCCCATTTCTGCCAGCCCCTAGCCCCTGGCAACCACTATTATAGTCTCTGCTTCTACGAGTTTGACTATTTTGGCTATTTAAATACCTCATATAAGTGAAACCATGCAGTATTTGTCCTTCTCTGACTGGCTTATTTCATTTACCATAGTATCATTCAGGTTCATCCATGTTGTTGCAAATGGTAGGATTGCCTTTTTTTAAAATGTTGAATGTTATATTCCATTGTATGTATATACCATATTTTCTTTATTCATTCATCTGTTGGTGGTCACTTGGGTGGTTTCCATATCTTGGCTATTGTGAATAATGTTGCAATAAACATGGGAGTGCTAACATCACTTTGGGATCCTGATTTCAATTCTTTTCAATATAGAAAAGGGATTGGTAGATCACATGGTAGTTCTATTTTTACTTTTTTGAAGAGCCCTCATACTGTTTTCCATAGTGGCGGCACCATGTTACCATTCCTACCAACAGTTCCTACCTACCAATTTTGGTTAAGGAATTTGGATTTGTACACTGTAACATCAGGAAGTGAGTGAATGAACAGATACATGGATGAATAAGTATATGTTTACAATCTTTTTCAGGTGAATCTGATAATTCTAGTAAAATATCCAGCCATCAGTAGATTGATAAATTTTGCAATGTCTGTGACCTAAACCCAGGATACTTGATAGTTCTTGGCCCCAACATTCATTGATTCATTTACTGGTACCTACTTTGTCTACTGAGGAGACTAAAATGAATAAGGCTTAGTCCCTATCTTTGTAAACTACAATCTAGTAGGCAACATAGATATGAAAACAGAAGAATGTCACGCACTGTGATAAATGTTACCATCACTTGACTCTGCCTGGGAGAAGTGGGGAGAGGAGGTGACATTTCAGAAGCGTTGAAAGATGAGTAGATGTTTGCCAGGCAAAGAAGGTAAGAGGGGACTCTCCAGGAGGTGGATTTCTCTGTTCAAAGGCTCACAGAATTTGAGAAGATCATGAGATGTTTGAAGAAAAGGTGAGAAGGTCACTGTGGTGGAAGCTGAGGGTGCATGGGGGTAAACAGCTGGGAGGAGAAAAGACTGGAGTCAAAAGAAGGCCTGTCTGTGGCTTTGCAAAGGAGGTTAGATGATTTTTATAGGACATCTTCAGGCACGGAGGGGAGTGAAGCACCCAAATTTTTGCTTTCTTTCATTTATTGTTTCAGGAAGATAATGCTGGGAGCAGTAAACGAAGGTTAGGTTTGAATAGGGACCAAGAGTGGAAGGCAGGCCCTTGGGAATTGCTGATAAAGGCTGAACTGGGGCAAGAGAAATGGGAGCAGGAGAACAGAGTTCAGAGACATTTCTAAGGCAGACACAAAAGGCTATGATGACCAATGGATATGTGCACTGAGGGAGAGCGAAGAGTGTTGAACTTGGGTGACTAGGTAGAGAAAAACACCATGAATTGAGATAATCATAAGGCATTGCTAAATATTATCCAACAACCCTTAGAGGTTCCCCCTTTTAAGTTATCACCTTACCTCACAACGTCAATAATATTCTGTTTTACACAATTGTGGACCCTATTCACAAGGCACAATAAGATTAGAAATTTTTTTTCTTGTACTTAGGGACTTTCCAGTGGGAGAAGCAAAAGAATTAGGCATTAAGTATATTCTACATACTGTCAAGGCCCAGATTCGTTTCCAGTGTCATAAATCATCATAATTAACAACCTTTCAACCAAATGGATCCCAAAGCACTTTCCAAATTATGCAACTCTGGAGGTGAATTGCCTCGGCTGTCCAACAGCTGTCAGCAGCACTCTGCAACGGGGACAGAACGAGAGGGAGGATGCAGAATCCCCAGGGAACTCCGTGCAGTATTTAGGTTTGTGGAATGCAGGTCCCCAAAGCAGAACTTGGCTCAGAACAGGGTCTCATCTACTCTTGGTAGAAATGCAGTAAAGCCATTCTTATTTTCAAATAGTCAACAGATTGCTTTTTTTTTTTTTTAACAAAAGGTACCTGTGAATGGAATCAATATCAGTCCTTTGCCTGAGAAACCAGTTATATATTTCAAATCATATTTCTTATTTTGGTAACAGCTTCCTTACTGATTGATCAGGGCATGGTTGGTTTGAGCGAAACCTCATTTCTTTTTCACATATTAAGAGATCAATAAACAATTATGAAATTGAATCAAATCAGGCTGTCTGAAATCTCATGTGCTCAAATCCACTCTGTTTTTTTTTTTTTTAAGTTTGGGTTTTGAGGGGTCATTTTGTAATCTGATCGAATAATGACTCTTCTTCTCTCTCCCTGTTTGTTCAGGCCCAGCGGACCACAGTAAACCTCCCACAATATTCTCTTAATTTTGTGCTTTTCCAACCAAGGACGGCAGGGGATTTACAAAGTTGTGAAATTAACATGGTGACTATGCTTGGAGCTTCTAATTTATTCTAAGATTTGGGTTCAATATCAAAATTGATATAGTATGATGTGTAATGTAAGATTAAAATAAATTTTAAAGGTAATCTAGGAGAACTTGAGTTTGCTTTGGACTACTCAGGTGCTTCCCCCGAGAGTTCTCTTAGTCCTTCCCTGTCCTCATCTGCTCATGTGTATTTGTTCCCTTTTCATTTGATATGGAGAGGACTACGGGGAATAAATGTATGAGACACTGCCATAAGTGCTTTTATTTTTAAAGCATGGCTTTTTTGGACAGCAGGGAGATGAATTACACAATTCTGAAATGATACCTTGATTCAAGAAATCTGATATTAAGGAAATAGTGATGAAAAGGGCTTGTATATTTGTATTTCATAATTAGCAAAAACTATCACTAATAGTCTGAGAATAATTCAAAACAATCTAAGTCCAGTTGACATAAATCATCTTACCAATACCATTCTAAAAGAAGAAGTAAGAACTTGGTTCTTCTTTGGGCGCCTGGGTGGCACAGTCATTAAGCGTCTGCCTTCGGTTCAGGGCGTGATCCCGGCGTTCTGGGATCGAGCCCCACGTCAGGCTCTTCCGCTGGGAGCCTGCTTCTTCCTCTCCCACTCCCCCTGCTTGTGTTCCCTCTCTCGCTGGCTGTCTCTCTCTGTTAAATAAATGAAATCTTTTTTAAAAAAAAAAAGAACTTGGTTCTTCTTAAATCAGTCTGATGCAATAAAGTTTCTGGATTGCCTATCCTGTACAAAAACTCAGCTAACAACTCTCAGTGATAAAGTGAAATGAGATAGAAACAGCATTTCCAAAGCTTTGGGCCATGCTGCTCTTTGGGAGGATCTATCCATATCTCTGGTGGCTCTTGAAAATCAGTTATCCAGAGCTTATTTCCCGCTAAAACTCATGCCAGACATGTAATTAGGATCTATTATCATGTTGAGTTAATTTGCAGAATCAAGGGCTTAGACTTTTTAAAAAGTTGAACTTACTTTACTTACTTTAAGTTACTTGTTAATTCACTGTTTAAGTAACTCATCTACCCATTAGTTCAAATCTTTATTGTTTTCCAGCTATGTGCCAGTCTTTGGGGATCAAGTGAATGACAGACAGCTCTTAAAGCCATAGAAGTTTCAGTCTTGTGTGGATACAGGTAAGTAAACAGATAATTAGCAATACTTTGTGCACGAAGTGCTATGATCAAGGGAAAGTCAGAGGAGAGCACACAGTAGCAGGTGGGTACCTGACCCTAACCTAGGAGGGGGAGAAGACCTGCCAGGGGGAGTGATGGGTAAACAAAGGCCTAAAGGATGAGGAGTTAGCCAGGGGAAGGACGGAGGGGGAGAGAGACTGTTCAAGACAAAGGAACCAGCATGGGCAAAAGCACGACGAAACAAGAGAGTGGTATTTGGGGGCACAGAGTTCAGGTGGGAGAATGATAGGAAAGAAGGAGGATAAAACATGTAGGGGCCCAGATGTGACAACCCTGTGAACAGAGCTGAGGACTGTGGGCTTTATCCTGAGAGCAAAGGAGATCTGAGTTCCAAAGATGGGAAAGGAGCCTAAACTTTATCAAATAGACGTTATCCTGACCCACTGGCTCAGAAAGAAAGCAAGATATTCATGCATGCTTCCAATCACATCAACCCATATTCACAGGGAAGTAACGATTGCTACCAAGGACTGACTCTTTGCCAGAAATTCCATGACATTTTACATATATGAAAGCATCTAATACAACTATTCCATTTGTTGGGTATCATGAGCTCTATTTTACAGATTAGGAAAATGGGGATCAGTTAAGTAATTGGTCAAGTCACACTGTAAGTAAGTCATAGAGTCAGGATTCAAACCCAAGCCTGTCTTGCTCTAAAACTAAAATTCTTACCATACCTTAGCTTACCGGCTACAGAAAGCAGTAGAAGATTTTGAAAGAAAGGTCCTGCCTGCAGTCTCTTAAGAAAAAAGCTTATAATCACAGAAAGCTACTTAGTCAGAACTCAGATTTGACTACCTTTTTTTCCCAGTCTGTCAAAAATGATGTTCACCAGGATACCTTGTAACCATCTTGGAATATTGACCGACAATTCATTGCTTTGTTATAACATATTATTTCTCCATAGTACCTGCATTCTCCAGGCATCTAACAGAGCCATAGCACAGGGCACAAAAGCCTACTAAAGTCTGAACGGATTTTAGCACCAGTTAGCCAAAAAGGAGAGCAGGCATTCCGCATCTACGTAGGAAGCAATATTTCGGTCTTGATTATGTTCCATGGGACTCCTTCATTCACCACTAGAAATTCAGACTTAATGCATAATACAGGGACCATGGCAGGTGACAGAGAATCCTGTTTTCTACCTATTCTTTCCCTCTACTAAAAATGTTAGTGGTGGAAATGGTGATTAAAGATTATGACACTTTACAGTCCTCTTTAAATAAGACATACAATATGCATATACTCTGTACAGGGATTACTTGGTATCTCTACTTAAAGGAAAATATTCTTATTATGAACAAGCTAACAGATGCTGGAGTCATCGTTTATTAAACTTCGTCTTTTCTATGCACAAAGTAAAGTATGTAAAGATAACCTGGGAGCCATATGTGTCACATGATTTGTTAGGGCCCAATCACACCTAATTTCAGTGGCTGAAGAAAAAGAGGCAAGCAATTAAGGGAGAGTTTGGTCAGCTTCTGTTCAACCACGACGGAAACCTGCACAGCTGGAGACAATTCTGAGCAAACTGATCAGAATTCCTTTACCTTAACTAGAGCCAACTAACAAGTGGATACCCGTGAGTTTCTATAATCAAGCAGCAAAAATTTTAGAACCCAGAAAGGCATCGGAATATTCAATAGCTCTAACCCATGTCATTGTAAGGACAGGGACACCTATTAGCTTGGGATCATAGCTATTTTTTTATGAAAAGTATAATTTTTTGGGGAAAAAATGATGTACCTGGGTGTCAGGAAAATTAATCAGCTGAATGTGGCTGATTACAAAATTAACTGACAAACTCGAAAAAAAAACAGGGACTAGAAAAACTATGGAAATTATCACTCTCAATGTCATAATATCTTGTATTCAAAATGTTGTGTCTCCTATAAAAACAAAAAAGAGACTTACATTTTAATGCGTGTTCTCCAAATGAGCAGCTAAGAGTCTTCTCTGAGTTGTTAATCCCCAGAACCTTATGAAGGGTTGCTTTATATATACTGGTTTGCTTGCTTGCTTGCCAACCTGGTGACCATGCCCCCCCCCCCAAAAAAGTCTTTTCCTGGGATAGATCAGCTACTTTAAGGAGGTTTCCCTAATTCCCAAATAATGAACACGGTACTCTGGAAGGATACCAAGCACATTAAACATTTGGAAGAGTTAGTGAAAACAGTTACATACTTTTTAAATAATAAAATAGATCTACCTCCCCCGAAACTTATGATTATTTTTGCAGTTGCAGATTTTAACTCGAAGCCAAAAAGTGCTGGGAACACAGTCATTGCTATCCAAATGAGCTATGTATCCTTTCATGTGCAGCCTGAGAAGGAAGGAAGGACCTACCAAGCAAAATCACCTATACCCAGAACAACAACAAAAACAATGATCAAGTCCAATCTGTTTCCACCAGCCAGCGAAAGGGAACCTGGCTCTTTTGCTTTAGCATTGAAATACTCTTTCTGGATTCTACACCTTTTCTTAACTATACTATTGCTATTTCAGGAAAAAAAAAAAAAACCCACCATAACAACAAAAAAACCCCCCTAACAATTAGACACACCTGCTTAAAGCGCCCTGTGCTCTGTTCACACTTCATGGTGTATCTTAAAGTGACAGCATATTAAAATGTCAGTGTAATTCCTGTGTATTATGTAGCTCTAACAGCTGAAAGTACAATTAGACTTCCCAGCATTATGGAACTGAACCTGACTCATTCAGAGTGCTAAAAATTCATATATCACATGAGAAATGTAATTTTCACAAGATTATAAAAACTCAGAAAAATGGAAGTGCACCTTCACATAAACTTACAAATTCCTATGGCTTTTCAGTTTGTGTGTTTAGAGTATGGTCATAGTATTTAAGAGTCTACCATCATGTGTTAGCATAATACATAAAATTTTGGATAAGAAAATTGTCACTCTAATATTTCCAAGACAAACACACAGCTAACCATATTCAGCTTTAAATATATATATTAAAAAACCATACAGGAAACACTGCTAAAATTTTACATGGAAACCAAATATACTGAATTTGAATATAATGAATATCATAAACATGAAGTGGGATCAAATTGCTTCCATGCATTGAAAAAGGAAAATTGTAAATCTGTTAGAACATATATCCCTGGTAATAAATTGTGACATTCTTATTGTGAAAACCAGGAGTGCAGCAAAGTACTTCTAAGATTGTCTTGGTAGCCAAAATAAAATAGAATATTACAAAAGAATTTGGCACTAAAACCAAAACAACAATTGTTCAAGGGGAAATGGTATAATTAAATTACCCGTTTGAAAACTGTAATGATAAGATATGAATCACACAGTTCAGATAAATGTTTTGGCAGAGCTCTGCTTCTATTAAAATCTCCCAAGGACAACTCTAAAATTGCAAAATCTGAGAAGCTGTCCGAGTCAATGCTGTCCTCAAGGAGAGCGTTTCACAGGAGATTGAACACTTCTCAGCAGCGAAGTGCCATCTTGCTCCTGAGAAACCCCTCCTCCCCTCACTGGACACACAAACAGACCCTCAACCCCCCTAAATAATTGGTTATATGGGGAAACACACCTTGATGACTGCAGTTTCTCCAGCGTGGCTACTCTGGGCTCTGCTGGACCAGTGACAAATGCCACAGCTTTTTAATGGTTTGATCCCTGGGACTTTCATCGGCCAACACCCTATTTTTCAGAGGCCTTAGGTGGCCTCTGAGACCCTCCAACAAACACTGCTGCATTATGCATCTGGTGCTTTTGTTCCACTTGGATTAGAGAGCACAGTCCATAGATTGTCTTTTTTTTTCTTTTCTCTTTTTTACAAAAGTAGGTAGGGTGAAAATCTTTTAAATTATAGAAATCAGAAGTATATGTTTAACTGTTCGTTTCAACTCAGGTCTGACAACTGGTAGATGGATGTGGCCCGTGTATATTTAGAGCAATATTTCAAGTTGGGCTATATCACTCCTTGACTCATTCCTTCAGTTAGCACTTAGATGATATCTCTTTGGTACCAGGCACAGTGTCATATGCTAGGAGTTCAAATATAAATGTGACATGATCTCATATTTTGACATAGGAGACTACAAACATCTAATAATATTATGATCTGAAACATGCCTGTTATATACATTACAGCCACACATATGCACAGGGCACACGCGCGTGCGCACACACACACACACACACAAACATACACACAGTTTCATCCAGTGTCATTCCACCTGGAGTGTAGAAAAGTATTCATAGAAGTAGCCATATTTGAATTTAGAAGATGAGATAATCCCCCCCAAGGAGAAGCTGAGGGAGAGTAATCATTACAAATATAGTGTCTACAGTGCTTAATGCAGAAAACTAAAGAAGGAAGAAAAAAGGAATAACATAACACAGCTTCCTCATCTGCAGCTATCTCACTACTGATAGGTCAAGTACCAGTCCAGAAAGATCCAAAGCACAGCCAGACTGCCTGGGTTTGAATCCTGCCTCTCTCCTTAACTCATTTCTTGACCTAAGTTCCAAGTTCTTTATCTGTAAAATGGGGATCACGGTGCTTCTTTCATGGGCTGTTGGAAAGATTAAAACAGACAACATAGTTAAGAATAATACATGGCACATAGTAAATGCTTGATGAGATAGCTGCTAATGAGTTTTACCACTATTACCACCATTATGTGTAGTTACAGGTCATGTTTGGGAAATAATAAATAACAATCTGGTGCAGATGGAATATATTCGCATCAGAGGCAGCAGATACAGCAGATTCTGAAAAACGTTGGGTGGGTGTCCTCGGAGAAAGGCCTCTTAGGTCATGCAAAGGAGTCTGGACTTAATCTCATCAACAGAGGGGAACCATAGATGGTCACAGAGATCAGTCAAGCACTCAGTAAGAAACCTACAGTATACAGAAACCTGCAGTGTAGGAGAATGACTGGTGTCTTTTGTACTTGCCTTGGGCATAATGCAGGGGAGACATTCTGCCACCCCTGGAAGCTACCAAGAGGGAGTCATGGTAGCAGTCTGCCCAAGGTGCAGACAATAAGGGGGTGCATTGTCGGTACAGAACTTTTTAAAAATAATGAACTTTGACATAATTTTTATTATCACCATGCCCTGGCGACTATGAACAATGTCAGTGATAAAATATGTTCTTCCCTGCTGAGCAAGCCACCTCTTTGGTACGCCACAGTCTGGTAGTTTGTTTTGTGAAATCTGAGGATTAACAAGCACCCAGAAGCTGGGTGCCCATTAGTATTTCCTGACATTTAGGCATGCGTTAATTCAGGAGCAGGAAATGAACCTGAGGAGCAAAGAGCCAGACAGAAAATTCTAGTGGGGCCATGGAGTTGGGAAATGCCTGGAGCATTTCCCGAGGAGAACAGTCTAAGGAGGAGGCACCCTCAAGGAGGTCCTGGGAAAAAGAGGCCAAACGACACTGGGCAGTAGGTGATGAAGAGGAAGATACAGACACAGGGAAGGCTTAAAACAATACAGGTTCCTCATCTGTCATGACCTCACCATAATAGGTGAAGTACCCACCCAGAAAGGTCCAGACCAGGGGTTTCCAGGAACACTTCAGGAATCAGCATCACCTTGTCAGAGACACACATTATTGGCTCCCACCCAGACTGGCTGAATCGGTAACTGTGGGGTGAGGCCTGGCCATTTGTGCTTCAACCAGCCCTCCAGGTGATTCTGACACGCACTGAAGTTTGAGAATCACGGATCTCCCCCCCGTGCAGCAGTTCCCTGAACACAGTACTGTGTTCTTCTGGTGCCTCATTGGTATCTGTGACATTTGTCACATATCAATATTTATGCCTAATAGACACAAGATCAGTGGATTCGTTCTTTTGTTTAATCTAGTGGTTCTCCAGGGGAGTGGAGAGTGATTTTGTCCCCCGAAGAATATGGGGCAATGTCTGAAGACATTTTTGGTTGTCACATTGGGAGGAAGACACTACTGGCAGCTAGTGAGTGGAGGCTATTGGGTGCTAAACATTCCACAATGCCCAGGACAGATCCCCTTCAACAAAGAATTAACCAACGCAAAGTGTCAACAGAGCTGAGGTTGAGAACCCCTGGTTAACCTTACAAAGAAAGAGGTTTCTTCAGGATCCCTATTAAATTGGGGGAAGGAAAAGGCAAGGTGGGGAAGTCGGCATCCAATCTGCTGTCTTTGAACACAAATCTCCACTCGTGTGGTGAGGAATGTTTACTGATTGGTGACTGACTCTGTTTATTGTTGGTCTGTAAAGGAAGTAGGAGCTTTATGACCCGAACCAGGAACTGCCGGCTTTGTTTGCTCTCCCTCTCTTGAGCTGTCCTTCTGTATATTGTTTCTGCCCTGACTTAATTCTTTGATTCTAAAGCAGTCAGGCCAGGCCTGATCTGGATCTCGGGTGAAGGCTTGAGTCCTGGCTGTTCAGACAGGGCTTGTAAGAGAGGGGGGATTTGGGAGATGGCCAATTCTGGTAGCGGGCAGTGGGGAGATAACTTCACTGAAATGCTAAAGTCAAGATACACCCCCCCCCCACTTCCTTAATTCGGGAGAGGCCAGTGACAAGGGGCCACTGGCACTACTTTGGAGAGATCCGCAGCTAGGGAGGGCTGTGCTAGACATGGGGGTGACCGACCCATGGAAGCCCTGGGATCCCCACACCCTGGCACATTGCTGACACAGCAGAGGTGGGCACACAGGGCTCTTCGCCGAGTGAATTCAGCTAGAATCTGAAGGAGGCAGGAATTGTGCTTCATGGTGGGGTGCAGGGACAGGAAGGAGACAGATCTGTGGAGACTGGAAGCTGGGCACTGGAAAACGTAGACTCAGATGGAAAGAACATACGAGAGCCACGAATATTTGGCTTATTTTTTTCCTCATGTAATTTGGAGGAGGCTTGTCCACTGTGCTGTCCAAGGAAGCTTGCTGCTGGTGCAAAAGGACATTTAATTCTCACCAACAACTCTTGCCATCTTTTTACACAATGATTTTACAGCCCTCACATCTCCATGGGATGTTTTCAAATGTACCACAGTTTGATAACTGCATAATGCACTCCAATAGCCAAATGGAATACTGCTCTCTTGGAATTTTCAAGGAACTTCTTTGTAGTTAAAGCCTAAAGCACGTTTTCTCCTACGCCTGAGGTCTGGATCTGCCTGGGATTGGGTCTCCACGTTTCTGATCATCGGCTGCAGGGGAGCTCAGCACCAGGAAGGCTCTTCCGGACAGCCAACACCGGACCCACACTGGAAGCTTAATTCCTGAAAGACACGGAGTGAGCCAGAGGCCCTCAGATGGAAACACCTTTCAGGCAGCACCACGGGAGTCTATTTAAACAGGTGACCTTGCGGAGAGAGGCTCCAGATCCCATTACCGACTGCCCGGCTGAGAGGCAGATTTGTTTTTATGAGCTCTCAAGGCACACATTGGGGGCCTGGCGTAAATATGGAGAAAACTCGCTGAGACCTTGCTCCTCGTACACATATTATAAAGAAAAGAAAATTATGCACAGGCTTTTCAAGCATAACTGCGTAACAGCAAAGGGCCAGTGAGCAAAGTGGTTATCGTTCCATTAAAGTTTTAAATATAATTTATCATAAGAACTAGGAAGATCGGTAGGGGAAGAAAGGGATAAAGAAGGGGGGGTAATCAGAAGGGGGAATGAAGCATGAGGGACTATGGACTCTGAGAAACAAACTGAGGGCTTCAGAGGGGAGGGGGGTGGGGGAATGGGATAGGCCAGTGATGGGTAGTAAGGAGGGCACGTATTGCATGGTGCACTGGGTGTTATACGCAACTAATGAATCATCGAACTTTACATTGGAAACCGGGGATGTACTGTATGGTGACTAACATAATATAATAAAAAAACATTAAAAAAAAGTAATAGTGATGTAAGACAACAGTGATAACACCATCAATATTTGTATCACAAAATAAAATACCATGTCATTAAAAAATAAATAAATAAATAAATAATATATATATACATATATATACATATATATAGTTTATCTAGGGGGAGAAAAAAGAGTATCAGATATTTCAGCCCTCCTGGTTCCTTCAGGGAATGGGGGAAAGAGGAAAACAGCTGCTTGTATATGAAGCAGTTTAAGGGTCAGATATTGCTCTGCCCAGCGGTGCTGACATCACTTAACTCTCCCCAGGAGAGGGGCACTGGCGTCATTTGCTGGGCTAGCCGGCGCAGGCCTGAAGATGGGCCGGCCCCAGCTCCCATTCTGTTTCTCCTCGAGCACCTCCGGGGTCAACAACTGCAAATGAACATGGCAATTAAGACTCTAAAACTTTGTTTTTATTGGCTTTTTCAGGAAAAATTTTTTTTTCACAATTTATGAAAACACAATGTAGCCAGTAAGTTAAGATGTAAATGTGAGTTTCAAACTTTGCATAGTCATTAGGCTAATCATTAGTCATTTGTGGTTGACAAGGAGGGTTATAATTTGACACCTGGCAAAAATCAAGCACATTTCAGAGAACTTGGAACTGGGAAATGAGATGGAAAAAACACCCTCTTTTTCCCTAGGAGGTCCCATGAAGTAACGTTTGCAAACCACTTTTCTCTCCACAGAAGTGAACTGCCCGTGATTCAGGGCTGTGATGTCTCTCCATCTCAGCCTGCTGGACACCCACCCCCCCGAGCCTTGTAAGAACTGGCCAAAGAATCCAGCCCAGAAGGTTTCCAGAAGTGAACCTCTGGGAGTTAAGAGAAAAGAAATAAATAACTTCTCGATGTGATACTTAAGCAACAAGAGCCCACCAAAAAGTTTCAGTGTCGATTCAGAAAATATTTTCTGAAACATCGTAGAGTCATGGGAGAAAGGAGTTTTAGAATGACAGAATCCTCCGTTCCTAACTTTTCCATAAACTTCCAGATTTTCTTCTGTCCGCTATCTGTGACCATTTTCTTTTGTGTAATGTGATCAAAATATCGAACCCTGAGTTTGTATTTTCTGACCCCCGACCTCTCACAGGTGTTCTGGCTCATTTCCTGAGAGTTATGTTTGATTTGGGAATGCTTCTCTCTTTTCTTCCATTCCCTTGTTACAGTTTGAAACCTGGAACACCCGCATACAAGACCCTGACTATCTCCCTGTGCTACCCAAAAAACACTCTTAAATGTTCTCTCGGAACTTGGCCAGCATCTGGACAGGGACAGTTTTCTCACACTCTGGGAAATCAAAATGTACAGCAATAGTTCTCTATACCAATTCTTTAAACTGAGGATAAATTTCAGGGTCTTTGCTTTTTCTTTTTTCTTTTTTCCTACCTAAACCTAATAGTTTCCCTGTTTTAGTACGAAAAGGAAATCAAGTAAATAATCTACTTAAGTTTTTAGTGTATGACAAGGAAATAGAAATGCTAATCGGGAATTCTTTAGGACCAAACAAATATCAGCCAAAATCCAAAAATTATCCCCAAATTATTGCTTCTGAAGCAGTGCTTAACATTTTCTTAATAAATGTCTCTTTCTCATTCTTCCTTTCCCTTCCCCCCTCTCAGATTCCAGAAGAGACTAGAAAGTATTACTTTTAGAAGTCATGCATTGTTTTTATTTCGCAATGAAGCTAGAGCCCTACTTGACACTACTCGTCTATTAATCCTGGTTGTCTTTGAAAGAGAAAAAGCTTAAGATACCTAGTAAATCTTGATAAAAAGAGATTTCTATACCTTTTAATTCATTAAGAGGTCAATTATTGAACTAACAAAAAGAGCTACCTTGAGGAATGCAACAGGCTCTGTTTCACTCCATCTGGCATTATTCATTAAAACACACACACACACACACACACACACACACACACACACGCACACACCCAGATTAGCCTCATTAAGTTGTATAAGTAAAAATAAGATTGTATACACTAAAAACATTTCCTTAAGGAGTGTCCAGGCTGGTTTCATGGAGCCCACCTGTCACCAGCATCATGCCCACCAATCTACACACCACCGGGGGGTGGGTGAGGTCTTCTCTTCCTAGCTTAGTGGATGGGAGGTCGTCCATGCACTGGACTGGAAGAAAGATGCTTAAACCTTGGCAGAGGAGAGTACACACAACTGAGGGAGGCTCGACTATCCTGAATCCAGATGACAACTTCCCCATGTCCGGAGTAGTAAAGGAGCAGCTGGTACAGAGGTCCTGGAAAACTCACTGGCACTGAGCAAATATATGAATATCATTTCTAATTCTCTGTGGTATAAAGCTATAAACCACAAGTTAAGCACCAAAGAAAGAACAGCTTAGGCTATATGAAATGCCCAGATTATGTAGCCAAAGAAATATGTAAATTCCATCAAGTCTGTGAATTGCCCTTGTGTGGAGCCTGGCTCATGATTAGAGTAAAAGTCAGTCTTAGTATTTTTGTTTGTTTTATTTTTCTAAATACACAATTTAAAAAATATATATGTAGTGTCAATTTTTCAACTATAGTCATTCAGTAAGTATTTACTGAGCACCTACTTTGTGCCAACACTCTTCTAGACAGGGCATACATGCATCAGTGAACAGAGGAAGAAAGCGCTTTGCTTATAGAAGCCCACATTCTGGGGCGCCTGGGTGGCTCAGTCGGTTAAGCGTCTGCCTTCGGCTCAGGTCATGATCCCAGGGTCTTGGGATGGAGCCCCATCTCAGGCTCTCTGCTCAGTGGGGAGTCTGCTTCTCCCTCTCCCTCGGCCCCTCCCCCCAGCTCGTGCTCTCTCTCACTCTCTCAAATAAATAAATAAAATCTTAAAAAAAAAAAAAAAGAAGCCTACATTCCAGGGAGATGGACACACAGATACTGAGTACACAAAGAAATCAACTTGATGGCATCAGAAGAAGAGAGTAAAGATAACTAGGGTAATGAGAAAGAGAGAAACGCAGGAGGCTACGTTAGATGAGGTGGCCAGGGAAGATTCTCAGAGATGACAACTGAGCTCCTGAGACAGAAGAGAGCTTGGCGTGTTTGGGGAATAGAGAAATCCCACCACTGGATATGTACAAAGATCATATTTTTAAGCAATGAAAACATGGCTATGGAAACATAGAACATCATATTGGAGAAGCCTCTGGGATCACTTAGGGGTATATCCTTAATTTCCAGGTAGAGAATCAAGGCCCAGAGCAGTTCCATCGACTCACACATCTGGGGCCAACAGGGTGGACCTGGAACGCTGGTCTCCTATCTTCATCTTCCTGCATCATCTCCTGCCTCTCTGAGTTGATATGTGTTAATCACGGTCTCCCTTGACACCGTCCGCAAAGCCTGGAAAGCCTGTGCACAAAGGGACCATCTCCGCTAGCCTGTCCTTTCAGAATGAAAATGGGTCAGAGTTCTAACCAGCTCCCACTTTAGAGCATCTAAAAAACAAAAAATCAATCCTTTTTTTTTTTCTTGCAGGTACTTGTTACTTTTCAGAATTTAAAAGGACACAAATAGATGACTTACATTCTAAAGCCTATTTTCTTCTTTGAGTACTTGGCAGAATTGAATTAGATCTGAAAATGACACTTTTACCATGATGTGTTTTTTCACAAAAAAGAGAAATGAATATCCCAGATAGATTTTGATTACTCAAAGTTGAGGATATTCAGTTTACTTTTCAATTGTTTTTCCTATAAAAGGAAAGTATGTAATCTTTTAGGTACTCACAAAAGTTTTACCAGAGAAAATATTATTAAATAGCCCCCAAATGGGATAATTTTATTCTGTAGGAACTTGGCGCAGAGTATGCAGAATTGCATCCAGAGAATATACAGCTCTATTTATCATCTTGCAAACTTCTTCATTATGTCAAAACTAAATCTCAGCTGTGCCCTGACTGCAAAGCAAAAGCAATATGGGCTATTTTAGCCATCTCAACAAGAATATTTTGAGAATTAATCGATTTTCCAGGAATGTTAAACAATTTTATCAATTTTTGGTCAAGGTTCACAGTTAAGATACTAGTCTTGAATTTACGTTTGTCTAAAGAAATTTATGATTTTTATTCTTGCTTCACAAAGAGGAAAAACAATCTTCTAGAGTATTCATAACCATAGTTTTCTGCTGTGCTACAATCCCAACAATTTAGATTTCATTAGGCTTGATTCCCACTATATGCTCAACTCAAAAGCAGCTTTCCCAGGGGCATGGCTTGAGGTTCTAAGGTTCAGCTCACAGTTAGAGCTTTCTCTTCTCAAGCAGCTTCTTTCTCAACACTTTCAAGTTTTCTCACGCTACAGGAAGAGCTTCCTCCACGGTACAAGACATTGAAGGAATATTCCAGTCCTTTTGAGATAAGCACCTGCTCTTTCTTTATAGATGCAGATGAGAAGAAACACCCTTGATAAGACAACTTTATTTTCACTGGTGGCAGATTGCTTAGAGCTTAACTAAAAATCATTTAAAGTAAGTACTATAGCCAAATAAAAGCAAACATTTTGAACTTTTGCTTTACTTCTTGAATTTGGAGCTAGGGCTTATCTCAAAAAGCCTTTGAATAGCCACTGAAAATAGACATGGTATTGGTTCCAAGTTCTCTACCCCCCAAAATTTATACTTAAAATAGAAGGTTATCTGAGAAAACTTTATGATTGTATAAAAAAACACTTAGAAAAATATCCCATTTGTTTTTAAATCAAAGTAATACCAAATCAGTTTATTTTATTCTTATTTTATAGTCTTGGTAAATTCCAACAACCAAAAATTGGAATTTAGGATGGCTAAGGCAAAATACATCATTATAGGGGAAAGTGTGTTAGGCATTGGCTAAATAAATAGATTAATGAAACTGTTGAAAAATTTTAAAAACAATTGGATAAATCTCTGGATGGGGCCTGGGGTTGGGGGGGGAACAGAGGAAATAGTTTTCATGCTGATGCTCATTTTAGAAGTAATTCACTTTCCCATGGCAAAGATAAGAAAGCCATTTAAGAGTTATTTACCTTTCAGCTTAAAAAAAAAAAAAAAAAAAAAAAAGAAAGCACCACGTCTGGAGAAGCCCATTGACAGGCATGAAGAATGCACAGGCGCTTTTCCTTCTCATCCTCTGGGCTGGGATCGTCATAGAAGGAGAAGCTTTTGCAGTTAAGCAGAAGGAAGAGGAGGTATCAAAACAGAACAACATGTTATGTTATTACCTAAGGGAGAATCTTCTAAGCGCATTTAATTAGTTGGGGAATAATAGCTACTGTACTTTAAATAAACACCAAATCTTTATTTTAAAAATTTAGACAAAAACACAAATGAAGGAGAGATTAAACACTTTACAAAAGTTCTACAATGTGAGTCATAAAAATAGCATGCTCCTCTAGGGAGTAACTTAAAAAAAGAATTCTATTTACAAAAAAAGAAAGAAGAAAAAAAAAAGCAAGAAAAAAAAGAAGGAAAGAAAAAAATTAGAAGCAAGAGTTCAAGATTATAAAGTGAGTTAGAGTTGATTTAACATAATTGGGGTTTGTTATTTTATGTGGAGGGAACTGACTGGATTTTTTTTTTAAGGAAAGGATTTTTTCCTTATTAATAAATCTGAAAAATAAATTTAGTGTATGGTAGCAAGATTATTCTGCATAAGATCGTTGGGTCCTCCCAATGTCTCCGAGCAACAAGGTCTCTAGGTGTCCTCTCATCCTATCTCCTCATCATTGGCCTGAGCTCTGCAAGGGAACCTCTGTCCTTCCACTTCCATTCATTACTAACAAAGCAGTTTACATAAATGAAACCAAATAAAGAAATGATTAAAACTACTTAGTAGCAGCAAAAACTGACTTGCACTTAGCACTCTCTATGAATAAGGAAACTTGTAACCAACCCAGCCTAGTGCTTCGCTTTATGTCCAATGGCAAGGACCACCAAATGTGAGGGAGGGACTTTCTACTGTGAACCCTTGTGGGTGTTCTGATACACACTTGTTATCCCAAAGAAAGGCAGAACATTGTTAAAGTAAAAATCCCACCAGTAGGGGCACCTGGGTGGCTTATCATTTAAGCGTCTGACTCTTGATTTTGGCTCATGTCATGATCTCAGGGTCCTGAGATGGAGGCCCCCATCGGAATCCCTCCCCCATGTTGCTCTCTCTCTCAAAAAAAAAAAAAAAAAAAATCCAAGCAGTAATATTAATGAAATCTCTTCATGGGATCATGGCCTATTATCCCTAAACTCTCTGCCTTTCTCCGGAAAGTCAACACCCATCTAGAATGTAGACATGTAGCATTCATAACAGTGCACAAAATAGAATTATTTTCTCTAGTTTTAAGGTCATGCTTAGGTTCTACTCATCTTTTTAACTAAATCACTATACAAATGTGGGACCCTTTAAAGTTTGTCATGTACTCGTTGGCAATGATGAATTTGATTTGTAATAAAGCACTTCAGTGGGAGCAAATGGCATTTCATTTTATTTTATTTTTAAAGATTTATTTGTTCATTTGAGAGAGAGAGAGCATGCAGAAGTGGGAGGGGCAGAGGGATAAGGAGAGAGAATCTCAAACAGACTCCAAGCTAAGCATGGAGGCTGACACAAGACTTGATTGCACAACCTGGAGATCAAGACCTGAGCTGAAACCAGAAATTGGATGCTTAACCAACTACACCAACCAGGAGGCTCCCCACAGGTGGCATTTTAAAGCACATATTCACTTCCGTATTCACAGCAGTTCTACGATGTAATAAGCAGAGCATAATTAATTTTCACCTCTATCCCTTCCAAATATATTGTCCATCTTGTGCACCATTTTTGATTTAATTATGTTAATAAATACAATCTTTAATGATGACCGCACAGAAAAGAATGACGATCAGTGCAGAGTTGCAGTGTGCTCACCACCTAGTACTTTCTTGCTTTCGATAATTACAAAATAAGACATTTCAGTTAAATAAAACAAAATCCAAAGAAACCCTAGTATGGTCATACAACCTCAAAATCAAAGTTGGAGTTATATATACTCACATGTATTTGGGGATATTGTGACCATTTCATACCATTATATGTTGCCATTGATTGATTTACTTACAATGACAAATTCCCAATAAAAATATAGTTTATAAAAATGTGGTTTTATTCCTTGCTTACTTTACTTCAGACACATTCTCTCCATGGTTAGAAATAAGCCATGACAGTGGTCTAGCCCTGAATTTCTACGGATGATGAGAAATCAGGCATAACCATGGTCTAACCCTGAATGTGATCTTAATGTTTTATACCACGGACAAATCGTTAACATATGGAAATAACCCACTCGGCTGCTCTGTTAATTTTTTTTTTAATCCTATAGACTCTCCTGCTTCCACTCTATGCTCCATCCTAACTTATCCTGCTGCTCTCTTCCCATTTTGAAAGGATTCTTCTCTTCTTTTTTAAAAAGGATCTGTTGGGGAAAAACATTCTTCGTTCCTTGTTTCCACCCTGCTGTTCTGTTGGCCCCAACGGCTGCTCAATGTCCCTTCTCCAACCTCTAAATTAAGTGTTCATTTTCAAGTTCATGGCTGGTCCCCCTCTACCCCCTTAAAGGGAGGCTGTGGATGTTCCCAAGCTCTTAGCTCCTTGATCTCTACTGGGCTCCCCACAAAGCAGCCTCTCTCCACAGCCATCCTCAGATTTCTCTTTTTAATAAAGTTTGTGGTGGGCTAATGCCTCTAAATCATTTTTACCCGTCACAGCCATTTACCTTCCCTCTGTAACAGCCAATGCTCACTCCTCTCCCATCTTCTGGCATTGATTCTTGCCTCTGTAACCTGACTCAGTAGGACAATATGTGTTTTTTCTGGCTATAGGTAATACTCTCCCGTAGCACTCTCACCAACCACAGAATGAGCTCGCAAGGGAACCTCTGTCTTTCCACTTCCATTCATTACTAACAAAGCAGTTTACATACACGAAACCAAAGAGAACCACGGTAAATGAAATGTTTAACACACACACAGAGAGAGAGACAGAGACAGAGACAGAGAAGGAATTCTTTACATGAAGACTTTTTACAGAACAGCCTATAAGGGTATTTAGCAATGTTTCCCAAAGGTTGACCCACTGAGCAGTCTGGGCTCCTTGCTTAAGATTCACCCAGGAGGGTGTTAAACATAAATGTTGGTAGGCCCCCACCCCTACAGTTTTGGATTCAGCAGGTCTGGGATATGGGAGCCACCAACAGAGAGTGTAAATTCATCTCAACAACTTGAGTAAAAGCCCCATAAGCACATACAGCAACGTGTGGATGCCATGTTTTCAACCCATGTGAGTCTTTAGAATTCACACAGTGATTAATATGTTTTGAGAGAAGTATGATAAGACTTTTCAGTGCAAGTTAAGTCCTGAGGGGAGGAAGGATGAAAGCCAAGGTATGTGCCGGCCTGCCCACTCACCAGCAGCACGTCAACTTGTGTCTGTAACGAGATGTGAAAATGCCTTTCCCCTTCTCGCCCTCCCCGGCATGCACCAGAAAATGCGCCTTGCAGCTCTCTGGCAGGACGTGCTTTTGAAAGATCAGTCCTTACAGGATCACTAATCTTTTTAGTTTGCAACTGATTTATGCCTCATTCGAAAGTGAAACAAAACAAAAATGATTAAAAATGACTGGGGGAGAAACAGAATGAACACCTCAGTAATTCTCTCTTCCTGAAGCACAACGACCCGTTTCCCTTCCCGGGAATAAAAGTGTGAAAGGGATGTAAGCTAAAACCCCCTTGGACTGTGAGCAGATAAATCTTTGGGGCTTCTGACTGCCACTTTCCCCACATGAGTACGAGCCTTCGAATGCGTATGGAGTAAAATTCCCTTCCACCTAGAACCCTGCTCATTTGCAACTGTCAACCCATTCTAAGCTAGAGTATTTTTACTAAGGAACCACAGGGCCACCTCTCTTTCCCCTTAAAGAATTTCCTCCCCACTGCATTCCAGGCCTGTGCCGTCTAATCTGGGAACCACTAGCCACATGTGGCTATGGAGCATTTGAGAATGTGACCAATTCATCAGTATTCAGATGTGTTCCAACTTTAAAATATGCACCAGATTTCAAGGATTGAGTATTTCAAAAAAGAATGTAAAGCATCTCATTAATAATTTTCATATTGATTAACATGCTGTGATGACAATGTTTTGGACATATGAGGTTGAACTGGATATATTGTTAAAATTAATTTTACCTGCCTCTTTCTACTTTTTAAAATGTGGCTATTAGAAAACTTAAAATTACCTACATGTCGTGCACTTGATTTTGACAAGCTGGCGCTGTCCTAGATGAAGTCCTGCATTTTGCTTTCCACCTCAAAGCTTGTCACACCTGCTCTCTGGGCACCTTCAGTCCCCTGTGCTGGTTCGATCCACCCTGCTCGCATTTTGGCACCCCTGCTGGAAACCCTCTTCCCTCACTCTGCCCTAATCCAGTCTCTGGAATTCCACCACAGGGTTGAGATGTTTTTGCCTACCATCCTATCAAGTAATTTCTCCTCTTTTATTTCAACAGATTCTCACTCCCCACCTTTTTTATGAAATCTTACATTTTTAAATGAAGACAACACAACTGCATATTATTCACTTTCTAGACATTCAACTTTGGCTGTAGAACTCATAGGGCTATTATTTCTGATCGCTACCAAGTGCTCTCTTATTCATTTATTCATCAGCATTCGCGGGGCACTGCCTGGAGACCAGGCACTATGATAGTTGTGGCACGCAGCCCTAAATAATGTCAGCACATGGCCCTAAAGTGATATGTGGAATGATGTCAACAGGAACACATAGATGAAACTGATGCTGTCCTGCCCTCAGACCCAGAAGGACTATCTCCTTGCAAACACCCTTCCGAGAAAAGATTTAAATGTAGTGCTCATATAACACAAGTCTTCCGGCCTGGAAACTCGAAACTGCCTGATTCCGTATTAAACATTTCCCCTCTCCCACACTTTTTATTCTCCCTTGTGTTTCCCTCACTACCTTACAAACTCCATTTGTCTCTGCAGTCCCCTTTCCTTTGCTGACATAGTATAAAACACTACATAAGCATATTTATATATAAACACCATATATGTGCATATCCTCATCTATTTCTCACAGTGATGTAGATGCTATTATTGTTTCCATTTAAAGCTTGGGAAACTTAGGCACAGGGGAGTTTAGCAACTTATCTGAGGTTACACAGATAATAAGCGAAGGAGCAGAATTTGAACCCAGGCTGCCAAACTCTACTGCCAGAGTTCTTAACTACCAGGTTATCCTGTCTCAGAGAGTACACACAAATGCCAAGGCCCATGTAAGCTTGAAGCTGCTGGGGCCATCTGGTGCCAAGTAAAAAAACACCCCACCCTCAAATGAAGCCTATATAGGAAAAGGAAAGCTGAAGGGAAAGTGGAAGAGAGAGAGGGAGAGAGAGAGAATATGAGAGAGATATGAAATATTACTGATGACCTTATTTGAATCCCTGGAGTACAAAGCCAGAAACTACCTTTGGTCTTCCTAGTTATACAAGTGCATAGAGTCTTTTGTCATTTGTAGTTATGCATTCTTAGCCAGAGTGTCCACCCACAATTGCACACAAAGTTTTTCTGTATATAAACTATAAAAGAACTATGAAAGAGTGTATATGCATGTTTCTAGGAAGAATCTCAAAGGAGAACTCGAGTCTACATAACTGCCATCTATACAGCATCTTAGCCAAATCTCCTCTGCTAAAATAAGTTGGGGACATTTGGAGCAAGGCAGTTGTCATGTGGCTAGTCTATGCTTACATTAGGCCTTACCCTGGAGCTACACTTATATGAAGGAGAATATACTAATTCTTTTTTTTTTTTGAGAATATACTATTTCTTATATAAAAGGCAAGTGCCACAGTGCCTAAAATCTTTTCATAAAAAATCTATCGATTATAACTTCTAATCATCTTTTAAAATGCAAAGTGAGTGCATATTAAACCTGCTAAATTGAAAATGCGTGCTTGAAACTTAAGTGTCCATCTTAAGGGTAAAGAAAATGTGGTATATATATGTGTGGGTACATACATATATATGTATATATCTTGCACATACATATATATACAATATACACTATATACAATGGATATTATTGTGTCATAAAAAAGGAGGAAATCCTGCCATTTGCAGCAACATGGATGGACCTTGAGGGCATTATGCTAAGTGAAATCAGTCAGACAGAAAAACAATTAAGATAATGATCTCACTTACATGTCAAATCTGAAGAAAAAAAAAAGAAAAAGAAAGAAAAAAATGAAATTTATAGATAAAAAGAAGAGATTGGTGGTTGCCAGAGCCTGGGGGTGGTGGGTGGGGGAACTGCATGAAGGGGGTCAAAAGGTACAAGCTTCCAGTGATAAAATAAATCAGCCCTAGGTATATCATGTACAGCATGGTGACATAGTTAATAATACTGTATTGCATATTTGAAAGTTGCTAAGAGAGATCTTAAATATTCTTATCACGAGAAAAAAATTTGTAACTATGTGTGGTGTCAGATGTTAACTAGACTTGTTGTGCTGATCATTTTACAATACATACAAATTCCAAATTATGATGTTGTACGCCTAAAACTAACATAATGATATGTCAATTATATCTCAAAAAAAGGAAAGAAAAGAAAATGCATGCTTATGTCAGCTCTCTCTCCAAACCTCACTAAAATGACAGCTTTTCACTCCTGGTTCTGTTTGTCTTGAGACCCATTTCTTGTTCCTCCCTCAGTTTGCTCTGCTTTATTATGCAGAAAGACCGCCCTCTGCTAGGCTGGGCTTTCTTGGCTTCCATGATTCAGCAAATAGAAGCACTGGTGGGAGACTGAAGACTGGGGAGAAAGCAGAAGGTAGAGGATTTTTCTCCCTCCCTGTCTACCTCAGGCAGTGAACGTGGCAATGGTTGGGGCTCCAGCTACCATCAGACAGCTCCATTATGGTTCTAGCTTTCACCAGGTAACTTGGTCCTTGGGCTCAAATCATACCATCACCTCCCTTTGCCTTCAGTCTGGGGTAACACAATTGATCATTTACAAAGTTAAAAAAGAAAGAGATTTACAAAGTCAAAAAAGAAAGAAAGAAAGAGATCCCTGTAAAGGATGAGTTTGGAAATGCATTCTTAGAATCTGTTACCTTTCATTCAACAAAGAAAAGAATTAGGCACAAATAGAACCCAAAAAGAAAAGACTAAACTCCAAGAAGTAAACACTTACTTTGCTGTATACTTCAGCACATGAGATATTGTTGAAAATGAACCATTTCCATACTCAGGTTCATTCACTGTACTACTCTTCAAGTAATAATATCCAAGGAGAAGCAAAAACAGCCCACAAAACAACTGTGAAGGAACTGAGATTTGGTCTGGTGTACGCCACCCTCCACTTTGACAATGCTGACAACAATTTAGAATTCAGTGCCCTTTATGTCATTAAGGAAAGTGACCTGCTAAAATGACTAATGTTACCTTGTTTCATATATTATCTCTTATAGTTTACAGTTTATCTTATTTAGAAATACAGTCATCTCCTGTCCAATATAATAATGAAGAGATTTCAGCATCTAGTCCGTCCTGTCCACTCCCTATCACCTGCCTGTTAGTGCCCAGTGAGAAGTGCTTCCAGGGGGCGCCTGGGTGGCACAGCGGTTAAGAGTCTGCCTTCGGCTCAGGGCATGATCCCGGCGTTCTGGGAGCGAGCCCCACATCAGGCTCTTCCGCTATGAGCCTGCTTCTTCCTCTCCCACTCCCCCTGCTTGTGTTCCCTCTCTCGCTGGCTGTCTCTATCTCTGTCGAATAAATAAATAAAATCTTAAAAAAAAAAAAAAAGAAGTGCTTCCAATCTCTGCACATTCTACTTCTGTTGCAAAGTCAGTTGCACATTATTCTGGACTTTCGTTTACTCTATGATTGTGAGTCTTTATCCAATATACTTTTTATTGTTATGCAGGTCAAATGCAATCCCATATCCAATTACCTTCTTCTTCAGGGCATCTGGAAGAATTGTATTTTCCCTCCCTGCTGAAGTTAGACAAGAGCATGTGACAAAGTCCAATCAATGAATGCCATTTTCATGAAAATATCTATGTAACAAAGAAGATATAAAGCCCCAGTAACTTGGCACATCCATTTCAAGAAATATTCTATTCAAATCCAGTGCCACGAAATAATATAGTTTTTGAAATTTATATTAACTAATCAGACTGTGAGCTCTTTGAGGACAATGCCTGCTTGGAACCCACACACACTAGATACTTAATAAATGAATGATTGAGTGAATGAATAACTGTAATTTCAATGTCTTGTCTTATTTAAATCATTCTTGTTTCTCCTGTATGCGAACTTGAACACTTTGCTAATTTAGGAAATTACCCTTAAGAAAGACAATTTATTCCTCAGTGTGGCTAGCAACAATATTCTGGCTTTCCAAAGGTTAGCATGGAATCTAAGAAGGAAATGCCAGGGAGTTTTGCTTTCTGTTTTTGAACCCCATAAAAAGATGGTCCAGGGAGTGCATGCAATTTTACATTTGAGTGTAATTTGTGGTTTTCTTTCTCTGTGTGGTTTGGTGATTTGAGGCTGCTAATGGACTGAACGTTTGTGTTCCCCCCGGATTCATATATTGGAGCCCTAACCCCAGTGTGAGGGTACTTGGAGGTGGGGCCTTTGGCGAGGTAATTAGGTTTAGATGATGTCGTGAGCTTAGATGAGGTGGAGCCCCAGTGATGGGATTTGTGCTCTTATAAGTAGAGGAAGAGACAGCAGAGCTGTCTCTCTCCCTCGTGTGAAGATACAACAAGAAGGTGGCTGTTTACAAGTCAGGTAGTGGGCCCTCACCAGGAACCAAACTGACCAGCACTTTGATGCTTGACTTCTCAGCCTCTAGAACTATAATAAAAGTTGATTGCATAAGCCACCCCGTCTGTAGTATTTTGTAACCATTGCCTGAGCTAAATACAACAGGGGCCAAATTCTCACCTCCTCTAGCTCTTTTAGAAATGTAATATTTGCATGATACAGCCACTTTCCCCTGCTTTCAGCAGCCAGATTCAGAGTCTGCTGCCTCTTTAGGTAAATTAAGCAACATGTCCATTCAACGATGAGCCTGACGCTTTAAGCATTTTCTAACTTTGGTTGTTTGACCACCATTGTTGCAAGGCACTGTTTGCTCTGGAGCACCAACCAAGGCATGGTGTTCTTGGGTTTCACACAATGTGAATAAATGGAAACTCTTATTTGACTCTAACAGCTTCTAATTCTAGAAAATAGAGAGTTCAGTAATTCAGCCATAGAGTTGACTTTTTAAAAAAAATGCTCTAGATCATATTAAAACCCACATGATTTTTTTTTCACTCGGTAAACAGATTTAAAACATTGCCCTGATGTGTGTCTCTCTGTAAGAGCAAATACATTTTCCTCAAAATATGGCATTTTACATTGGCGAACAGTTGTAGGAATGAATTCTTTAAGCACCATTTGAGGAGTTTACTTGAAATTTTGGAGTCTCACAGGAAAATGCTGACTATTAAATAACAATCTGTTACATGCAATGCCAAATGAAAGTCTGCTGTAATAATTCACTAAACTTTAGTTTTTGTACCATTTTGATAAATTTACTTCACCTACCAGCTTTGCCACAAATCATATCTTACGGTTGTCATGTGAAGGCAGGAAAATATCATATACCTTCAGATGACCTCTATCCAAAAATGCTTTTCCCTGTTCACATTTTACCTGTCAAATAACATTTTCTTTAAGAAGCAAATATAAATGCCATTATTGGGAGAAGCTACTGGCCTAGGACAAGTTCTAGCATTTAGTTTTCTGACAGATCTTAATTTGGATATCAGCCAAAGTCAATAAAACTTGTTCATGCAGAACCTTACCTGGTTTTCACCACATCGAGGGGGTGCATCAGGCAAATTTCTACAAGACCTGAAAGATGATAAAGAAAAGTCCAATAAACACTTATGTAAACACTGGTTCTTATTTCCTTGACCCCATTGATTTCTCAAGTATGAAGATTCAAATGAAAACTTGGGGCTTTGGAAATGACAGCTAGTAGTTAGAGACTAGTAGCAAAAGACAAGAGTGTAAGTGCTCCTCTAGCATGGGGGTGGGGCTGTAGGGGAAAGAAAATGAAAAAGGAATCAGATATCCGAAATTCCAATCATCTAGGCAGGAATTATTGTGCACCATTCCAGTCCAGTATATAAATATATGTCAAAGGAAGGGAGGAAAGAAAAGAAGGAAAGAGGGAGAGAAGCTCTTTCAGCACCCCCACCACTGCCATTCACAGCAAATCATAGCCTCAGTCTCGGTAAGCATGAAATAAACATAATGAGGCCTGTTATCTCACGAGGTAGTTATGAGAATCCAATGCACATTTAATACATTAATAGCCTAATAGAGAACATGTATTAAGTGTTCATTGCATGCTGGACAGTATTCTAAACAGTACTTAGATTATCTCGTTTAATCCTTACAAGAGCTTGTTGTGATAGGAGGTATTATTGTCCCCACTTTACAGAAGAGTTCATTGAGGCACACAAGGTTAAATAACTTGCCTAAGATCTCAGAGCTAAGAAGTGCATAGTAGCCCCATAAAGCCCACGATCTTAACCATTGCACACGGAGAAAGAATTTCTATACCTTCTTACAAATCAATTGTAAAGCCCTCCCTCCTGTTTCTAACAGAGCAGAGCAGACTGCTCAGTTACAAACTACTGGCACATAACAATAGTAGCAGTAAAAATAGTTTTATGTACTAGGGTAGTACAAATAATTACAGCAGTAGTTACAGTCTTGTAGTAGTAATAATCGTAACAGTTACTTTACCTGCAGCCCCTACACAGTGATGGTCATTTAACACACATTATCACTGGTATGCACAACTACTAGGCAAGGTAAGTATGTATTTTTTAAAAGATTTTATTTATTTGAGAGAGAGAGAGTGCACAAGAGGGAGCAGGGTCAGAGGGAGAAGCAGGCTCCCCACCGAGCAAGGAGCCTGATGCAGGACTCAATCCCAGGTCCCTGGGGTCATGACCTGAGCCGGGGGCAGATGCTTAACCAACTAAGCCATCCAGGTGTCCCAAGGAAGTATGTATTCTCTTCATCTTTACTTGAAGATAAGCAAACAGGTTGATAGTGTTGGTTGATTTGCCCCAAAGCCATAGTACTTGTGGATAGTTTCTTAAGGGCAGAACATTTACTAGTCTTTCCATTTGCAAACTAACTCAATATGAGCTTAGCTGTGATTTAGTTCACCTTTCCCATTCCATATTCATACATACAAATGTCTTTTACTCCCAATCTTGGTAAGGTCCAGAAAGCACAAAGGTCCTGCACTTACCTCAAGTCCTGCTTTCCTTCCACAGAAGTTTAGGGAATTCTTCCAGCTTAAGCCTGCTATACAGTTTACAAAGCCTTATGTATTGGTCCAAAACAATTGTCTTACTTTGACTAAAACTAATAGGATCCAATATTAACGTCTGTGCCACAGGTTTCCCAGCAGGAATCGTCCTTAGTCGTTGGTAACCAAATCACTGACCCAATCAGAGCCTCATTGCCTAGAGATGGGAGGAGGAAGGCGTGGGACAGCAGAGGCAACAGAATCGCTAGGCACAACAGCAAAGCCTCTGGGCACTGCTTTAGCTTCAGGAATAAGCTCCCTTACTCAGGATTGCATGGGTGGGTTTCTTCCTTGAAACAGGTGAAGTCTCAATACACTTCCTCTTGCTTTAAAATTCACATTCACCTTGAGGTAAGAATCGGGTGACCAGAGTTCTTATCCTGATGCTTTCAGGGAATAATTTACCCCTGGGGGCATCAGTTCCTTATCTGTAAAGGGAAATGTTACATGGTCTATAGTACCTTAAGGTCTCATATTCTGTATTTATTTATTCTTGAATCTGATTTATATCTATCTCTATCTCTATCTCTATCTATATATATGATTGATTGGAGTGGGAGAGAGAGAGAGAGAAGGGGGGAGAGGGAGAGGGAGAATGCCTGTGATCACCAAGACAGCATGGTACTGGCACAAACACAGACACATAGATCAATGGAACAGAACGGAGAACCCAGAAATGGACCTTCAACTCTACGGTCAACTAATCTTTGACAAAGCAGGAAAGAATATCCAGTGGAAAAAAGACAGTCTCCTCAACAAATGGTGTTGGGAAAATTGGACAGCTACAAGAAAAGGATGAAACTGGACCACTTCCTAACACCATACACAGCAGAGAGAGGCCCGTGATCCAGCCTGGAGTTGGATGAGGTGTGGAAAAGGGACTCGAGGCTGAAAGAGGACAGAATGAGTATCAAGCATGGAGGGGACACTGCACACAAAAAGAAGGAAGAAAGAACATGAAGAACACTGCAATAGCTGAGGGCTCAAGGCAAGAGATGAGGCTGTAAGTGTATGTACACAGGTCAGCATCAGATTTATGCTCAGGGACTTCTAATTCATCCCATAGGCCATGAGGAGACAGTAAAAGATATTTTTTAAAAATAATTCCTTGGTTGTTTTTTCTTATTCTTAATGTATTCCATGTTAATTGAAGACAATTGAGGGATTTTAAGTAGTAGTGAGATATTAGCCTTTGTTAATATGTTCTCCCAAGAATTAGCAATATGTCCAGGAATCCTCCACTGCTCCCAATTACATTTTCACATGCAAACACATGTGTACTGAAGCTCCAACCCTTATCCTTCGATTATCAGTAAAAGCCCCACCTCTCTTCACAGCATAGATGGCCTGATGTCCCATGTACCTCTAAGCCTGAAAGAGTCAATGACCATCTATGAAACTACCTGCTAAATTATAACTTGGCCAATAAGAAAGTATGACTTAAAACCTGAGGATTTTAGGGGCGCCTGGGTGGCTCAGTCATTGAACATCTGCCTTCGGCTCAGGGCATGATCCCAGAGTCCTGGGATCGAGCCCCACATCAGGCTCCTCTGCTGGGAGCCTGCTTCTTCCTCTCCCACTCCCCCGCCTGTGTTCCCTCTCTCACTGGCTATCTTTCTGTCAAATAAATAAATAAAATCTTAAAAAAAAAAAACACCTGGGGATTTTAGAGGGGAGGGGACTGGGGGGATGGGCTAGCTGGTGATGGATATTAAGGAGGGCACGTATTGCATGGAGCACTGGGTATTATACCCAAACAATGAATCTTGGAAAACACTACATCAAAAACTAATATAATGTATTTAGTCCAGAATCTCTTAGTGGTTCATTCATGGTCATTTTTAATCAAAACAAACAATTTTCTAGAATTCAAGTTAGCAGCAAAATGCATCAGAAGCAGAAAGAATAGATATGTTGTAAATGATATGGAAGTTTGATTTTCAATCGAGTTCAGAGTTAAATCCGAATTGACTCAGTGTGAGAATGGCTGTTTCTTGTCCTCCACTGGGTAGCTAAGGACAGTAAGACCCTGTTGATAATAATGAGGATGATTATTATTTTTTGCTTTAAAGCATGTTTGTTTATTTATCTATTTATTTTGTAATTCTTTATTTAAGTTCAATTTAGTTAACATAAGCTGTATTATTAGTTTCAGGGGTAGAACTTAGTGATTCATCAGTTGCGTATAATACCCCGTGCTTATTATATCAAATGGCCTCCTTAATGCCCATCACCCAGTTATCCCTTCCCCCCTCCCACCTCGCTTCCAGCAACCCTCTGTTTCCTAGAGTTCAGCATCTCTTATGGTTTGCCTCCTTCTCTATTTTCATCTTATGTTATTTTTCCTTCCCTTCCCCTATGTTCATGTTTTGTTTCTTAAATTCCTCATATGGTATTTGTCTTTCTCTGACTGATTTATTTCACTTAGCATAATACCCTCTAGTTCTTTCCACATTGATGCAAATGGCAAGATTTCATTCTTTTTGATAGCTGAGTAGTAGTCCATTGTATATATGTATCACCTCTTCTCTATCCATTCATTTGTCAATGGACACCTGGGGTCTTTCCATATTTTGGCTGTTGTGGACATTGCTGCTATAAACATTGGGGTGCATGTGTCCCTTCAAATCACAATGTTTGTATTCTTTGGATAAATACCTAGTAGTGCAATTCCTGGGTTGTAGGGTAGCTCTATTTTCAACCTTTTCAGGAACCTCCATACTGTTTTCCAGAGTGGCTGCACCAGTTTACATTCCCACCAACAGTGTAAGAGGGTTCCCCTTTCTCCATATCCTCACTAACATCTGTTGTTTCCTGAGTTCTTAATTTTAGCCATTCTGACCAGTATGAGGTGGTATCTCATTGTGGTTTTGATTTGTATTTCCCTGATGGTGATGTGCAGCATTTTTTCATGTATCTGTTGGCCATTTGTATGTCTTCTTTGGAGAAAGGTCTGTTCATGTGCCCATTTCCTGACTAATTTGTTTCTGGGTTGTTGAGTTTGATAAGTTCTTTATAGATTTTGGATACTAGCCCTTTATCTGATATGTCATTTGGAAATATCTTCTCCCATTCTGTTGGTTGTCTTTTGGTTTTGTTGACCGTTTCCTTTGCTGTGCAAAAGCTTTTCATCTTGATGAAGTCCCAACAGTTCATTTTTGCTTTTGTTTCTCTTGCCTTTGGAGATGTGTGTAACCAGAAGTTGCTGTGGCCGAGGTCAAAGAGGTTGTTGCCTGTGTTCTCCTCTAAGATTTTCATGGATTCCTGTCTCACATTTAGGTCTTTCATCCATTTGAGTCTATTTTTGTGTATGGTGTAAGAAAGTGGTCCAGTTTCATTCTTCTGCATGTGGCTTTCCAATTTTCCCAATACCATTTGTTGAAGAGACTGTCTTTTTTCCATTGGATATTCTTTCCTGCTTTGTCGAAGATTAGTTGACCATAGATTTGAGGGTCCATTTCTGGGTTCTCCATTCTGTTCCATTGATCTATGTGTCTGTGTTTGTGCCAGTACCATGCTGTCTTGGTGATCACAGCTTTTTAATAGAGCTTGAAGTCTGGAAATGTGATGTCTCCAGATTTGGGTTTCTTTTTCAACATTCCTTTGGTTATTTGGGGTCTTTTCTGGTTCCATACAAATTTTAGGATTATTTGTTTCATCTCTGTGAAAAATGCTGATGGTATTTTGATAGGGATTGCATTGAATGTGTAGAATTCTTTGGGCAGCATGGACATTTTAACCATATTTGTTCTTCCTATCCATGAGCAGGGAATGTTTTTCCATTTCTTTGTGTCTTCCTAGATTTCTTTAATAAGTGTTCGATAACTTTCAGAATACAGATTCTTTACCTTTTTGGTTAAGTTTATTCCTAGGTATTTTATGGTTTTGAGTGCAATTGTAAATGGGATCCATACCTTGATTTCCCTTTCCCCTGCCTCATTGTTAGTGTATAGAAATGCAACTGACTTTGTGTGTTGATTTTATATCCCACAACTTTGCTGAATTCCTGTTATCAGTTCTAGCAATTTTTTGCTAGAGTCTTTTGGGTTTTCTGCATAGAATATCATGTCATCTGTGAAGAGTGAAAGTTTGACTTCTTCTTTGCCAATTTCGATGCCTTTTATTTCTTTTTGTTGTCTGATTATTGAGGCTAGGACTTCTAGCACTACGTTGAACAACAGTGGTGAGAGTGGACATCCCTGGTGTGTTCCCGACTTTAGCGGAAAAGGTCTCAGTTTTTAGGATGATATTCACTGTGGGTTTTTCATATATGGTTTTTATGATATTGAGATATGTTTCTTCTATCCCTACACTGCAGAGATTTTTTTTTTATCAAAAAGGATGCTGTATTTTGTCAAATGCTCTTTCTGCATCTATCAACAGAATCATATGGCACTTGTCCTTTCTTTTATTAATGTGGTGTATCACATTGATTGATTTGCAGATGTTGAACCACCCTTGCAGCCCAGGAATAAATCCCACTTGGTTGTGGTGAATAATCCTTTTAATGTATTGTCAGATCCTATTAGCTAGTATTTTGGTGAAAATTTTTGCATCCATGTTCATCAGGGGGATTGGTCTGTAATTCTTTTTGGTGGGGTCTTTGTTTGGTTTTGGGATCAAGGTAATGCTGGCCTCATAGAATGAGTTTGGGAGTTTTCCTTCTATTTCTTTTTTTTTGAAACGATTTCAGGAGAATAGGTATTGATTCTTCTTTAAATGTTTGGTAGAATTCTGCTGGGAAGCCATTCAGCCCGGGACTCTTGTTTGTTGGGAGATTTTTGATTACTGATTCAGTTTCTTTTCTGGTTATGGGTCTGTTCAGGTTTTCTATTTCTCCTGTTTCAGTTTTGATAGTTTATATTTTTCTAGAAATGCATCCATTTCTTCCAGATTGCCTAATTTGTTGGCATATAATTGCTCATAATATGTTCTTATAATTGTTTGTATTTCTTCAGTGTTGGTTGTGATCGCTCCTGTTTCATTTATGATTTTATTTATTTGGGTCCTTTCTCTTTTCTTTTTGATAAGTCTGGCTAGGGGGTTATCAGTCTTATTAAATCTTTCAAAGAACCATCTTCTAGTTTCCTTGATCTTTCTACTGGTTTGTTTTTTTTGTTTGTTTGTTTTTTGTTTTTTTTTTTAGTTAATACCTGTCAAATTTTAATTGTTGAAAAGATGTTACTTGTTTTTTTTATAATAATATTTTTTTAGAGGAGCCTGGGTGGCACAGCGGTTAAGCGTCTGCCTGCGGCTCAGGGTGTGATCTCGGCGTTATGGGATTGAGCCCCACATCAGGCTCCTCTGCTATGAGCCTGCTTCTTCCTCTCCCACTCCCCCTACTTGTGTTCCCTCTCTTGCTGGCTGTCTCTATCTCTGTCAAATAAATAAATAAAATCTTTAAAAATAATAATAATAATAATAATAATATTTTTTATTATATTATGTTAGTCACCATACAGTACATCCCTGGTTTTTGATGTAAAGTTCAATGTTTCATTAGTTGCGTATAACACCCAGTGCACCATGCAATACGTGCCCTCCTTACTACCCATCACCAGCCTATCCCATTCCCCCATCCCCCTCCCCTCTGAAGCCCTCAGTTTGTTTCTCAGAGTCCATAGTCTCTCATGCTTCATTCCCCCTTCTGATTACCCCCTCTTGCTTTATCCCTTTCTTCTCCTACCAATCTGATCCTCCTAGTTCTTATGTTCCATAGATGGAGAGAAACCATATGATAATTGTATTTCTCTGCTTGACTTATTTCACTTAGCATTATCTCCTCCAGTGCCATCCATGTTGCAGCAAATGCTGAGAAATTGTTCTTTTTGATAGCTGAGTAATATTCCATTGTATATATGGACCACAACTTCTTAATCTTGTTTTTTAAAATTTCTGTATAATTGATTTCTGCTCTAATCTTTATTATTTCTCTTCCTCTGCTGGATTTAGGCTTTATTTGCTGTTCTTTTCCAGCTCCTTAAGGTGTAATGTTAGGTTGTGTGTTTGAGACTCTCCTTGTTTCTTGAGAAAGGCCTATATTGCAATATACTTCCCTCTTAGGACCGCCTTTGCTATATCCCAAAGGTTCTGAACTGCTGTGTTTTCATTTTCATTTGTTTTCAAGTATTTTTTTAAATTGTTCTTTAATTTCCTGGTTGACCTAGTCATTCTTTAGTAGGATGCTCTTTAACCTCCATGTATTTGTGGTCTTTCCAAATTTTTTCTTGTCGTTGACTTCAAGTTTTAAAGCATTGTAGTCCAAAAATATGCAAGGTATAATTTCAATTTTTTTGTACCAACTGAGACCTGACTTGTGACCCAGTATGTGATCTACTGTGGAGAATGTTCCATGTGCATTTGAGAAGAATGTGTATTCTGTTGCTTTAGGATGAAATGTTCTGAATATATCTGTGAAGTCTATCTGGTCCAGTGTGTCATTCAAAGCCCTTCTTTCCTTGTTGATCTTCTGCTTAGACAATCTGTCCATTGCTATGAGTGGGGTGTTAAAGTCCCCTACTATTATTATATTATTATCAATGAGTTCCTTTATATTTGTTATTAATTGGTTTATATATTTGGTTGCTCCCAAGTTAAGGGCATAAATATTCATAATTTTTAGATCTTTCTGTTGGATAGATCCTTTTATTATGAAACAGTGCTCTTCTTCATCTCTTATTACAGTCTTTGGTTTAAAATCTAGTTTGTCTGATATAAGGACTGTTATTCCAGCTTTCTTTTGATGTCTACTGGCATGATAATGGTTCTCCACCTCCTCACTTTCAATCTAGAGGTGTCTCTGTGTCTAAAGTGAGTCTCTTGTAAATAGCACATCGATGGGTCTTCTTTTTTTTCATCCATTCTGATACCCTATGTCTTTTGATTGGAGCATTTAATTCATTTACATTCAGAGTAAGTACCGGAAGATAAGAATTTAGTGCCATCGTATTACCTATAAAGTCGCTTTTCCTGTAGATTGTCTCTGTTCCTTTCTGGTCTTTGTTACTTTTGGGCTCTCTCTTCACTCAAAGGATCCCGTTTAATATTTCTAGCAGGACTGGGTTAGTGTGCAAGGATTCCTTTAGATTTTGCCCTGGAAACTCTTTGTCTCTCCTTCTATTCTGAATGACAGCCTTGCTGGATAAAGTATTCTTGGCTTCATATTTTTCCCACTCAGCATGCTGAATATATCATCCCAGTATTTTCTGGCCTGCAAGGTCTCTGTGGACAGGTCGGCTGCCAGCCTTATGTTTCTACCTTTATAGGTTAAGGATCTCTTTTCCCAAGCTGCTTTCAGGATTTTCTCTTTATCTTTGAAATTTGCAAGCTTCACTCTTCTATGTCGAGGTGTTGACCTATTTTTATTGATTTTGAGGGGGGTTCTCTGTGCCTCCAGGACTTGAATGCTTGTTTCATTCCCCAGATTAGTAAAGTTCTCAGCTATAATTTGTTCAAATAAACCTTCTGCCCCTTTCTCCCTCTCTTCATCTTCTGGGACTCCTGTTATCCGGCTATTATTTCACTTTATGGAATTGCTGGATTCTCTAGGTTTCCCTTTTTGAGCCAGTAGGTTTCTTTTACTCTTCTTTGCAGTTTCCTTATTTTCCATCATTTTATCTACTATATCACTGACTCTCTCTTCTGCCTCATTTATCATTGCTTTTAGAGCCTCCATTTGGGACTGGATCTCAGTAATAGTATTTTTAATTTCTGCCTGACTAGATTTTAGTTCTTTTATTTCTCCAGAAAGGGATTCTCTAGTGTCTTCTATGCTTTCTTCAAGCCCAGCTAGTATCCTTACAATCATTGTTTTAAATTCTTAAATTCTAGTTCAGACATCTTAATTATACCCTTATTAAATCCCCGGCAGTGTGTAGTACCTCCTGTTCTTTCTTTTGGGGTGAATTTCTCCATCTCATCATTTTGTCCAGAAGAGAATAGAACAGAGAGAGAGAAAAATATAACAATAACCACAACAGAAAAAAAAATCCAAACCAGAAAAAAACAAAAACAATACAAAAAAAGAAAAAAAAAAAAAGAAACAAAACAGAACAAAACAATAACTAGATCCTGGGTGTGTTTTGGTCTGCTTGTTAAAAGAAACTAGTTCCCAAAATAAGAAAGAAAGAAAAACCTATATATAAACAAAAATAAAAAAATTAAATAAAATACAATGAAAGGAAACAAAAAATAAAAAACATATAGTATATATATTAAAATAAAAATTAAAAAATAAAAAAGAATTGAAAAAATAAGAAAATAACTAAAAAAATAATACTGAAAGATTTAAGAATAATAAAAACCCACAGATGCTATATACTGTTTGCTCCAAGAGCTGAAGCTCTGCAGTTCTCTAGGATCAGTATACTTGGTGCTGGCCAGTTGTTCCTGCTGTTCTTCTGGGGTGGGGCCCATTGTGGTGATTCTCAGGTGCCCTTGCCCTGGTGGAATTGCACCCCCCCTTCCCAGGGGGCCAGGATTAGTATAAGTAGCTCTGGATTGCACTAGGTGGTGCTGTTTTGCTCCCTGAAGGCTTTCAGCACCATTGGGTGGGATGAAAATGGCGGCGCTCGGCTCTCTACCCCTGGAGCTGAAAGTTCGAGCCCCACACTCTTTAGTGAGCCCTCACAGAAAAGTAGTCAGTCACTCTTGTCTCCTGGTTTCTGTCCAAACTCTGCGTTCACCCAGCCTGAGACCAAGTGTTTTTATCTCGGGCACGAGACTGAATTTCAAAACTCCAAATTTTACTGACTCCTGTGGTGGACCTGCACCCTTCCTCCCAGGGGTGAGAGGGGCAGATGGGGGGAGGCATGGGGATCTCACCATGCTTCTGCCTTTTGCTGGGCCCCTTCCCAGAAAGCAGTTGCAGAACCATGCAGCAGTTCATAGTTTATGGCAAAGGTGGGCAGAAAGCTGCACCTGGACTTACTGTATTCAGCTGGCTTCCCTGCTTTGATGCCTGGGAATTCTGCCACACTCAGGCACCCCCATTCTTCTTGTGACCCTGGGGATCCGGAGACTATGTTATCCCTCCTGGGACGTCGTCAAGCTTTACCACCTGAGCACCTTTAAGCCAGGGATGTCCCCAACTGTAGCAGAATTCTGAAATTTCCAATTTCGTGCTCCATTTCCTTAAGCAGGCTCCCTCCCTTCCGCCGTATCCTGATATATCACCCCATATTCAAGTCTCTGCACCTCTTACCTTCCAAAAAGTGGTTGCTTTTCTATTTGTAGAATTACAGCATTTCTTTTCTCAGATCTCAGATTGATTTCAGAGGTGTTCAGAATGATTTGTTAACTAGCTGTCTTCAAGGGACCAGAGAAACTTAGGGTCCCCTCCTCCCCCACCATCTTAACTCCTGATTATTATTTATGGAGATAAGCATAAAAGTAGAACAAGATGAATCATGTTGCCGTAGGCCTGGACGTGACCCCCAGAAACTAAATTGCTAATGTCTTCTGTTTACCTGTAAGGCCCTTCTCAATGTGTCTTATCTGTGCCCACCTTTGAAATCTACCAGCCTTTCAGGCACTCTTGATGGTGCTTCAGGCTATGTCCCCAGCACCTAGGACAATACCCAGTATGCACATAGCCCTCAAGAATCATTTGCTAATCAGTCAGGTGCTGATTGATTGGTTGCCTCCTCACATTTACATAGCAGCTGAATATCTGGGTATGTGATTAACAATATTGCAATTCCCAATTCAAGTACTTACTGTACTTTACTTCACATAATTTTTACCAATATTTCTTGTCCTTACTTGCTTATTTGTATAATACTCAAACTAAAGAAATAAATATAGAAATGTAGCTGCCAGTTCAGTTTATCTTGAGAATTAGCTAACACAATGGCCTATACAGCTTTAATTCATTTATTCAACAAATTTTTATTGAGTTTACTGAATCGAGTGCCAGCCATTATGCAAAGTGACAGGATGCAAAGGTGAATAAGGCAGATGGAGTCTCTGTCCTGATGGAGCTTTCAGACAAGAAAACATATATTTGCAGCGCCATGTAATAACACAAGTTCAGGGTACTGTGTAAGCACAACAAACGGCACCCCTATCAGTCAGATTCAGGTTCAGGTACAACAGCAGAAAACCCAAACAGCAGTACTTTAAAAGAAATAGACATTTTTCTCCAACGTGAATGCCTGGAGATAGATCAGATCTCCACAATGTTAGAGACCACTTCTGTCTTGTTGGTGAGTTGTGTGTGCCCTCTACGCCCAGAGTCACCTCATTGTCCAGGAAAGCTGCTATCAACTTACCAATTTACATTTCCAGTCCAGACTTCTCTTTCAAAATCAGCTTAAATATCCAACTGCCTATTTGGCATCTGTGCTTGGATATCTAACAGACATGTCGAAAATCACATGCCTAAAAGTGGACTCTGTACCTGCTTCCTCTCCACTCCTACTCACAAAACAAAACAAAACAAAACAAAACAAAACAAAGCAAAACCAACCTGTTCAACCTTAGACTCACCCTGGACTCCTCTTTCTCTCAAAACCCTATTCCCACTTATCAGGAAATCCCTTTGGCTCTCCTTCAAAATATATCCAGACTTCTACCTTCTCTCACTTTCTCTATGGTGCCCACTCTGGTCCAAGTCATGATCATCATTTCTCAGCTGATTAACTGCAGCACCTCATTAACAGGTCTCCCTCCATCCACCTTTGACCCTTTCCATCTGTTTTCACCCAGCAGCCTGAGTGATCCTTTTAAAGTGGAAGTCATTTCATGCCATTCCTCTGGTTAGCAATGGCTCTCAATCTCACCCAGAGAAAAGCCATATGCAATCCTGACCTGTACTCCTTCTCTCACCAATTCTCTTATTACTCTCTCCCACACTCATTCCACTCTGGCCACACTAGCCTCATCACTGTTTCTCAGGACTACTTCAGCTTTTGGTTTGTACTACCCATTCTGCCTGCCTGGAATGCTCTTCCCCCAGTTTCTACTTGCCCAACCAGTTTCGCATGGTCAATGAGTATCCCTGACCACTTTAACACAGCAGCCTGTCCTTCCTCACCCCAGCACTGATGAAACACTCATGCAGCTCAGTTTTTGCCTTCTTCCATAGGATGTGTCAACTTCTAACCTAGTACATTATTTACTTACTTATTACATTTATTCTTTCCTGTCTCTCCCAGAATATAAGCTTTACCAGGGGAGAGATCTTGGCCTATACTGTCCACTGATATGCGCGAAATACCCAGAACATGCCTGACACCTAGAAGTTGCTCAATAAATAGTTGTTGAAAAAAGAAACCAAACTGTATAAAACAATAAATCTGCTACAGTAAGATTCCTTTTAGTGGTATATAAAAGATAAAGTTTTAAGGATTTAGTGTACAGAATGAGAACTCACCCCATCATTCAAGGAATCCATGATAATGTTTATAATGGGAAATCTACTGATAGGTGCTGAGTCCATCTCTATTCTTTAAGTAGAATTAGATTATTCCGAAGATAATTTTGGTAAGTAACATTTTGTGAAGCAGAAAATATCTCAACATCCTGCAAACTGCAAAGGAATAGCAGTGCAGACAAAAATTGAGGTCGTCAAGTATCCCCAAGATGTCAGATACAAGTAAAACTGTATGGTGACTAACATAACATAATAAAAAATTTTAAAAAACAAACAAACCTATGTTTTCCTTTTATCAAGTCCAAACTCTTCACACTGCACTATAACCCCTTTCTTGGCATTTTCAAATCAAATCTAAGACTTCTCTTCCGTTCTCTCAATTTCACCCTAATCTAACCATTACCCTAAATGATTTTCTGTAACATGTTTAACTCTTTAAAATATAAAAGAATCTTTTTATTTTTTAAAGAGAACCACAGAGGAATAAATGGTTTCAAACTGTGCAAATTTGAAATTCAAAAATAGAACTGCTACAGACAGAACTGATATTTTTTCATCTACTCTACTAGTCAAGCAAATCATTACAACATCCTATTTGATAGCCTGCCCAGAAAATGTGGTAGCCCTACTGAATTATAAGCAATGTGAGACTCATAAAGGGAAATCAAATATATTATGCTTTCCCCTAATAACAGTTAAGGCGCACTACCTTTGTGGCACAGTAAATTAATATTCTGCACACTGAATTGGCCAAATAGGCAATGTGATTTGGCAGGTTTGAAAGATGTTGTTAAAAGTTATGCTTTTGGGCAAGCCACAGCCTTCCTTAAAAAATCTGAAGTGAATATTTTCATAGAAGTTTACTGTTAGCATGTATTTTTCTAAAGAAACTAACACTAAGCAGTGGTTGTAGCATGTATCTAAAGGAAGTACAATAATTTCCTTGGTGCATATCCCTTGTTCGTATAGAGTTTATTATCTAATTGACTTCAAAATTTAGAAAAATATATTTTAGAGGCATAAGAGATGCATACATTATGGTCTAGAGACCACAGTAGATACAGCATGAACAAAGGAGGAAGAAAAGTTGAGGCAGAGTTTAAAAAATAAGTGAGTTTTTATTACACTTTGCATGCAGAGAAAGACTCAAAATTATGAAACTAATGAGAATCTCACTTGTCAACAAAGTTTTTATATTAACTTTTTAAACTCAAGTTCAGCTCAATGTAACATCTTTAAAAATTATTGTTTGGTGTTTTAACTCAAAGGAAATGATCCTTTTCTTTTTTGTTATATTTATGTTTATATTAGACTCCAAGCAAGCTCCAAGTGCATGTGGGTAAGTGGACAAATTTTCAGATATGTTGGTCTTTTATGGAAAGCTAAGTGCTATATATGGTCCTTAACACAATTGGTAATGCAAAGAGAAACAGCAGGGGGAAGTAAGCTGTGGATTAAGTTGGCAGATGGGAAAATACTTCCAGAAGTGTATAAAATGCCTTTAAGGAGAAGGAAATATGAATAAAAGAGAAATAGAGATATCATTTGTGTTACAGAATATATGTATTATATGTATATATTATATTAATTTCATAATATATATTATACATAATAAATATATTATAATTGTTAATATATTATTTCAGAAGAAGTTTGCATTGCAGTGCATTTTGTTTATCTAAAGTAAAAAAAAAAGTTCAGGCTGACCAGCATTTCAATGTTGGAAGTGTATGAAAATGCAGAAGGGCAGCTGAAAGAGGGGTTAGGACTCTGTGGCATGGGGGAAGGGCAGCCTGCCTAGTTCCACTCCACAGACCACTTGCCCCAATTCTGGTGACTCTGCTTTCTTCCTTCTCAATCAACTAGAAACACAAAAATATTCTGCTCTGCCTCAGGATTTCTTCTTTCTCACTCAACCTCTGCAATATTACTTTTTCCTTTCTTCTTTTATTGAATTACCTAGAAAGAAGGAGCCCTCTATTTGTCACAAGAGTCAGGAACAGAACTCAGTCCTTCCCTGCTCACCCCTTGCCTTCCCCAGGTCACGTACTGAAGCTGGCTCTTACACGCCGGATAGCAGGCCTCCCTTCCCAACTTTACATTCAGTGGCATCATGTTGGTAGCTTGAAATTGGCCATGGCAGGAGTATTTACACCAAGGAAAATGTCAAAGCCTACAAATCAGTTTTTGTTTCTTTGATTTCCAGGGAGCCATTGTTAAACATGTGCCAGCACAACACTGCCTAAATTGAACCACAGATTCTGTTGCCTAGCCTATTAGGTTCAAATAGTTTCTGATGTATCATATATGGAGAGGCTTTAATTCCCAGTAGTTCTGCTTGTCACAGATTTCCAAAGGTGCCATAAAGTTCATCTTTAGCTTATGTTCTCTGTACACAATTTAATAAGAATTGTGATCCTGCATTTGAATTTTAAAGAAATCCTTAGGTATTGCCATCTAAGAAAACCAACCAACCCACCAAACTACCAACCACACCTATGATTTGCCATGCTTTTGTGCAGATGTTTCTATGCTTCACACAGAGATTTAGTAATGAAAGCAAGTCTTCCATTTCTCAAGAAATCAGCTTCCTTCCTCTGCCCTCTTCCAAGGGTTTGAGCACCTTAAAAAGAGGAAATGTGGCTACAAAGCCAGTTTCATCCTTGGTCATCAGACAGAAGTCCTGAAATAGGAAGAAGGCCTCAGGCAAATACACAGCATCTTGCTAGGAGAAGAATTCAGATTTTTAGTCCATAAGTAGCTAGTTCTTTCTCATCTATATGTCACAAATACCAGTTACCATCAAAGAAAGAGCAGGATGAAGTTACAATGCTTTCCTTTGCTGTGAAAAAGTTTTTTGTTTTTTTTTTTTATCTTGGTGAAGTCCCAATAGTTCATTTTTGCTTTTGTTTCTCTTGCCTTTGGAGATGTGTCTAGCCAGAAGTTGCTGTGGTCGAGGTCAAAGAGGTTGTTGCCTGTGTTCTCCTCTAAGATTTTCATGGATTCCTTTCTCACGTTTAGGTCTTTCATCCATTTGAGTCTATTTTTGTGTATGGTGTAAGAAAGTGGTCCAGTTTCATTCTTCTGCATGTGGCTTTCCAATCTTCCCAACACCATTTATTGAAGAGACTATCTTTTCTCCACTGGATATTCTTTCCTGCTTTGTCGAAGATTTAGCTGACCATAGATTTGAGGGTCCATTTCTGGGTTCTCCATTCTGTTCCATTGATCTATGTGTCTGTGTTTGTGCCAGTACCATACTGTCTTGAAGATTACAGCTTTGTAATAGAGCTTGAAGTCTGGAATTGTGATGCCTCCAGCTTTGGGTTTCTTATTCAACATTCCTTTGGTTATTCGGAGTCTTTTCTCGTTCCACACAAATTTTAGGATTATTTGTTTCATCTCTGTGAAAAATGCTGATGGTATTTTGACAGGGATTGCGCTGAAGGTGTAGATTGCTTTGGGTAGCAGGGGCATTTTAACCATATTTGTTCTTCCAATCCACGAACATGGAATGTTTTTTATTTCTTTGTGTCTTCTTCAATTTCCTTCATGAATGTTCTATAGTTTTCTGAGTACAGATCCTTTGCCTCTTTGGTTAGTTTATTCCTAGGTATCTTATAGAACTCCTCTTTCAGCTCTGTGGCATTTATACCATACAGTTTCATCACACAGTATCTCTACCAAATACAATTAAACTAATCTTTATTTCCACATGAAAAATTTGCAAAAATGAAACTGATTATACTTCATGTAAAATTAAGTACCAATGAAAACAATATTTGGATACTAAAATGTAAGACATTACATAAACACAAAGGCAGATAGATTTCATATCGCAAATATTTAGTTGTAATAGCAGTGAATATATTACTTGTCATAGAAACATTATCTAAATAATAATTAATGTTTGATTTCAGTTATAATTCTTAAATTACTGACTCACTAGAAACAATATTTGCCTCCCTGGCTTCCATCCCAATGAGCACCATGGGATGTGTCCTTGCTACTATACATTAAATGTACTGGACAGGTACACATCCAGGAGGGTTTTTATTCACCAATTTTTTTTTTTTGAGTGCCTACTATACACATAGGTTTTCCAGCATAATTCTAAATGCTGGTTCTCTTCTGCTTGCTCCCATTTTCTCAGAATAAGAAGCAAGTTCATCAACTGAGAGTGAGAATGAAGAAAGGGACATTGGAGAAATTAGAGAAAAGATGTGAAACAGTCATCTATGGGATTCTGAAGAAAGGGATGGACCGGGAAAATGTAATATGATTACTGGGTAGCATTGAGTCCACTTGAGGCCAGCAGTTATGAATATAAAGTGTCATTTCTGTAGCCACATTCAGCTGTGAGGGTGCAGGAAGAGTAAGATTTACCCGAGATGAGGTTTTGCCAAATGAATATGAAGTGAGAAAGGGCAAATGAAAGAATGTGTGCCCGAAAGTGATTGCAATGGTTGGCCATGGAATTTAAGCTAGGAAGGAGGGAAGCGATGACATGATGGGGATGAGGATATGGTAGTAAGCGCAGTGGCTTGCTGGTCTTGTTGAAGTCAGATACTAGAAGACAGAGCTAGAAAGGTAAAAGATGGAGTTAACATTAGGATATCTACTAAGTCCCATTTTTAAACCCAACTAAAGTTTACATTTTTTTTTCTGTATTCTCAGTGTCTAGCACAAGGTATGGTACATTATCTATACATTGAATAAAAATGTTGAATGAACAAAACTCTGATCCTATAATTAAGTAATACTATGTGAAGAACAGCTACATTGATGGATAGCACATTCTCCATTCCCTGAACTAGATTCAACAGATACTCTTTGTTTTGATTTGATCTCCAAGGTTCCTTTGAGATTATAGTTTGACAAATATTAAACTAAGATCTGACAATCAGCAGAATGTGTGCACCTTAGAAAGCTAATACATATAATGGCCAATGTACATCACATAGAAATGTAAAAAGAATTGAAATATTAATTAAAACAACTGTACAAAAAATACAGCCTTCCAAAGATCAGTTATTTAAGAATAAAAACAAAACTACTTTGAAAGATTTTGAATCAATAGTATTAAGTTCTCAAACACAGACACTTTCATATTTATAAGTTGAGGAAAGCTTAGATAGTAATTAACGAAACACATATTTTAAAAGACTTTGTCATGTTTTCTAGGGAAAGCAGGCCTAACTTTTTGTCAAGCAACTTAAAATTTGTCCTCACTAGAAAAATCTCACGGTAGATGAAGATTAAAGCTATGACAATTTACCCTGGAATTCTACAGGTGCCTACAAAACCTGAAAACATGGATGAGTAAACATAATATTGTGAAGGGCATTGTCAATCCATAAAAAGATAAATTAATATTACCTATTCTTTCAGACTTTACACTCCATTGACGATTTCATAGGAGAGGTGTGATTTCTATATTCACTAAAGGACTAGATTTAGCTGCCAGATAATTTTTTTAAGTATAGTTTACACACTGTTACATTAGTTGCAGGTGTACAACATAGTGATTCAACAAGTTTATACATTATGCTATGTTCACCACAAGTGTAGCTACCATCCCTTCCCATACACCACTACTACAGTATCATTAGCTATGATACTGGAAGCCTGTATCTCCCACTCCCCTTCACCTATTTTGCCCAAGCCCCCCACCCCCTTCCCCTCTAATAACCATCAGTTTGTTCTCTGTTTTTATAGGTCTGATTCTGCTTTTTGCTTGTTTATTCATTTTCACTTATATGTGAAATCATATGGTATTTGTCTTTCTCAGTCTGACTTATTTCACTTAGCATAATACCCTCTAGGTCCATCCATGTTGTCTCTAATAGCACAATCTCATCCTTTTTATGGCCATGTAATATTCCATTCATTATCCATTTGCTTATTGATAGACATGAGTTGCTTCTATATCTTGGCTATTATTTACAATAGGCTGCAATAAACACAGGGGTGCATGTATCTTTTCAAATTCATGTTTTTGTCTTCTCTGGGTAAATACTCAATTGTGGAATTATTGGATCATATTGTATTTCTATTTTTAGTTTTTTTAAGAACCTCCATATTTTTTTCCACAGTGGCGGTACCAATTCAGATAGTTTTTGAATAAATAAAAGTGAAGAATAATGTTTATAACTCTAATTTCTTCACATACTACTTTGGTGATATAAGGATCAATTTCTTCCTTTTCCTCTTACACAAAAGTTAATAAAGGGGACGTGTGAAACAATGGCAGAAACTTTTAGTTTCTTATAATCCTGGGTATTTATAATCCTTGGAACAATACTGGAGCTCCACCAAAATCCACTGTGTCTTTCATCCATGGCCCGTAATATCTCAGAAAGATGGCAGTTTGTAGCATTTCTTGTATGTGACCATGTAAGTTCTCACCCATGGAAGGTGAGAAGCAGAGAGCCTAAGACTGTGAGTTTACCTCTTTCAGACCTAATTTCCGCTTCCCATTAACTGGAACGTCAGTGTGGTATTGACTCAAGTTGTATTTTACAGATGACAAGACAGGCCCCAAGGGGACAGTGGAGCAATCACTGGAAGGGACCTATGTCCCAGAGTAACTATGAGGAGCAGAGATTCTGTACTAAACTGAACTATCACTGTAAGGACTTAACATAAAAGAGAAATAAACTTTTGGTTCTTAAGCCACTGTATTGTTGGGTCTCTTTGATACAGTAGTTAACCTTTACCCTGACACATACAAATGCCAAGTCAAGTAGTGCCATCACACAGTTGTCAACTATATTAAAAATTCACAAATGGTAACTTTTCTGAATTAAATTCAACCTACCACCAACGAGGAAAGAGAATTGCCCTCTCTCTCAAAAAGAAGAAGAGTGACATCATGATGTGTGCTGAGATCAGGGCTATGAAGTTTCACTGGGCTAACTAAGCTATCCCTAAGGTTTCTCTTGTTTTGGAATGGGTTTTAAAGCACCAGTAAGTGAAAACTGAATTTAAGAAAAAGAGATTTAAACTTGATGTGGAAGCTATGGCACAAGTTGGACCATAATACAATTATTAAAATGAGCAAAAAGTCTAAAATGCCATCGTCTAGAAAGTGAAACAATACTGTTTCTTCCATTGCAGAGTTTAATTTATTCATTATTTGTTTCACACAACTTGAAAGATACTCCTAAAAGGAGCTGTTGGTGTTTTAAAATGGCGTTTTCCAGAATGAACACATATTTCATGTTTTCTATTCTAACTTTACCAGTGAAAAGCTGGAGGAATTTGTGGGAGAGAAACAATGCTTTCTTATTCGTGCAGGAAGTCAATTCCAACAAAAATAATTTGTCAGGGCTCCTCTGGTTGTTTGAGACAAAATTCAACACAAATCATTTTAAACACAAAAGGGGCATTTTTTTGTCTCAAAATTGAAAAGACGGAAATGGCACGGATGCTTGGCTCCAAGACTTTATCTCCCCTTCTCTCATCTGCTTGTCTCTGCTTGTCTTTATTCACTCTTGCTACAGAGATTTCCTAACACAGAGAGGTATACTGCCTGGGAGAGCCCCGTGTTCCTACGCAGTAATCTTGAAGATGCAAGAGGCAAGCAGAACTCTCCTCTGCTGGCAACGACAGAAAAATCCCTGGCAGGGCTTTGATTGGCCTCACTTTGGTCCCCTGTGAATCCCTTGGCCAATCATGTGGGCAGGAGGTTGTGGACATTTGATTGGTCGGGCTTTAGTCACATGTGTATTCTTGGAGGAAGGGCTATAGAAAAGAAAGTTTCAGAGTTTTAAATATTTTTGTAACATCTTTTTCTTTGTAACTTGAAAAATAATACTGGGCTTGAAATATTTAAACAATACTCTTGCTGCTTCCTTCTCTAAATAATTAAGTTTTAATCCTAATTAACTGACTTCTTTTCTATACTGCTAACCATCCAATGACAATGGTACTGGGACTAATTAATTGCACTTCATTTCAAAAAATACTTTCCTACTAGGGGCTTTAGTTTATAGTTTGGTTATTCTATATTCCTGTGAGATTAGCAAACTTGGAAAGGAAATGAAATGGCTCAAGTTTTAAATATACATATACTGCATGAGATGTTATGTTAACTTGTGGATAAGGCCCTGGCTCACCTAAACTTGTCATTTATAAAATATTTACTGTATCAGGAAAGGTGTGCAGAAAGAGGGAAGACATAATCCCTGCTTGAAAGGTTTACATAATAACTCTAGAAGCCATTGCAATAGGGCATCTTGATTATTAAAACTGTAAACTGCTTCCTGGAGGGGCAAACAGAGGTAACTGGCTGCATGTTACAATCCACAGTTCAGTTTGGCATAGCATCTTGCACAAAAGTGTATCCCAAACCACTTTACAGAAGTGAAATTTCCATTCTCAAGCCAATATATGCTATACATTACAGAACAGCTGTGTGCAAACATTGCCTCATGGGAGGAAAAAACTCAAGGCATTAGGTCATGAGATGAAAATCCAAAGGAGAACTTAGGAGGCATGGACCAGTAGGGCAGAAAGGAGGGAGAAGAGGAAACGATAGGAAAGGAAACACATTAATTTGCAAGATTTAGAAATGAATCTGTGATAAGCTTAAGAGACATCACATACTTTTTCCCTGGAAAAAATTGAGAGTGAGGCAATCTTTTACACAATCCAAAGGAGTAACAGCAGAAGTTAAACAAAAAAATTATGTAGTGAAAGCTGACAAACTTTCACAGTAGTGGTATAATTACATAGGCTCGGTAATTTCAACTACTATGGGATAAAGGCAATAAAATGATATATTTTGAGGTAATCTGAATTATGGTAAACGATTACCTGAAAATGTTAGGGGATGAGATGTACTGTGAAAGCTAATTTCATAAGGATAAACACTATACATAAACTGTGCATTTTAAAGTAAACAGAATTTTATAAAATATGCTTACTACAGAGACAAACCAATTAGACTACATTCTTTCAGAATCTTGCCTAGCTTTAAGAAACCATAAAATGTCAATTTTTATTTGAGTCCTAGAAGTAGCAGCTAGTAGGGAATTGTATTTAACAAATGAAGACAGAGAGTTTGCTATACTTAAACTGGATTCCTAACATAAAATCCTGCTTTTAAACTAAATAAAAATTTTTATGTAGAAATGACTCTCAAGAAATTTTTTTATGATTTATATTTCATATCATTTAAATAGCATTGAAATATTTTTAAAAATTCAAATTCTCCATTTTGGATGTTCACTTGAAGCTTAAGTTTCTCTTTCGAGTATCATCCAGATAGCAAATTAGCCTTCCATACGCCGTGTGCATCAAGAACATTATTCAAGTTCCATGAACTGCAAGATTATCCATTTAACAACAGGTTTACATAACTCATTATAAGTTACACACTTCTGTTAAGGGGATATACTCTGGAGTACTGGAGTTTTCCACATAAAAATATGATTAACTCTGGGGCACCTGGGTGGCACAGCGGTTAAGAGTCTGCCTTCTGCTCAGGGCGTGATCCCGGCGTTATGGGATCAAGCCCCATATCAGGTTCCTCTGCTATGAGCCTGCTTCTTCCTCTCCCACTCCCCCTGCTTGTGTTCCCTCTCTCGCTGGCTGTCTCTATCTCTGTCGAATAAATAAATAAAATCTTTTAAAAAAATATGATTAACTCTGTATCTTGTGCAAGCGATTCATGTTTGGCATCTGCTCATTTTAATTTGGCAGGTATTACATTTTACAAGACACATATAACACTGTGCATGAGAAATGAGGAAATCAAATCCATAATGTATTATTTCCCAAAATATCTGGAAATACTGGATACTCAGTTGGGTTGTAGATAAATTTGTATGTCTGGCCTTTAAAGGACATGGAAGATTACGTAGATGATCACTGATTTTGGCAGTGTAACAGGGGTTTAGTAATAACTGATATGTATGAAGATTTCCACTAAACTGGGTGTGATTAGGTTTTCCTCCCCCCCCTTTTTTTTTTAAAGATTTTATTTATTTATTTGAGATAGAGAGACAGAGATAGCGACAGAGAGCAAGAATGGGGAGGAGAGGGAGAAGTAGGCTCCCTGCTGAGCGGGGAGCCCAATGTGGGACTCGATCCCAGGACTTAGCCACCAGGTGCCCCTTTCCTTTAACTTCTTAGATACATGGTATTTTTTTTTTTAAGCCATGCTACCCGAAAAAAAAAAAATACCACTGTGTCATAGAAGGAAAATCAATCGACTTTTCAGGAATTTCCATACTATCTTATATCTTTTTTTATATATATCTTAAGAATGATGACAGAATAAAGGATCTTCCTCTGCATGTTCATCACCCCCATATGCTCACCTCAGAATGAAAATCAGAATAACAGAGTGGTTAACAGTGTTGGAGGCAGAGTCAGAATGATAATCTTGATTTAGCAATTTCCTTATCTGTGTGATGGGAGGTAAAAACCGTACTGACTTCAGCACTTAGCATGGTGCCTGACATATGACAAGCATGGGATAAACAGCGGCTACTCTTATTGCTGCTATTACTATTTGCAACTCTGAGATCTCTCAGATAACCCTGAGAAGTCTTCCAGAGACTATGGTGATGGGAGGTCCCAGCTGAACTGCTGAGGTCATCCTCCCCAGTTCAGCCTCATCTCAGAGTCCAGCCATCATGGTGATGGTGGCATAGTTGAGATAGCTGATGACTCTTCAGCCTGAGGACACTCTACTCTGTTGGCTGCTGTCTCAATTGTGCCTCTCTCTAAGGAGGGAAATGTCATGTAGTAGAAACACACACACACACACACACACACACACACACACACCCCTCTGGAAATCTCAGTTTGAGTTCTGTATCAAGTTTCAAGATCACTTATTCCAGGGGTTCTTAACCTGTGGTTGAACTTTGGAAAGAGGAAGATATCCATGAATTCCTAGAAATGATATGCTAAATTTTTCTTTTTTAGTGTTCATTTTTATGGCAAGAGAAACCCATGACTTTCAACAATTTCTCCAAAGATTCTGTGTCCTTAAAATAATCAGGAACCACACTCATTGAGCTTCAATTTCTTTCTCTATAAAATGGGAATAAAAATAATGGTCCTACTGGCCTTACCGGGTTGTTCTGAGGACCCACTGAAATAGAGTGTGAAAGACTGTAAGTCATCACTATAGAAGCATTTGCTATTCCTAACCTTGCTGCCATTATTTTTTTTAAATCAGTTTGTGTGAACAGTTCTGATTACACAGTGTCATCCACAAGGAACTCAAAATCTTATATCTACTTTTTGAAAACCATGTCATAGCTTGCCCAAGCAGTAAGCATTGAAAAGAAGATTGAGGCACTACCTCCAGAAAATAGTCTACAGATGTGTTTGGTTTAGTTCACATACTGTTCTTTCAAAAATGAAATGGTTGTCAACATTTAGAAATCAGGAGTTTTCACTTAAAAAAAATCAGACTTTAGGTTACTTTAAAAACTGAAATATCTGGCATCCCTGAGTCACCTTTCTGGAAGACAACAATTAGCTGGAGCTAAGTACAGGGACATGTGTGCTTCCTGTACCCCCAAAGTGAATCTGGCCCTCCTGCTTCCCTCCTTGGCCACATAAGTGTCCCTAGCCTATAGATATGAAGTCTAAATCTTAACTGAGTATAATCAGTCTGCTTTGAAAATACATAAAATAAGATGTCACCTCCCCTCTTTCTTCTTGGAAAGTTCTTTCAAACTTCAAATATAGAATAGTTAGAATACACCTTCAGGCAATTAGGGAGAAAGTATCTATACTTTCCACATACATTGCTCTCTGTTAGCAAATTCTTACCCTTTGAAAGAACATCCTTTAACAGGAATACTGAAGGGCAAGACCCATGACGTGATTATAAGATCCAAGAAAGAGGCAAATGATGTGATTGGGGAAAGGCCGTAAGTTTACAATGGAAAGTCATGACTCTGACTCATAATTTGAGCTTGTACAAATCAATAAGTATGGAGAAATAAATGGACTGCTAACATATAATTTGGGAGAACTTGAAATGAATCATCAACTCAAAGAGCCTCTTAATTTTGACCTGAGAAAAAATGTCAGTTTTAAGGATAAGAAAATTGTGAAGTATAGGAAGTATAGGTGTTTGTTTCCCTTAAATTTCACAGGTTACAAGAGCTTTCATAAGGCTGACTTTTCTCTGGAACTTATGAAGAGGAAGAGCTACTATGAAAATTAAAAATGCATGGTGAATCAACAGATGAATGGATAAAAAAGATGTGATATATATATATATCAAAATATTAATCAGACATCAAAAAGAATAAAATCTTGCCATTGGCAATGACATGGATGGAACTAGAGGGTATAATGCTAATCGAAATAAGTCAGTCAGAGAAAGACAAATACCATATGATATCACTCATATGTGGAATTTAAGAAACAAAACAGATGAACACAGGGGAAGGGAAGGAAAAATAAGATAAAAATGGGGAGACAAATCATAAGAGACTCTTAATTGTAGGAAACAAACTGAGGGCTGCTCGAGGGGAGGTGGGTGGGGAGATGGGGTAATTGGGTGATGGGCATTAAGGATGGCACTTGATGTGATGAGCACTGGGTGTTATATGCAACTGATGACTCACTAAATTCTACCCTGGAAACTAATAATACAGTATATGTTAACTAAATCGAATTTAAATAAAAAATAAAAAAAAATGCATGGTGAAAAATTAAGGACTGGGAAATTCTTGATGTTCTCCTTTTAAAAAAAAAGATTTATGCATTTATTTATTTGAGAGAGAGAGAAAGAGAGTGAGGGAGCATTAGCAGGGGGAATAGCAGACTCCCTGCTGAGCAGGGAGCTGGACGCGGGACTCGATTCCAGGACCCTGAGATCATGACCTGAGCCGAAGGCAGACACTTAACTGACTGAGGCACCCAGGCACCCCTTGATGTTCTCTTTTTTAAATAAAATATTCTGTTATGTTATTAAGGGCCCCCAAATAATGAATAGGCTGCTACGGATTACAATAAAGAAGAAAAAAAATAATACCAAGAAACCCACTTAGATATGATTAGAATGGACTGCCTTTCAAAGCTGTTCTTAGACTCTGGTCCAAGATTATTTGCTCTAAGGAATGCTCCATTTTTTTAAAATGTTGATACTGACATCAGAATTTTGGTTTAAAGAACTCTGCATCAGCTACATAGACCTGTGAAAGATTTCAGTAAGATTTATACAGTCATTACCAAACTAAAGTTTATGCTGGATCATGCACTATCGTAAATGTTTCGGCCAAAGCGATGTGGTGTAACAAAGGCTGTCCATTCGAGTAGTATGGCCTGTAGGAAGTTTTTCTAAACCTAATTGCAGGGGCCATTTGGGGTAGAGCAAGGTTGCACTGTAAATCTGCCATTCTTAGAGGGCCAACTTTCTCAATGCATATTGAACCAATATTCTCACTATGAAACCGTGTAAGCTAGATTCTGTGCCACTATAGTAAAATGCTCCTCAATAAACTTGTTCTCACAAAAAGCTTGCCCACTCATGCGTCCCAAAGCTGTTGTAATCTTCATTGTCGGGGCTGATCTAATAGCAGGGACATTATTCTATTTCTTGACATGTTTAAAGTTCTCTAATGAATAAAGCTAACAGCTATGGCTGCTTCAACTGTCACTTGATTACCCCGAAGGGATTTTCTTTTCTTTTTCCTTCTTCTTCTTTTTTTTTTCTTTTTGTCTTTAAAACTGGCCTCCTAGTTTGTTTTTAACTATCTTGTGCACAGAGGTCTGAAGGGGGAAGCAGATCAAAGATCAGCTCGCAACATAAAAAGCAGCTGTAGTTAATTAAAGGCAAATGAAGGACATCTGACCAGATTCTTTATGAGCCGCCTTGTCACACATTCAACAGTCTATAATCTCTGTGACCTTGTCCCTTGGTCCTGAACTGTCGCTAAAACCTGAGAAATGGATATGTCTTGAATTATATATGAATTAAAAAAATGGGAGGAATGTTCAGGGTGTGACTTAGGAAGGAGTAAGTGATGTGGAAGAAGAACACACAGAAGTGGAGTCTCGTGGGGTGGGGAGAAGTCACCTGGAGTTTCCATTGTAAAGCAGTGAGTCTTTTCCCACACTGGCAATTAAGTGGTTTGTTATAAAGAGATAGAGGCAGATGATCAGATTGTAAAAGGTAACATTTGATTGTAAGAGGTCAAATGCAATACTTATTCTACTATGATTTGAGAGAGAATGAGCTAAGACTAATTCTACAGTGTCCACTATTAGACTTCTTAAAAATTTGTAATTGTTCCTATTTTTTTTTAAAGATTTTATTTATTTATTTATTTGACAGAGATAGAGACAGCCAGCGAGAGAGGGAACACAAGCAGGGGGAGTGGGAGAGGAAGAAGCAGGCCCATAGCAGAGGAGCCTGATGTGGGGCTCGATCCCATAACGCCGGGATCACGCCCTGAGCCGAAGGCAGACGCTTAACCGCTGTGCCACCCAGGTGCCCCGATTGTTCCTATTTTTAAAAAGTTATTCAAATCTAAATAATTCAAGTAAAACAATTCACGAGTTTTTCTAATTTTGAAAGCAATACATGTTCATTCTAAATCCTTGAAAAGTCCCAGAGACATCTAAGAAAAAAAAAATTCCCCTGAAACCCAGCCTCCAAGAGAATCCTGTTAAGATTTATATTTAAATCAAAAGAAAAATATTTGAGTACATACTACCAAAAAATCTGTGAAGTTGCACTGTGCCTGTTTGTAGATGGCTAACACGCCTATAAAGCATGGATGATGGAATGGGAGGTGTGGGTTCTGGCAAGTCAACAACCTCTATCAGCCCCAGGGAAATGGCTGTCGGGGCCTGCACTGGCCCAAATGCATCGTCAGCACAGATAAAAGAAAGGCCACTGCATCCTCTATAGACCCCAGAGTGATGGGACAGCTCCTGATTCTGCCTGTTTGCTAACTTGCTATAGGCCTAGAATGGCACGCGACATGCCCTAACTTCCACTTTCTCTTGACTGAAGGTTGGGGATTATAGGAAAAATGCCTACTTTACAGGACTGTGTAAGGAAATATCTCTAGGAATGCTCTGGAAATTGCAAAATGTTATTTATTAACCATTATTAGCAGTAATTGAGGTATTGTGGAAAACATTAAAAATGATTAAGAATCATGGCATCTGGGTGGCTTACTTGGTTGGGTATCTGACTCTTAATTTCAGCGCAGGTCATGATCTCAGGGTCGTGAGATCTAGTCCAGCATCCGCTTTGTGTTCAGCATAGAGTCTGCTTGGGATCTCTTTCTCTCTCTCCCTTTGCCCTTCCCCCGCTTGCACTCTCTCTCTCCAAGTAAATAAATACAAAAGTAAAATCTTTTAAAAAAATGATTAAGAATCTACCTTTAAGGAGTTTTTATCATGTACTTGGAGATACAATACATAAACAAAAGAATGTTAATTAAAATTTGAAAATAGGTTCAACTTTACAATGCAAGCAATGTACCAGGTAACCATCAGGTTAACTGTCAACGTCTAGGAAGGAATGATACAGTAGACTATAGGTTTTTGATTTATTTGTTTCTAAACAAACATATCAGAAGTAACGAATACAAGTGAGTGCTATCCTTTTCAAGATTGTCACCTTCATTGTCTACAAACCTTAAAAAGGTATTGCCATGGTTTAAAACATTTTTGAACTGTATGAGAGTCCCTTGAAGCTGTGGTATATAATTTTTAAAAAAACCAAAAGTTGTAATTTTGAAGACAGATTCAGTTTCTGGAAAGAACTGAGTACCAGGTGGAACCAAGAATGGTAAGTACAGAGGCTGATACCAAAAGAAATGTGGCCACATGAAATGAAATTAATCATTTTATATAAGACAAATTATTTCTGAAGAGAATTCCAAGATTGGGTATCCAAAAAATATTTCAATTAAGGCAATGCCTTGAAACAAGCTACTAGTTAAAAGAGTGATATTCAATTGAGTGAATAAATTCCTATTTATTCTTCATTTAAAAAAGTACTGGTTACTTTATATTCAACTTCAGAAGAGAGAGATATGAGAATGCTTTGCAGTCTAATTGGATTTGATTTGTTACTGAAGGATAGACAAGATACGGTTGGGAGAGTGAATTTTAGGGAAGTAGAATGATATGTAAAAAATGATGCCGGGGTGCCTGGGTGGCATAGTCGGTTAAGCGTCTGACTCTTGATTTTAGCTCAGGTCATGATCTCAGGGTCGGAAGGCTGAGTCCTATGTCCGGCTCTGCACTCAGCATGAAGTCTGCTTGAATTTTTCTCTCCCTCTGACCCTTCTGCTTCTCTCTCTCTCACTCTCTTTCTCAAATAAATTAAAAAAAAAATGATGCGGGGACACAGAGAACTTTTAGGGCAGTGAAAATATTCCTTATGATACTATATAGATGGATACATGTCATTATACATCTATTATAACTCATAGAATGTACGTCACCAAGAGTGAACCCTAATATACACTATGGACTTTGGGTGATAATGATGCATCAATGTAGGTTCATCAATTGTAACAAATGCACTGTTCTGGTGGGGTATCTTGATAATGGGAGGTGTTGTGTGTGTGTAGGGGCATAAGGTATAAAGGAACCTTCTGTACCTTTTCTTCCTTTATACTCTAAAAAATAAAGTCTATTAAAAAATGATGGTGGGAAAGCACAAGGCACTGATGGGAGGAAAGAAGATTTAGGAAGCATTCAGACAAAGAATAAAAAAGAGTATAAATGAGAGAAGGCAAAGTTGCTGGAAATTAAAGGAGTTCAGCACAGTACTGTCCAACAATCATGGAAATATTTTATAATCTGTGCTATGCAGTATGGTAGCCGCTAGTCTCATTTGGCTACTGAGCACATGAAATGTGGCTACTATGGCCGAAAAAATGATTATTTTGTTTTTACTTACTTTCAATTAAATTAAATCCAAATAGCTATATGTAGATAGCAGATACCATTCTGGATAGTGCAGGATAGAGCATGGAGTGGGGATCCTGTGAGACAGGGATGGAGAATTACATAGGATATAGCTAGATACTGGAGGAACTTCAGCTATGTTAAGGAGCATTAAATTTATCCCAAGCAACATGAGAAGTCAATGAAAAGATTTAAGAGGAGAATAACTAACATAATCAATTTATTTGCTTTTTGGCATTAAGCTACAATGAAAAGGATGGATTAGGGTTAGGATGATGGTTTCCTTAGAGGCAGTGGTGACAGGGAAAAGGCTATTGGATAATCCAGGCAACAGATCCCATGACCCAAAAGGATAGAAATAAAGGAACCTGAGGGACATTTGGGAAGTGAAGAAAAGGATGGATTGGATGTTAGGAATAAAGGAGGGAGAGGGAGAGATAGATGAGGCCTGAGGATGATGGACGGTGGTACCATGCACTGAAGAACAGGTCTGAGGAGATGACCAGTCCAGTCAGAGACACCTTGAATGTGAGAGGCCTGCCAGGCGTTCAAATGGGATGATACACATCTGTGAGCTACGCACATGAGGATGGTCCCTGCTATGGGAGGGGGTGACACCGTCCAGGCTGAGTCTGAAAGTGAGAAGGACTAGGACAAAAACCCCAAAGAATACCAATACCCTGACATGATTCTTTTGCTTTTAAGTCTGTTTTATATTCATGTGAGCGTGGGGTTTTTATTTAAAAGACAATATTGTCTCCACAGTATTTGGTAATCTCTCCCCACCCCACGCCCATTTTTAGGACACATTGACACATGAGAAATGTTATTTCAAATTTAGGTTTTTTCATTCAGGGCACAATTTCAGATACAACAAAGTGAACTCTCATGCAAACAAGAAAAATTACTGGTAAGAGACTATATTAGTTAAACACGTTTAAAAGAAGTTAAGAACACAGTCATCAAAAAAAAAAAACCCCACAAGTGTTTCTCTCTTCTATAAATTGATTATTAAACAAATGTCCAGTGCCCTTACTACATCAAATAAACTACTAACAATCATATCACAAAATGAGGGAATATACCGATTTTTTTTAAGTGGGAGCATAAAACTAAGTGAAATACAAATGATGATGATACCATTCCAGTTTGCTTTATCAACAGTTTTTACTATGCAAATCAGAGCCTTAATGGAGGGTGCCATTGCTCCTACTTGTGATCCAGAACTTGGGATCATGCATGGCAAAGGTATGCAAGTACCAGTCTCAATTCTTCAGGTGTATCGGACTGTCAAATGCTCTTATTTGAGGAAGCACAGCTAATAGATTAACTGAGAAATTACTTACTGCACTTTAAATAATCATAAACACCAGCAGGCAATGCAAGTATAAGTCGAGATACCACAGAGTCATTCTTCTTTCCAGAACCCAATAGATGTTGCCCCATAAATACATTATGATAGACCCTGTACTGGGTCATTCTTTCATTTAACAGCCTCTTATTAAGCATTTACTAATTATCAAAATAGAGTTTTCAGCTTCCTGNNACAGGTATGAAAAAGAAGGTCTCAAAGTGCTGGGAGATGAGATATGGTAGGGGTAATGACGGGATCTCATCTGTGTTTTCAGAGAGAGAACACTGGCAGCAGAACTACAATGCAGAGACCAAATTCATGAGCCCAGTTGTGGATGAGAACAGATTAGTGCATAAAATTGGGAAGTGGTGCTGGGGATGGAGAGAGAGGGATTAAAGATATTTAGAAGTCGACTGGGAATTGAGAAATAATCTGGAGATTATTTCCTGAGGGGAATTGAGTAGATATTTTTGAGCCCAGGAGGTACCTCTGAAAATATTATTTCTTAGCCTCTTTTTGTGGTACTCTCCTAAAAGTATCTTGGAAGTGTCAAAAACTCATTAGTGGCTTATTTTGGAATTATAGTCATTTCTTTACTGAACAGCCCTGTCAAGTAGTTAATGATCTGTAAAACTCTGAACTGGGAAGAGCTCTTTAAATTAAATCAAAGATCCTTAAATCAAAGATCCTTTGATAATATTTTGTAAATCCTGATTTACTTTTCTAAATGAATCATACCTATCTTTCAGTGTGTGTTTTCTAGTCCCTGAACTGTGAGGAAAATTTTATTAGTTTTCAATATGATCAAAGGGAAACCAAACTCAACCTGTTAAAAGTCAACATACTGTACTACACTACAGATTGTAAAAGCTCTAGTGAAACTAAATCAGCAGCTGTCATGAAGCTCTACTCTATTCCTAAAATGATATTTCTTCTATTACTATTATTGCTTCTACTAATAATAATTCCTTACTCTTACTCTTACTGTAACTATTACTATCATCACCACTACTATTAAAACTGGCTTACTTTATTAACTGCTTTTATGTATCAGAAACTGTTGCACATTTTATGTGTATTAATTCATCAACTGCTTGCTGACAATCATATTCACAACAGCCACATATTCCCTACTTTATTAATGAGAAGACTGAGGCACAGGGAGGAGAAATCACTTGCCTAAGCTCCCACAACTATTAAGAAGCAGAGTTGGGATCCAACCCAGCTGCAGGGTGTTACTTTGGTGGTCACCAGTAAACCCCACCTCCCACTATTCCTGTCCTGGTGGAATGTCCTGTCACATTGACTCCAAGTGTGGCCACGTGACTTATTTTGGACAATGAGACATTAGCACGTGTTATGTAAGCAGAGGTTTGATAAGTCACTTCCACATTGGTGTTTGCTATTTCGTATTTTTGGGATCCAGCTGCCATGTGCTAAAAAGCCTAGCCACATGGAGAGGCTACTTGAAGGAGAACTGAGGCCCTCCAGTCTCAGCCAGGAGCCTGCACCAAAAGCTAGCCACGTGAGGGAGTCATCTCTGCCATTGCAGTCCCAGCCGCCATCTGACTAACTGCTTGAAAGACTCCAATCAAAGGCAGCAGAAGAACTGCCCATGTGAGCCCAAGCAACCCACAGAATCGTGAGAGATGAGAAAAAAGTCTGTTGTTTGGGGCGCCTGTGTGGCTCAGTTGGTTAAGTGTCTGCCTTCAGCTCGGGTCATGATCCCAGGGTTCTGGGATTGAGCCCTGTGTCAGGTTCCCTGCTCAGTGGGGAGCCTGCTTCTCCCTCTCCCTCTGCCCCTGCTTGTACCCTCTCTCACTCTATCACAAACAAATAAATAAAATCTTTTTAAAAAGTTTGTTGTTTTAAGCTACTAAATTTTGAGGTGACTTGTTATACGGTAGTGAAAAAAAAACCAACAAAACAAAACCCAATCTGTTTATGCTCTTAACCACTTTGCTATCCTGAGCTAAAGTTACCTTTCTAAACAATCATTATATATAGAGATAGATACAGATTTACGTCTATATCTATATCTATATTCTATTGAGTATTTCTTTGCCATGTGCTTATTATAGCTTCTCATGATTTTAAAATCTGTGTGGTATACCGCATTACTTATTATTATAAATTTCTACCTTAAATCCAAAATATATCCTGGGAATTAAAAACTAAGAAACTACTTATCCATTGCCAAGAAAGTTCAGTTTTACCACAAGAACCAATTTGTAGAAAGAATTAGACCTATTTCACTAACTCTGCTAAGGGTTTGTAACAGCAGTGTTCACTCACTTATTCAGTCATTCAACAAATAGTTAACATTTATTGCACAAATACTATGTGCCAGTAACCACGCTAAGCAGCCTACATATATTTGCTCCTCACAACTGCAAGGTTGTACGAGGGATGGGAATGTGCCGGAAACCATGCCAGAGGTCACAGCTGGTAAGCAGCAGAGCCTGGCCAGGCTCAAGTTCATCTAACTTGAGTCTAAGCTCTTCCCCCACATTCTGCTGCACTTGGTGTCATAATACAAGCAGCAGGCGCTAATCAAATCCTAGTGGATTATGGAAGTTAAGGCCCTAGAATCTGACTGAAGGCATTACTGAATGAATGTATAGTCTCATTAAAAAGGCATTCAAAAATGCCTATTTCTAGGTTCAATTTGAATTGATACAGTCTACAATTTAAGATAAATCTATAGATTATTTTTAATTTAATATATAAACACAGATTAATGTTTAATGCATAAAATTCTCTTTTGTGGGTAAAAGTTTGCCTACACGTTAAGTTGCAAAGATTTTAAGCCTCTGCTTGGCTGAAGTTAATGCTTAAATTGTTAGCTCAATCCTCTCCTCAGGCAGGAGTCCCCCTCAGACTACCCTAGTCAAGTTGGGTGCACATGGTAATTCTCAGGTAATGTATCGCAGTGAATTCTAATGTTCTATTCACCAAGCTATCTCCTAATTCTCTTCTACCCACACTGGATTGTGCAGACTTTCAGAACAAGAACTATTTTAAAAAAAAATCTATGTTGTCATATAGCATCTTTGGGGAAAGAATAAATCCCTGCAGTATTTTTCTTTCCTCTCCCCAGCAGCCACCCATGGGTGAGAAAATCCATTTTTCTGATTGAGAAATAATAGTAATAATGTAACTTTAAGTAATAATGTCATTTTAAGTAATAATGAAACTTTAAGTTTTTGTTCTTTTAAGTCACTTTTTCCCTTTGCATTTCAAAAAACGTTTGACTTATATGGTATGGGTTTAAGGACCAGAAAATGATATAAAAAGAAAGAGAAATTCCTAACACAAAAGCTGCTCTATAAGCCTCTACGTTATTTAGATAGTTGACATCCAAAACATATCTTGGGAAGAATAAACACCTCACAGCTAGAAGTAGCGATGTCTGAACTGAAGGATAAGATGAGTCGTTTGAGTAGATGTGTATAATTCTCCACTATTAATGGTAAAATAGGGGCTAAGACATCGGAGAGCTTAACAGCAAATGTTAAGTATTAATTATCTTATATACTAAATTAAGTATTTAAACATGAATGGAAAGATAGGCCAGAATATTCTGAATTATCATAATAAAGGAAAGCCGGAGGGGTATTCGAGGAAGGACCAACAGACTCCAAGAAATATTAGGCTATTACAACATATGATTATGCAGAATACTGCTAAGTCATGTAATAAGAAGTCACAGTCATATGGGACAGTTGTAGTTATATAAGGATTTCCTTTAATAAGCAACTTTTCCAAGGCAGATCTTCTACCTAAATGCTAAATACTAAATACATCGACATTGGCAGAAGGTGAACAAGAACAAATGAATGTAAACTTTCTGAAAATCAGAAAGACTTTGAGGAAAACTTCCAGCTTACAATAAAGACGTGTTTAATTTGCCTCCAGATTCCCTTATACTTGACTGGTTTTAATCACCATGACGAAAATTAATAAATGATTTGTCAGTGTTTAGGAGACAGCATAGTCTCCATCTGGTATATTCGAGGCTTGTGAAAACATTTTCCAGTACTACCCAGTGACAGAAAACATTGGTAAGGTAAGCTCTTACAGCTGAAATGCAGCAGTTGATTGCCAATGGAAGCTACAGAAAAGGATGATTAATATAAACAGGCTTTTGCCTGTGCTTCATAGCAACATTACATAAAGCAGTGCTATTTCAGGAGACTTTTAGATTTTAATTTCCAAGAGTCCATAGGGTAATGGATTTTTTTCTTCATCTTGTTTGATCTTTGATATTTAAGACCAACTTCTGTGTTTTGTTTATTTTTTCTTTGCATTGGAAAAAGAACATAAATTGAGTGACAACACATAATCAGGGCTAATTGGTATTTTTCAGAGAAAAAAAAAAAGAAAACACCTTTTATGATGAGCCAAATGCAAACATTTTACAAATAGGGTATCTTGCACCAAATAATCATGTCAGGAAAAAAAAAAGGTTATGTTGCATGCATGGAAGTATTTGTTAGTTTCAAATTTAATCACAGCAAGTGGTTTTCATTTATATTTCCCTAAAATTTGGCTATTACACAAAGCAAGTACTTTAAAGGACTAAATGATTGTCTTCTCCCTGAAGGAAAGAAACTGAAAGTTGATTTCAAACTGAAAGGAATAATAGAGACAAAACATTTTAAATAAAAATAAATAAAGGGGGTAGGTAAACCATCCAGTGGCCAGCTTGTTTAATATAAGATGATTTAGTTTCTCTTTTTTAAAAAAAACTTACTATTTTTTCACCCTAAAAATGATCAGAATGATGCAAGCTAACTATTCCTCCTTAATATATTATCAAATATGTAGGGGTCTCCTTGCTGCCCTGTTGGTAAGGTCTGTGTTGCCGAAACAGGTGATGACAGCAGTACTATTTTGTGTTATTTTAGCCGTCACTAGCCTTCCTAGTATTTTTCACCACTCCCACTTGCTGGCAGTATATCATGGCACAGTTTCAACAGAATTCTACTATGAGCTGTGAGCTAACTGGGAAATGTCAACATGTAAAGCCGTGTCTAGAATTAACCTGTCTTTAACAAGGGCAAACTCCCACACTCTCTTCTCTCTCAAAACTTAATTACAGCAGAAGTACAGCAAAAAGGGGTGGAGACGGTTGGATGAGAAGATGCTAGAGACAATTCTATAACCAAAAGATAAGATAAATCACGCAAAATTCACCATGAACATTTTGCTATGGAACTAGAAAATAATACTGTTCATCTTGTCAGAGAACAAACTCTTCTAATTAAGAACCACATGGCCATCTAGTAAGACTCTCTAACCCTCCAAAGTGAAAGGATCATGCCCTTCAGCTTATTGTAATGCATGCCTTGTCCCTTCTTCTGTGGAACATCTGACTTTAATTGAACAGTTATTGAGATTCCTGCTGTGACATCCTAGAAGTATCATCACACTTTTAGGCATCAGCCTTGGCTGTGATCTGCCCCTTATCCCCTTTAATGACAAGAGGTCAACATTCTACCTCAAACCAAGTTACACACTATATGATGGCTTCTCTTAGCACTGTCCCATGCCTGTTGACCTTGAAAAATGTCTAGTAACCACCAGACAAATCAGCAAAACCCCTGAAGGTCACGGCCCCTGTGTAACTTAATCAGCATCTCTAAATAATTTGTCAGAGTCAAGTTGAGAGTCACACACTCAAAAGACATTACTGCCTGCATACCTAAAACCTTTCTCGGATAAGAAGTGGATCCATAAGGGTATCTGTGGAAAGACTATGGAAATAAAAAAGAAATCTTAAAAACTTTGGTAAGATCTGAGAAAACAAAGAAATAGAAGGTGGTTTTCGGATTTAAAACAATTGATTAAAGCATTTCCTGGATTCTCAGCAATATGAGAAAATTTCACCAAGAAAAGAACAGAGATTTAAAACTCTGGACTATTGTCAATACAAGTGGCCTCTGACAATGCTAATAGCATCCTGGGGATCATAAAATGACATGAAAAAGAGCTCAGATGTTGTCTCATAAGATCACTTCTCATTCAAGCTGTTTATCCTTTGTCCTCTCAAAAATTAATATATTTTAAGCCCTACCACCAGGGAGAATAAATATAAGTATTCCTCATTCTTTCTTGCACATGTATAGTTAAAGCTACTCATACTGTTCCAGCACAAAGTAAAAAAACACAATGTATTTCCAACATAGTTTTGATTGAGGCTTCATTTAAATTCACTATTTAACAACTGTGGATAATGTGAATATATTGGTGGGGTCCACTAAAACATGTAAAGGGATGCTATCTAATTGCAGGCCATAACGGCATAAATTGTGAGTTTTGTTTAAGTGACATAAATTTAAAGGTCGATTAATTTTGTAAGTATGGGCACAAACTCTGACAAAATTGAGGTAATCCCCTTATAATTCCTGTTGACTTCAGATCTATTATACCCAGATTTGATCTCTCTATGGCTCAGAGCCAGTTTTAAAATTACCTCCTGGACAGTTCCACCTGAATGGCTCTTGGGCACCTAAATCTCAATCTGACCAGAACAGAAGCTCTCATTTCTCTTCCCAGGCCCACTACCAACCTGCTCCTGTCCTTTGGCTCCCGCCATCTATCCTACATGCAATAGTGCAAATCAGAAGCCTCATCTTCAACCTAGAAGCCTTCACTTTCAAGCAGTCTCTAAATCTTGGGATTTCTCACTCTTTGATTTCTCTTAAATCTCTTCCCTTCTGTATTTTTACTGTCTTTATCAAATGTCAGACCTTCCTTGTTTCCTGACTGGACTTTAACAATATCTTCTACTGTGGCTCTTTTTGCTTCAGGTTTCTCTTCACTCTTCATGCATATCTGATATTGATGGTCCACTGCCTCAGTGGCTGCCCACTATCCATAACCCAAAGATTCATCTAAACCCCATCTTTTCGTCCAGGACTTCACCTCCAATCTTCAATTCTCTTTCCTTGGTGTACCTCCTGCTTTCTGACCCTAGAAAAGTAACTGCATATCCTGTTTGACCCTGGCCTTCTGGACGCCATGGGTAAGGATGCCCTGCATTCCTCATCTGCCTTTTGAATGCCACCTGGGCACCTCTAAACAGAGAAAGCCTCTTTTCCCTCTTTTCCACAGTTTCTTGTTTATATCTTGTTTCTTACAATAATTTTGCACGTATATGTTCTTTTTCCCACCAAAATGCAAGCTCCTCAAAAAACAATCCATGCACTGTTCATATTTCTCTCCTTAGCATCTATTACAATGCATGGTGCATAGGAGGCAATTTAATAATGTTGAATAGTAAATAAACAAACGAAGCAATAAAGCACTGAAAGATGCTTCACTTCTTGGATTCAAAGCTATATAAATAAGACAGAAAATACAGAGGAAAACTAATGGCATTATGTACAGTTCCTAGTCAGACATTAGTTAAATATTATTTATAAAAAAGAAAATTGGGGCACCTGGGTGTCTCGGTTAAGCTTCTGACTCTTGATTTCAGCTCAGGTCATGATCTCAGGGTTATGAGATCAAGCCCTGGGTCAGGCTCCACATTCAATGGGGAGTCTGCTGAAGATTCTCTCTCTCTCCCCCTCTCTCTGCCCTTCCCCCTGCTAGCACTCTCTTTCTCTCTCTGAAATGAATAAGTAAATCTTAAAAAAAGAAGAAGAAGAAAATGGAGGCCCTAGCAAACATAATGCTAATTATATAAAAGTCAGGAGGTACCCTGTATTGTATCATTAGTAGAAAAAATTAAAAATACTTACAGATAAAGGTAAAGTTACAGGAAATGTAGATTTCACTTTCAGTAACAACCTGACTAAAAGCAAATTAGAAAACATTTGATTTGCCAACTGAAACTGGCATCATAATCCTATTACTTTTTGTTATTTCATGATTATAAGTGTTTTCAGGGTCTGAAGTATGTGGTTTGGCCTCACTTGTGTATATGAACATCTACATTGTTCAAGGCACTAGACTTTGGGGAACAGACAAAGACTCCTTATGTGACTGTGATGCAGAAGTACACTCTCTAAAAAGGAATATAAAATGCAAAGCCCCAGAAGTTCCTTAGTTCAGGCCAGCTTTCTTATTGCCTAAGATCTACTATAAAGATTGAGCTAAAAAAGTTGCAAAAAATCTCAACATCAGTCTAGCAGATGTTAGACATACTTTGAGCTCCAGATGTCCACAAACAGCCTTGCTACACTTAGACCCATGGGTAACCCATCCCAGAATCACATGTCTCTACAGAGATCAAGGGACGATTGTGGGATGCCATGGTTTTCCTCCAAAATGCCAAGCTCAACATGATAAGCAACTATTTCTCAAACATCCCCAGTTTCCTAAATAACTTACTGAAAAGCTATCATCCTCAAGTTGATTTAAATCCTTCCTGAAAAACAAAATTTACTACAGACTCCCGATCTGGACCTAGGGAATTGGCTGGACTTGAATCAGAATTGTTTTCAGAATTGCAGGATGAGAAAACCCAACACAGAGGACTTTAAAGGGATTTCACCAAGGGCAGGGAAATACTGTCCACAATAATTGTGCAAATCTAGAGCTATTTTTAGAAATCACCTTCGATTTAATATAAATAAATTTCATATATTCTCATTGTAAATGATCAGAAACCAACATAACTATAAAAGTAGGAAAAAATGCAGAAGCTATAACTTTGTCACACATCTTTATTACCTTTAAAAATAACTAATGAAAAACATTCACACACACACAAAAATAAAAACCAAAAAAAAAAAAAAAAAACCACACACCACCAAATGGTGGGGAAGAAAAAGAAGCTGTAAAGGGAAAAGCCAAAGATCCTTTTAAGTGTAAGACACATAAATTTTTCTTTCTCTTTCTCTTTTTTTAACTACTCTCCTCTGTGAAAAGAGGTTTTATGTGATCAGTCAGAACTTCTAGATAGTAACTAAAACAGAGGAAGAAAGACGGTAAAAAGAGGTAGAGTCCAACCATAGAGAACAAAACAGAGTTCACGTTCTTCATATCACTCTTAGAAATATTTATCTCAAAAAGAAAGATAAATTTATCAGTTATAAAATCTCAGATGCTGAAGTCCTCTTTAAATCTTCTTAAACTAAAATTCTTTACCAAATCCACTTTGGCATTAGATAGAATACCTTACTTTAAACTGCTTCAGAGTGAGATTTAAACAGCTATTTCCATGTTAAAAATTAGTGACTTATTTATTAGGTTGTATCTTCATTAGATTTCTTTATCCATGTTTAAACATATTTATGGAGTCGTTTTTGGGGGGTGAAAACTCATAATCCATCTTTAGAAGGCTGAATTAATTCTAGGTGCATTTTACTTTGTATGACTACTTGCTAAGAGGTATATCAAACTGACACTGAAATAATATATTACTCCAGGGTCAGGATTTCACAGTGGCACTTCCTAAGTCCAAAGCAATTTCTCTATCTCTTGAAATTTAAAAATTCCTCTGTGATACTCCTTGCATGGAATGGGAGAAATATATAGATATATATACCCCAAAACTTGAAATACCTAAGTACTGAATTTTTGGTAATTATGCAGGAGGCCAACGAACAGATAGTAGGAATTTTAATTGAGTCAGAGATATACACTCGATTTGCAATCAAAATGTTTCCTTACTAAAGACCACAGGCCAAATTATTATATCACATAAAGACAAAAAGACAAATAATAGTGGTGAATGAAAGTAAAGATCAAGATGCCAATTAATTTCATTCTCTGTAAGTAAAATTACACTACCATAAAAGCTGTTATTCTGTACACATGTCCTGAAGATATTTTGTTTTGTCAGTTCTGCAAACTTTTCTGATTGCTAATTTCAATTCTGGAAATCAGTCAAATAAACACAAATACACAAAATGTGGCTGAAGAAGCAAGTTCAGAAGTTTTGCTGTATTGGACAAGTAAACCAGTTAACATTTCTTCCAGAGACTGTTAATTTTAAGAACTTTATGTTTCTGGTTATATTTATGGTAGGGTAAATGTTCTTTAAACAATATATCTATCCTACTACAGAGATACATCCATGAAAAAACTATTGATTTAGATAAAATAATTCTTGGTATCAATTAAAGTTTAATATCGATAGGAAATTTAGAATTATAAAGCAAGCTCCATTTACAATTTTGTGTTCACAAATAGGTGGCAGGAATGTGATATAATTTTTTTAAATATGGGAGGGGGGTGATCCAGGATGGTGGCACAGAAGATCCTGAACTCACCTCCTCCCACGGACACACTGAATATACAGCTACATATGAAACAATACACACTGAAGAAGACCTGAAAATTAGGTGAATAGCTCCTTCACAAGAAACAGTAAAAGGGCCACATTGAGATGGGTCAGAGAGGCAGAGATGTGTGTAGTCTTGCCAAATATCTCACCCCTGATTCAGTGACCCACAATTGGGAGAGATCTCACAAATCCAGAGCTTCTCCCTTTGGAATGAGGGGTTTATGCCCCACATCAGGTACTCCAACCCTGGGACCTGCAACAAAAAGATGAGCCTCCAAACACCTGACTTTGAAAACCAACTGGGCTCACGTGTGGGAGACCCAAAAGACTGTAGGGAACTGAGATACTTTCTTAAAGGGCTTGCATATAGACTCACTCACCCAAGAGACCAGCACAAAGGCAGCCGCTTGAAAAGTGCCTAGATTACATGTGGAAAAGATTCATTTGCTAATGTTATAGGGTCTGCTGGAGGGGCAAGGGCCTGTTGGAACTCTCTCTGGGGGAACAGAGGTGCTGGAAGGTGCCATTTTTGCCCTCTCCCTCTACCTTGATAGCACAGGTGGACCCTGCACAGGTGGGCGCTGGCCCTGATAGCACAGGTAGGCCCTGTGTGTGAAAGTGGGCAGGTATGCCCTGGCCCTACACTTTCCCATGGTCCCATGAAAGCCAGTGGGAGATACACAAAATAAAAAGACGTAAAATGTAACATTAAAAACAAAACATAGGACGCGGGTGGTTAAAATGTAGAGTTTTAGAATGCGTTCAAACTTAAGTTGGCTATCCACTTAAAATAGACTGTTAATATATACGATATTATATGTGACCCTCATGGTAACCACAAAGCAAAAACCTCTAGTAGATACACAAAAGGTAATAAGAGAATCTATGTATAACATTAAAGAAAGTCATCAAATCATAAAGAAAAAGAGCAATAGAACAAGAAAGCAACAGAGGGGAACTATAAAACAGCCAGAAAACAATTAACAAAATAGTAATAAGTCCATATCTATCAATGATTACTTTAAAAGTAAATGAACTAAATTCTCCAATCAAAAGACAGAGTGGCCGAATGGAAAAAAAATTGAAACCCATTTATAAGCTACTTACAAGAGACTTACTTTAGATGCAAATATGCACACAGACTGAACTTGTAGAGATTGAAAAAGATATTACAAGTAAACAGAACCCAAACAAAGCTTGTGTATCTATACTTTTATCAGACAAAATAGACTTTAAAACAAAGACTGTAAATAAAGGACAAAGAAGGGCTTCACATAATGATAAAGGAGTCAATCCAACAAGAGAATATATTTGTAAATATCTATGCACCCAACATACAAGCACCTAAATATATATTAGCAAATATTAGCAGACTTAAGGGGAGAAATTGACAGCAATACAATAGTAGAAACTTTCATAGCCCTCTTACATCAATAGTAGATCATTCAGACAGAGAATCAATAAGAAAATATTGGCCTTAAAGACCATTAGACAAGCTGGACTTAACAGATATGTACAGAACATTCCATGCAAAAGAAGCAGAATACACATTCCTCTTAAGTGCACATGAAACATTCTCCAGGATAGATCAAATGTTAGGCTACAAAACAAGTCTTAATAAATTTAAGAATACTGAAACGATATCAAACATCTTTTCTGACCACAATGGTATGAGTTACAAGATGAAAACTAAAAAAAAAAAAAAAAAAATTCACAAACGTGGAGATTAAACATCATGCTACTGAACAACCAATGGGTCAATGAAGAAATCAAAAGAGAAAAAAAAATGCTTTGAGACAAATGAAAGTGGGAATACAACTACAATCTATGGGACACCACAAAAGCAGTTCTAAGAGAGAAGTTCCGAGTGATATAGGCTTACCTCAAAAAAACAAGAAAAATCTCATATAAACAATCTAACTTTACACTTAAAGAACATAGGAAAAAAAAAAAGAACAAATCCCAAAGTCAGTAGAAGGAAGTAAATAATGAAGAGTAGAGCAGAAATAAATGAAATAGAGACCAAGAAGACAATAGAAGAGATCAGTGAAACTAAAATCTGGTTCTTTGAAAAGACAATCAAAACTGACAAATGTTTATGTAGACTCATCAAGACACAAAAAGAGAGGACTCAAAAAATAAAGTCAGAAATGAAAAACAAGTTACAACTTATACCACAGAAATACAAAAAGCTTATAAGAGACTACTATAAATAATTACACACCAACAAATTGGATAATCTAGAAGAAGTGGATAAATTCTTAGAAACACATAGTCTCCAAGACTAAATCATGAAAAAAACAGAAAATCTGAATAAACTAATCACTAATAAGGAGATTTCATCAGAATCAAAAACTCCCAACAAATAAAAGTCCAGGTCCAAATAGCTTCACTGGTGAATTCTACCAAACATTTAAGGAAGATTTAATATCCTTCTCACACTCTTCCAAAAAACTGAAAAGGAGATAATGCTTCCACACTCATTTTACACAGTCAGCATTACCCTTATACCAAAATCAGACAAAGACACCACACACACACACACACACACACACACACACACAATCACGGACCATGTCCCTGATGAACACAGATGCAAAACTCCTCAAGAAAATATTAGCAAACAGAATTCAACAACACACTGAAAGAACCACACACCATAATCAAGTGGGACTTATTCCAGGGATACAGGATGATTCAACATCTGCCAATCAATCAACATGATATACCACATTTACAAAAACGAAGGATACAAGTCATATGATCATCTCAATAGATGCAGGAGATGCATTTGAGAAAATTCAACATCCATTTATGTTAAAAACCCTCAAAAAAGTAGGTGTAGAAGAATGTACCTCATCATAATAAAGGCCACATATGACAAGCCCAGAGTTAACATCATATGCTATAGTGAAAAACTGAAAGCTTTTCTTCTAAGATCAGGAACAAGACAAAGATTCCCACTCTTGCCATTTTTATTCAACATAGTTTTGGAAATCCTAGCCAGAGCAATTAGGCAAGAAAAAGAAATAAAAGGCACACTTTATTATTTGTCTGTTTTAGTATCAGGGTAATGTTGGACTATTTGCAGATGACATAATTGTATATATAGAAAACCTTGAAGATTCTACCAAAAACACTATTAGAACCAATAAATCCAGCAAAGTTGCAGGGTACATAACTTTTATACATTTTTATGCACTCATAGTGAACAATCAGAAAAAGAAATCGAGAAAAGAATCCCACCTACAATTACATAAAAAAGAATAAAATACTTGGGAGTAAATTTAACCAAGGAGGTCAAAGACCTGTACACTGAAAACTATAAGACAATAATGAAAGAAACTGAAGACACAAATAAGTGGAAAGATATCCCATGCTCATGGATTGGAAGAATTAATATTGTTAAAGTATCTATATTACCCGACATAATCCACAGATTTAATGCAATCTCTATCAAAATCCCAAGGGCATTTTTCACAGAAAGAGAACAAACAATCCGAACATTTGTATGGAACCACAAAAGACCCAGAATTGCCAAAGCAGTCTTTAGAAAAAAGAACAAAGCTGAAAGCATCACACAACCTGATTTCAAAATATGTTTCATAGTTATACTAATTACAACAGTATGGTACTGTCATAAAGAGAGATATATTGACCAATGAAACAGAAGAGACAGCTCAGAAGTAAATCCATGCATATACGGTCAGTTAATTTACAGACACTAGANNNNAGGGAAAGAACAGTCTCTTCAGTAAATAGTGTTGGGAAAACTGAACGATCACATGCAAAAGAATGAAACAAGGCTACTGTCTTATACTATACACAAAAAGCGACTCAAAAAGGGTTAAAAACTTGAATGTAAGACCTGAAATCATAAAAACGGATAGAAGAAAGCACAGATGATAAGCCCCCCAACATTGGGCTTGGAAATGGGTTTCTGGATCTGCTCCAAAAGCAAAGGCAACAAAAGCAAAAATAAGTAAGTGGGACTACATCAAACTAAAAAGTTTCTGCACAAAAAGAGAGAGCATCAACAAAATGAAAAGTCAACCTTTGAATGGGAAAAAAATATCTGTAAATCATACATCTGATAAGGGGTTAATATCCAAAATATATGAAGAACTCATAAAATTCAATTGCAAAAAAAAATTCTGATTAAAAAAAGGGGGGGGGGTTGAGAACCTCAATAGACATTTTTCCAAAGAAGACATACAGATGGCCAACATACACATGAAATGATGCTCAACGTCACTAATTATTAGGGAAATGCAAATCAAAACCACCATGAGATATCACTGTGGCTCTTACCACAAAGACAAGAAATAACGAGTGGGGGGCACCTGGCTGGCTCAGTCTGTGCAGTACACAACTCTTGACCTTGGGGTTGTAGTTTCGAGCCCCACATTGGGTATGGAGATTACTTACAAATAAAATCTTAAAAGAAAAAAAGAAATAACAAGTGTTGGCAGGGATGTGGAGAAAATGAGGCCCTTATGCACTGTTGGTGGGAATATAAATGGGTACATCCAGTATGGAAAAAAGTATGAAAGTCCCTCAAAAAGAAAAATAGAACTACATATGATCCAGCAATTCTACTTCTGGGTATTTATCAGAGAAAATAAAAACACTAAATCAAAAATACAGATGCTCTCTTATATTCATTGCAGCATTATTTATAATAGCCAAGATAAGAAAACATCCTAAGTGTTCATCAGTAGATGAATGGATAAAGACTTTGTGGTATGTGATGTATATATTTATACTATATGCTATATTTTAGTATACTATGTATACTATATATATATATATTATATATATAATATATATATAATGGTTTACTAGTTGATTTAAAAAAAAGGATGAAATCTTTCCATCTGTGACAAGAATGGACCTTGAAGGTATTACACTAAGTAAGATAAGTCAGAGAAAGGCAAAGACCTCACTTACATGTGTAATATAAGAAACAAAACAAAACAAAACAAAACAAAACTCATATATACAGAGAACAGAATGGATATAATATATATATAATGGTTTACTAGTTGATTTAAAAAAAAGGATGAAATCTTTCCATCTGTGACAAGAATGGACCTTGAAGGTATTACACTAAGTAAGATAAGTCAGAGAAAGGCAAAGACCTCACTTACATGTGTAATATAAGAAACAAAACAAAACAAAACAAAACAAAACTCATATATACAGAGAACAGAATGGTGATTGCCAAGGCAGAAGGGGACTGTGGGGTGGGCGAAATGGGTGATGGGAGTCAAGAGGTACAAACTTCCAATTATAAAATAAATATGTCATGGGGATGTACTATACAGCATGGTGACTATAGTCAGTAATACTGTACTGCATATTTGAAAGTTACCAAAAGAGTAAATCTTAGAAGTTCTCATCAGAACAAAAAAAAGTTGTAACTTTGTATGGTGATGGATGGTAACTAGCCTTATTATGGTGATCATTTTACAATGAATAAAATACTGAATCACTGTGCTGTAAAACAGAAACTAATATAATGTTATCTGTCAACTATACCTTAATAAAAATTTTTAAGTATAAATTCAAGTCATTTTAACTATTTTTGTATCTACGTCAATTTGAAATTATTGGCAAGTTAAATATTCTTTATAATCAGGATAGCTACCCTAACAATGTCTAAACTCATATAAATATTATTTGAGAGACTCCACATGTTGAGAAGGTGCCAAGTTGTCTATTTTTATTTATTTATTTATTTATTTATTTATTTAAGAGAGAGAGTGCACAAGTAGGGGGAGGAGCAGAGGGACAACCAGACTCAATGTTGAGCATGGAGCCTGACTTGGGGCTTGATCTCACGACCCTGAGATCATGACCTGAGCCAAAATCAAGAGTCAGATGCTTAACCGACTGAGCCACCCAGGCACCCCAAGGTACCAAGTGTCTTAAAAGAAAACAAAACCGAACCATTCCCAAGCAGAGACTTCCCATCACACTTTCTTTAAGCATCTCTTGGACAAATGCCACAAGAAGGGGAAGGCAAAAATATGTTTTCTATAGTGATGCTACACAGAATGACAACTTTAATTATTTTACCTCCTTTCTTGCAGTCTGGGTTTCAGAGATAGTAGATAAAAGCTACAAAAAAAGAAAAGGAGGAGCACTAGCAATTCTACAGATCTAAGGGAAATGTTATGACACTTAATGCAAAAGAAATTCTAATATTAACCAAAGTTAATTCATTCATCACTTCTTTTTGTTCAATAAATACTGGTCACATACTACACATACTACCCATGTACTAGGAAAAGAAATTTTATTGATAATTATTGATATATGACTTACAATTAGTCACACGGGAAAGTGGCTATGCTTGCTTTTAATTGTTCCATAAAACAACTTCCAGATTTTTAGGTCTAACGAATTCTTAAAAATTAAGTCCTCCCATGGGGCCCCTGGGTAGCGCAGTTGTTAAGCGGCTGCCTTCGGCTCAGGGCATGATACTGGCGTTCTGGGATCGAGCCCTGCATCAGGCTCCTCTGTGGGGAGCCTGCTTCTTCCTCGCCCACTCCCCCTGCTTGTGTTCCCTCTTTTGCTGGCTGTCTCTCTGTCAAATAAATAAATAAAATCTTTAAAAAAAAATTAAGTCCTCTCTTAAGGTTTTTTAGCAACCTCTTCTAACATACAAGCTAGAAATTGTGGCCCAATGAACTTTGCCCCACACTGATAGTAAATTGACCCTATTTCTATATGAAGTTCAGCCAGTCATATTCTGGACCATACTCAATGAAGAAAATGTTAGAACTAAAATCTTTTCCATTTAAGTGTATAAGATTTCATTTGTTCATTCTGAGAACATATACTGAGCATTTTCTACATGTAAGGCACATACTGGGTCCTACAGATGCAAAAACAAAGAGTCTTTTACCCTCAATGAAATTGCATTAAATTAGAAAAAAATCACATTTATAGAAATCGACAAACTAATTCTGTCATGAAAATGCACAATTTACATGGAAATGCAAAAGCCAAGAATAGCTAAGGCAATTCTAATAAGGAACAAAGTTAAAGGACTTACTATTACGTATCAAGATGTATCATACAGCTATAGTAATTAAGACAATATGATATTGGCATAAAAATAATGAAATAGACTCAATGGAACAGAATTTAAAAATCTACAAATAAATTTATGCATACAGAACCACATGATTTCTAACTAATATTTCACTGAAGAACAGTCAGGAAAGGAAAGTCTTTTCAATAAATGGTACTGGGACAATTGGATATCCACACATACACAAAATGAATCTTGACTCATACCACAATATATACAAAAATCAAGTTCAGATGGATTGTCCATCTAAACATCAGAAGTAAAATAATAAAACTTTAAAGAAAACCATAGAAGACAAACTTCAGAAATTTGAGGCAAAGACTGATTAAATGGGTCAGAAAGTGCTACAAAAAGGAAAAAAAGAAAAATTAGGTTGCCTTAAGTTATTAAAAAATTCTATGAAAAGAACAATTAAAGAGTAAAAGGGAAAGCCACAGGGTGGGAGAAGGTATTTGAAATATATAATTGACAAATGACTCCTATCCTGAACATGTAAATGACTCTTACAAATCAAGGAAAAGTCAGGGAGAAAAAAAGGGCAGAAGGCTTAAGCAGTCATTTCACATAGTACTCATTTCACATACACAAACCTAGGAAAACATTCTCCAATTTGTTGAAATTAAACCCACAATGCCATTTCACAATACATCCATCCGAATGGCTAAAATGGAAACATGTATACATTACCAAGTGTCACTGAGAATGTGGAAGAACTGTTCCATTCTAGGAATACAATAGAAAGAGATATACATAGTCACCAAAAGACATCTATAAGAATGTTCAGAAGTGTAATGTTCTCAAACCAGACCATCAGAAGTAGAATTAATATTTATACTGTAATACTATACTGCAATGAAAATGAATGAACTATAGCCACATAATACAAAATGAATGGATATGATATTGAACTAAAGACGACAGCATCAGAAGAGCACCTATTGTATGATTCCATTTCAATTAAGTTCAAAATAAGGCAAAACTCATCTAGGGTAGTATATATTGGGTTAGTGGTTACCCTTCCTGGGGAGAAAGTGATAACCTGAAGGGGACAAAAGGGGACTTCTGGGTGCTAATTATATTCTGGATGATGTATTAGATAGGTGTATTCATGTGAAATTTTGTTAGGCTGAACATTTATGATTTATTCATTTTTCTCTATGTATGCTAAACCTTGATTAAAACTTTAAAAATTATAGTATGGAAATTTCCAATCTGGCCTGATTTGATCTCCCACTATAAACAACCAAACTTGCCCTCCCACCAGAAACAACTAGAAAACTGGATAAAATATGGAGCAGCTGTTTTCAGAAAATGGATAACCAGCAGTGCAGGACTGTTTTCCCTAAAAGAAGGGAAACAAATGAAGTTATCTTTATGATCACCCCTGCATTCCTCCTGGAAACAATTTCTAGACCCCATGCAGGAAGGAGCAATCCAACCAAGGTACAGTGGTCTTGTTGAATTAAGGATACAAAGATTAGAGTTCAAGACAGCCAAGGCAGCTCTAACTTAAAAGACAAAATACCAGAGAGAAATCAGCTATGTGGAGAAGGAGCTCCAGAAATCTTCATGGGGTCCTCCTGGTTTTTTGATAAACTGTAGGATGTACTAATGTATAAAAAAATTCTATAAGATCAGGCAAAGAACTATTGGGGAACTGGAGCTTACACATGCTCAGAGCTCACATAGGGCTGGGAGACTTTTATTTTTATTTTATTTTTTATTTTTATTTTATGTTATTTATTTTTTATTGAATTATAGCTGACATACAATACTACATTTTCAGAAGTACAACATAAGTGATTTTATACCTTACCTTCTGTCACCATACAATGCTATTACAATACCACTGCTTATATTCTCTATGTCATACCTTTTATTCCCATGACTTATTCACTCAGTAACTAGAAGCTTGTACCTCTCACTTCCCTTCACCCATTTTGTCCATTCCACCCTTCCCTCCACCCCCTGGTAATCAACAATCTGTTCTCTGTATTTGTGGGTCTGTTTCTACATTTTGGTTTTGTGTGTTTTTTCATTTGTTTTGTTTTTTTAGATTCTCATATAAGTGAAATCATATGGTATTTGTCTTTCTCTGTTTGACTTATTTCATTTACTATAATACCCTCTAGGTCTATCCATGTTGTCAAAAATGGAAAGATCTCATTCTTTTTTATGGCTGAGTATACCACATCTTCTTTATCCATTCATTTATTGATGAACACTTGAGTTGCTTCTATATCTTAGCTATTGTAAATAATGCTACAATAAACATAGGGGTGCATATATCTTTTCAAATTAGTGTTTTTGTTTTCCCTGGGTAAATATCTAATAGTGGGATTAATGGGTCATACAGCATTTCTATTTTCAATTTTTTGAGGAACCTCCATGCTGTTTTCCACAGTGGCTGTACCAATCTACATTCCTAGCAACAGTGCACAAGAGTTCCTTTTTTTCATATTCTTGCCAATACATGTTATTTCTTGTCTATTTGATTCTAGTCATTCTGACAGATGTATGGTGATATTTCATTGTGGTTTTGATTTGCATTTACCTGATGATTAGTGATGTTGAGCATCTTTTCATATGTTATTTTAAATAGCCAGAGTAGAGAGATGTCATTGAAAACATGGAGCATTCAGTACCGACTCCAGAAGGGTCACAATTTTAGTAGGAATAAACTAGCTCTAGAAAAAGACATACTTTAGATCCATCTTTAAAAACTTAAAGACAAGCTTTGAAACAATGAAGATGGTCCCTAAGAAGCATAACTGCCTGAAAAACAAACTAAAAATACTTTTCTAGGGGTGCCCGGGTGGCTCAGTGGTTAAGCATCTGACTTGTGATTTCGGCTCAGGTCATGGTCTCATGGGTCATGAGATCAAGGCTTGCATTGGGCTCTGCGCTCAGCAGGGAGTCTGCCTGAGATTCTCTCTCTCCATCTCCCTCTGCCCCCTCCCCACTCATGCACACTCTCTTCTCTCTCTCTCTCAAATAAATAAGTCTTTTAAAAAGTTACTTTTTTAAAGGAGAACAGTGAAATACAACCATTCAACAATGTAACATTTACAATGTCCAGCATCCAATAAAAAATAACAAAGATACTGGAATGCATGAACCACACCCAGGAGAAAAATGAGTCCACAGAAACAGACCCAGAAATGAGAGATGATGAAATTAGCAGACAAAGACTTTAAAGCAGCTCTAGTAAATATAATCAAGGATTTAAACGAAAACTATAAATCATGTATTTAATAAGCACAAAAGATCCCAAGCAGAATAAAGAAAATGAAATCCACTGAATGACAAATTATATCCAAATTGGTATAAAGGAATGACAAAGAGAAAATCTTACATGCAGCCCTCCCCAAAAGACATATATACAGAAGAAAGATGAAAATGTCAATAGAATTCTTAACAGAAGTTTATAAGCCAAAATCAATAGACAAATATCTCTGAAGTACTGATAGAAAACACAACCACCTAGATTTCCATTTCCAGAGAAAAGTCTTTTTTTTTTTTTTTTTTTTTTTTTTTACAAAAGCAAAATAAAGATTTTTTTCCCACAGAAAATTTGAGGGCACTCATTGCTTGCATCCCCATGTATAATAAGGAATATTAAAGGGAGGAATCTGGCAGGCAGAAGGAAAATGATAGCAGATTTATATCTATACAAGGAAGAAGATTATCAGAAATGATAGATGTGTGAGTAAATGTAAAAGAATTTTTCTTATTTTAAAATTTTACTTAAACAACAATAGACTGCTTCAAATAAAAAATAGTACAATGTAGGGTTTATAACATATGAAGAAGTAAGGATCATGACAGTAGTAACACAAAGGAATGGATGCAAAAAGTAGAAACATTCTGTGGTGAGGTTCTTACATAATATGGAATGTGGTACATTATTAGTTGAGGGCAGACTAAACTAAGGTAAACATACATATTGTGAATTCTTAAGCAAGAACTTAAAGCAAATTCACAAACACAGGATGCCTTTCCATTTATTTGTGTCTTCTTTAATTCTTTTATCAATGTATTATAGTTTTCAGTGTGCAAATCTTCCACCTCCTTAGTTAAGTTTAGTCCTATTTTATTCTTTTTGATACTATTGTAAACGGAATTAGTTTTTTAATTTCCTTTTCAGATCATTCATTGTTAGTGTATAGAAAGGCAACTGATTTTTATATGTTGATTTTGTATTCTGTAGTCTTACAGAATTTGTTAGTTTTAACGTTTTTTTGGGTAAAGTCTTTAGGGTTTGCCATGTATAAGATCATGTCAACTTCAAACACAGGTAATTTTATTTCATCCTTTCAGATTTGAATGTCCTTTATTTATTTTTCTTGCCTAATTGCTCCATTTAGGACTCTCAGTACTGTGTGGAATAGAAATGGCAAGAGTAAATGTCCTTTCTTGTTCCTGATTTTGAAGAAAAGCTTTCTTTTCTTCAAAAAAAGAAAAGTTTTTCACCATTGAATATGATATTAGCTGTGGGTTTGTCATGTATGACCTGCATTATGTCAAGGGACATTTCTTCTGAAAATTTGTTCATTTTTATCCAGAAAAGGTATTGAATTTTGTCAAATGCTTTTACTGCATCTATTGAGATAACTGTATGATTTTTATTCTTCATCTTGTTAATGTGGTGTATCACATTTACTGACTTGCATATATTGAACCATTCATGCATCCCAGGGATAAATCCTTCCTGATCATGGTGTATGATGCTTTTAATGTATTGTTGAGTTCAGTTTGCTAGTATTTTGTTGAAAAATTTTGCAACTATGTTCATCAGGAATATTGTCTGATAGTTTTTGTTGTGGTTATTGTACCATCTTCAGCAAACAAATCAAACAAATTAAAGAAGAAACAAATAAATGGAAAGACACCCCTTGTTCATGAATTGGAACACTCAATATTGTTAAAATGTCCATACTACTCAAAAGCAATCTACAGATTCAATGCTATTATTATTCAATGCATAAATAAACCCATACATCTAATCTTGAACAAGGATGCGAAGAATACACAATAGAGAAAGGACAGTCTCTATAACAAACGGTGTTTGGAAAACTGAATATCCAAATGCAAAAGAATGAAATGGAACATTTATCTCATACCGTATACAAAATCAACTCAAAATGGATTAAGAAGTTAAATATAAGACTTGAAACCATAAAATTCCTAGAAGAAAACAGTGGGAAAGCTTCATGACATTGCTCTTGGCAATGATTTCATGGATATGAAACCAAAAGTACAAACAGCAAAAGCAAAACTAGGCAACTGGGATGACATCAAATTAAAAAGCTTCTGCACAGCAAAAGAAACCATCAACACAGTGAAAGGCAACCTAAAAATGGGAGAAAATGTTTGTAAACCACACATCTGATAGGGGCTTAATTTTCCCAAAATATATATGGAACTTTTACAATTCAGGAGCAAAACAAACAAAAACTGAACAAAACAAAACAAAAAACATAAACAGTCCAATTGAAAAAGGACTGAAGGACTTTGGATAGACATTTCTCCAAAGAAGACATAAAAATGGCCAATAGATATATAAAAAGGTGCTCAACATCACTAATTGTCAGTGTAATGCATTCAAATCAACAATGAGATATCATCTTCCATTTGTTAGGATGGCTATTATCAAACCAAACCAAACAAAAGGTAACAAGTGTTGGTGAGGTTGTGGAGAAACTGGATCTCTTGTACACTGCTGGTAGGAATATAAAATAGTATAGCAGCTATGGAAAATAGCATGGAGATTCCTCAAAACATTTATAATAGAACTACCATATGATCCACCAATCCCACTTCTGATTATCTATCCAAAAGAATTGAAATCAAGACCTTGAAGACATATCTGTGCTCTCATATTCATTGCACCATTATTAACAATAGCTAAGATATGAAAACAACCTAAATGTCCATCAACAAACAAATGAATAAAGAAAATGTGGTATATATATATGCAATGGAATATTAGTCAGACTTAAAAAAGAAGGAAATCCTACCACTTGTAAGAACATGTGTGGACCTGGAAGACATTACATTAAGTGAAATAAGTCAGTCATGGAAGAACAACTATTGCATGATTCACTTATTTTTTTTTAAAGATTTTATTTATTTATTCGACAGAGATAGAGACAGCCAGCGAGAGAGGGAACACAAGCAGGGGGAGTGGGAGAGGAAGAAGCAGGCTCATAGCGGAGGAGCCTGATGTGGGTCTTGATCCCATAACGCCGGGATCACGCCCTGAGCCGAAGGCAGATGCTTAACTGCTGTGCCACCCAGGCGCCCCTGCATGATTCACTTATATGAGGTATCTAAAATGGTCAAACTTACAGAAGCAGAAAATAGATTGGGGGCTGCCAGGTAATGGGGGTGGAAGAAACGGAGAACTGTTCAATGGATATAAAGTTTCAGTTATGCTAGATAAATAAGTTCTACTAGAGATCCGCCATAGAACAGAACATAGAACTATAGTACCTATAGTTAACAATGTGGTATTGTGCACTTAGAAGTTTGTTGAGTGTACATTTCATGTTAAGTGTTCTTACCACACACACACACACACACACACACACACACACAAGCAAAAGAACACAAGGAAACTTTTGGAGGTGTTTATCTTGACTGTAGTGATGGTATCATGGGTGTATGCATATGTTCAAGATCATCAAATTGTATACATTAAATATGTGCAGTTTTTTGTACATTAATTAAAACTGAATAAAGTTCTAAGAAGTAAAACAAAGGTGTATAATGACTAAAGACAATAAAATAAAATAGTAAAAAATACTCAATCCAAAAGAATGCAAGAATAGAGAGATAAGGAACAAATAAAAGGAGGAGAGAGAGAAAAAAAACAGCAGAATAGTAATTCTTAATCCAACTGTATCAATAATTATATTAAATGTAAAAGGTTTAAACTATCACATAGCAGGGATTGTTCAATTAGATTAAATAAAAAGGTAAACCCCAATTATATGCTATCTAGTGGAAATCCACTCTAAATATAAAAACACTGATAGGATAAAAGGACAAAAAATATACACTGTGCAAACACTAATTATTTTAAAAAAGCAGAAATGGCTCTGTTGATAATAGACAATGTAGACTTCTGAATAAGAATATTATCAGAAATAGAGATATTTTATAATAATAAAAGGATGAATTCATCAAAAAAACCCCACGATAATCCTAAATGTGCATTCATCTAATTACAGAGATTGAAAATACATGAAGCAATATGCAGATAGAACTGAAAATAGAAAGAGACTCACAAATATATTTAAGTGAAAACAGAAAATCAGCAAGTATATAGAAGAGTAGAACATCATCAACCAATTTGACCATACTGACATTTACAAAACCCTCCACTCAACAACTGCAGAATACATATTCTTTTAATAAAACATTTACCAAAACAGGCCATGTGCTGTTTTGTAATCTTATGGCCATAAGATTAGTTTTAATAAATTCAATAAAATTGAAATCAGAGAAAGTATGTTCTCTATAACTGAATTAAATTAAAAAACAATAATAAATATTGGAAAATCCCTAATTATCTGGAAATTAAAGAACGCAATTCAAAATAACTCATGTCACAAAGAAGAGATCATAACAGAAATTAGAAAATATTTTTATCTGAATGATAATGATAATGCAGCATATCAAAATTTGACATTGGGTAGGCAACAATTTCTTAGCTAACACACAAAAAGAATTAAGGATACAAGAAAAAAACAATGATTAATTTAAATAAAGAAATTTGAGGGAGAGCAGAGGAAGAAAACCCTTGGAAGAGGAAGATGATAAATCAGTCCAGGTAGGTGGGACACTAGGAGGGAACTATCTAAGGATACAGATAGAGTGCATTTACCTTAAATTGCCAAATAAAACTAAGAGGTCAGAGAAAAGAGCAAGTAGACAGGGTAGGCAACAAAGATAATGAAACTCACTAAAATGAGTATGTGAAAGAACACCAGGGTGAGGACCAGCTCAGTGGATTTGGAAGAGATCATTAGTTAAAACACTGGTCCTACAGTAGTTTGGGTATTTACATTGGCACTTGCAGAAGTATTTGGAATACATTCTGAATCTCTTTATGCTGCCCACTCCCACCCCCAGCCAAAAGAATGAATGGTAAAAACTATCTTGTCTGCTTTCAACTAAATCTAAAGAGGGCATTTATGTAGTAATTCTCTAACACTGATAAGTTTTAATAACCAAGTCCTTGTAGAATGTGTCTCATTTCTTCAATTTGGCACATTAGAAGTATTTCCTAGGTTGTATTGATGTTGCTGATGATAAAAAGTAAGTCAAATTATTGAATTTATGAAAAGATATTTTAGACATTTGAACAAAACCGAACATTTTCAATAAATCTTTAGTTATTTCAATCCAGAGATAGCCTGAACCTGTTATTTATCACTTATTCTTTCTTCCAAGAGTCACATCTGTGTTTGGAGTTTTAAAGACTAAAAGATGAATGGACAGAGGGGCTTCTCTCCTATTTTGTTTTCCAGGCAGACAAGGATATTGACAGGTCTGCAACAGGGCTAGGCATTTCCCATGGGAGTCTGCAGCAACAGCATGCATGTGAAATTTTTGACTGTGTCGCTACCTTACTTAATATGGATTTTCTCTTTTTTAGAGAGGGAGAGAGAGCGTGATGGGGGGTGGTGGGGAGAGGCAGAAGGAGAGGGAGAGAGAGAATCTTTTTTTTTTTTTTTTTAAGATTTTATTTATTTATTCGACAGAGATAGAGACAGCCAGCGAGAGAGGGAACACAAGCAGGGGGAGTGGGAGAGGAAGAAGCAGGCTCATAGCAGAGGAGCCTGATGTGGGGCTCAATCCCATAACGCCGGAATCACGCCCTGAGCCGAAGGCAGACGCTTAACCGCTGTGCCACCCAGGCGCCCCGGGAGAGAGAGAATCTTAAGCAGGCTCCACACCCAAGGCAAAGCTCCACCACGGGCTCCATCTCATGACCCTGAGATTGTGACCTAAACCAAAATCAAGAGTCGGACGCTTAACTGACTGAGATACCCAGGTGCCTTTTAATTCTCATGCTACCTCTGTCTACATGGCCAGGCAATTCTACTAATATGGAGAGTCAGCCCAGTATACAGTTGGTGCAGTATGTAGTTTGTGTGAGAAAACTTCATCTTTTAAAGCAAATTTATTATATCCACAGTGCTCTCACCTAATTCAGCACGGAAAGAGCAACTGACACTGATGGAATCCAGCTTTGTACGTGTCCCCAAAAATATGAATAACGAAGCATCTGCTCTGTGGTGTCTATAATCACAGTACCAACTGCTAATAGCCTCTGCAGTCGAGAATGAACAACTGCTTGGGGAAAAAACCTTCTTTTCCCCTTTATTCTATTTAAAACAGCCTTCATTAGGTATTCTTAGTACCCAGCATATAACCTGAGGCAATGGAAGCTGGGGCCCCAAAACAGAGATTGCTTAACAATACCTTGGAGGCCCAGAAGCATTACTGTTGACTTCCTAAAGCATTTAATCTTTCCCAGGGAGAGGTTTTCACTCCTGATATAGCCTGGCTCATTATGACACCACCGGTTGATACCCTTATCTTTAAAACAACTAAGAGTTAATTCATAAGTCCTGATAATAGTCACAACAGAAGAATTTATAATAGTCACGTGTGAAAAATAAACAGGTACTCCAAAGAGGACTAATTTACTTAAGGAATAATGCCAGAAACATTAAAAGTGATAGTTTTGCTTTTAAATAAAATGTGGTTAATTTGATTACTAGTTATTTTGGTTTTTGCCAGATTTCAATCAGTTTTTATGGCAGGATTAAGCTTCGAGGTAGAGTGTTGTGTGTGTGTGTGTGTGTGTGTGTGTGTGTGTGTGTTTAAATAATGGAAGCACTTTTCCAACCTTTACCATGGTTAACTAATGGGAGGTTAGTGTTGTACATTATGGATCTGTGTTGATCCTCAGACGTATTTATCCAAAATGCGTGCACATTTAGGTTTGGGTTAGAATGACTAGGTATGTGTATTGCAGACTCTCATTAATTCATAACAGCTTAAATTGTGATTTTTATTTGGCATCCTACTGTGGAACCCAGTAGAGAATGCCGAAATGCTCAGCTAAACATTTTCAAATCCGTGACTCTCCATCTGGTTATTCAATCAGAAGAAAATTCCTGCAAAGAAAATCCTCTTCCTAAAGGTACCCCATTTTCCTGGCTAAGAATCATTCGGGAGAAATGTGAACAGTTTGCCTAGTTGTTCAAGAAGTTTATTTGCAGGAAAAACTAACACTATAAATATCAACAGCACTTAAAGGGAAGTGAAGAAAGAATTCCCTCATTCTGCATAATGGCAGGCTTGTTAGAAATGACTACACATAGAAAATGGAACTGTGGCATTTATTATGTTGGACCATTCTTTGAAAACTTCAAGTCACACAGAACAATCTCACATAACTCAATTGACATAGAAGGAACAGCTACATTAATACTATCATGTTTTAAATTAAAGGAAAGTTCAAAGTAATGGTAATTTAGGACCTAACACCATGTAAGGCCTACACCAAAAAGATAAATTGAAAAAAAAAAACTGCTCTAAACAAGAAAGCATATACTGAGGATCCTGGAAAAGAATAAAATACCCGCCTGATGCCTGGGACATAGGAGTCTATAATAAATATTTGTTAGATGAGTACTGGGATAGCCCACTTATAGTTCATGGGACTTTTGTTCCCAACAAAAAAGTAGAGAATCAGCTTCCCGCCTTAAGTAGTTTTTAACAGGGTCTTTTATGGATATACTTTATTTGGGTTAATAATATTTTAATGTGTTTTTCATTGCTTTAGTTCATCAGCTATCCCTGACTTGGAGAAGAATGGGAAAAGTAAACATTGCAATTATTTTTTTCTTCTTAAAAAGTAAGTCTGTTTCCAATTAGAGAATATTGGATAAAACAAGATTTCATGTGTATGATAATGAAAAAGTGATAGGAATTGTATGGGTTAGAAGTAATGGACTTGGCTATAATATTAAATAGAATAAACATCATATAAATATGGGATGCTAGAAAACATTCTGTGCTTTTAAATAGAAAGTGGTTCTATTAATCTTTTATCATTAAGATATGGAAAAAATTTTTTTGAGAAACTCCCCTTGATTCACTTAAAAGGAATTGTGACAAGAGGTTGTAATATAGCTCTTCCACCATCAATTTGTTCCTCCTGTGTATGTGCAATCATCCCTCCTTTGAGAGTGCTGTCTATTCTTTCATGCTCTTGAATCTGGGCTGGTCTATAACTGCTTTGATCAATAGAATATGATACCCTTTGACTTCCAAGATTAGGGTATAAGAAGTCTTGTAGCTTCCACCTGGTCTCGTGGAACATTCTCTCTGGTTGAAGCCAATCACCATGTAAGAAGTCCAACTACTCTGAGAATGCCATGCTGTGAGGAAACCCAAGACAGCCATGTGAAGAGGCCTCCTGAGAGGGAAATGTCAACCAGTCATTATAGCCTGGCACCAGACATGTGAGCTAAGAAGTCTTCTGATGGCTCTAGCATCAATTGCATTCAGCTGCCGTCCAAGTGAGACTTGCCTTGCCTAGACTATCAATCCCCAGAAAAAGGAGATATATTAATAAATGGTTGTTTAAAGCCACTACTTCTGGCCAGCTAAAGAACACCAAACAAAATCAATATTAGTGAGCTTTCAGAATAATATTTAACATTCTTCTATTACTAAATGTTTTGAAACCTGGTGAGATTTTAGAATAAAATAAGGTAGGAACCTAACTAATGTTCACTATTTCACAAGTTGCTAAAATTAGAACACTGAGAGTCACATTAAACCCTCCCCTTTCCTTTAGTCCCCTCATCCAACCAGTCCTCAAGTTCTCTATAGTCCACCTTCCTAACGTTGCGTAATTCCATCCACTCCTCCTCATCCACACTGCCACTGCCTTGTATCAGATCTGAACTTTTTTTTTTAAGATTCTATTTATTTATTTATCAGAGAGAGAGAGAGAGAGGGAGGGAGAGCGTGCGCACAGCAGGGGGAGTGGCAGGCAGAGGAGAAGCAGACTTCCCGCTGAGCAGGGAGCCTGATGTGAGACTGGATCCCAGGACCCTGGGATCGTGACCTGAGCTGAAGGTAGATGCTTAACCAACTGAGCCACCCAAGTGTCCCAGATTTGAACTTCTTGTTTAAGTTATACAACTAGTATTCCTTCCTTCAGACCATCTAAACCCCCCTCAAACCCTTGCTGTATCATCTATAACCCAACCCCATATCTGTCCTGCACAACACTACCATAATAACATTTTCACACCAAGTTCAAGCCTCTCATCTTTCTCCCTAAAATCCTTCAATGGCTCTCAATAACTGTTACAATGAAGTTTAACCTCCCCAGTCTAACACATGAGGGCCTTCATGATCAAGCATCCTCTTAACCTCTCAAGTCTCATCCCCAATTTTTCAAAATTAAGCTAAAAAAATCACCTCTCCCAGGAAAATTTCCCTGAACTGGTCCATCTAATTTTGACACCTCTTCTCTGGGTTCCAATGTACTCATTTGCTTTTCTACTTGTTTGTTCAGTGAACCTTGAGTTGATTTCCTTCTCCTCCTATTTAAAGTAAGGGAGGCTAGGAGTGCCTGGGCAGCTCATTCAGTCAAGAGTCCAACTCTTGATTTCAGCCCAGGTCATGATCTCAGGGTTGTGAGATGGAGTCCTGCATCAGGCTCCCTCTCTCTCTAAAAAAGGATTAAAAAAAAAAATAAAGTAAGGGAGGTTAATATCGGGCCCTCAACAAATATTCCTTGAAAGAATAAATGGATTATTGAAAGACATGATATTCTCATTTATGCAATGAAAAAATCCTAAACATCACTTCTAATTGTGAGTAAGAAATTGTTTCTCTGAGGAGGGACATGTAATTCAAATTAAAGGCAAATGAGACCACTTCTCAGAAGTGGTCACCTTAGCAAGGATGAGATAGCTTGCCAGGTGGAGTAGAGAGCAGGGATGTCCTTGCAGAAGGAAAAGCCTTGGCAAAGTTGTAGAAGTGAGAGACAGACAGAGAGTTCAGGAAGGATAAATAGATCAGAATGGCAAATGCTTCATATTCTGAAGAGCAAAATCTGAGGTTGGTATGATGGGCAGAAGCCAGAAGATGGGAGGCTCTGAGAAGGATGTACATTATTGTGTAGGCAATGGGGAGCCATTAAAAGATTGTAAGTAGAAGAGAAACATTGGGGTTACAAGTTAGAAAGCAGAAGTATGGAAAATGGACTAAAGGAGGGATAGAAAGCAGAGAGGAACCCTTAGGAGTCTAATTCAGTAATTCAGGTAAATACAAAAGACACGGTATCAGAATTGACAGGATTTGTTAACTGACTGGATATAAGGGATGGGCAACCAAAATGCTTCTCAGAATTTTGCTCTGAGTCCTTTTGTGGATGGTAATGCCAAATTAAAAGAAAGTTAAATTAATTTCCAAGGATTTCTGAGAATTTAATCATGCATTTTGAGCTAATCAGAAACATTTTGTAATACAAGGGGCATGATGTTTTCAAAGAGATGATTCTGACACTGGTGTCCATTTGCCATTAAATAATCATGAAATTTGATTTTGGGGGGTTATGCCATGAATTCTCCGTGTGACCCCAAAGAGTCATTTAAACTCTCTATGCTTTAGTCTTGGAAATCCTTCCATACAAATAAAAAATATGTGCTTCCTAGATAATTCAATGAAGCAATTTAAAAGTCAATTTGTCTGTGTGGCAATTTCTGTTTCCTAAAAGTAAAATGAAATACGATCTTAATTTCCTCCTCTATTAAAAAATTTTTTTAAAGCAGAAGGTTTAAATGATTTCAAATGGCCCTTTCAGCTCTAAAGATCAATAACTCTGTAAGTCAGAACACTTGGTTGGAGCTACATTCAACCCAGATCAGTGGCTGATTCCCAACAAGAACCAAGGGATTTATGGTGGAGGTAGGTTGTCCTATTTAAGCACTTCCTGCTGAGTGAAGTAGTGCTTCCTTTCACTTGTCTTAATAGTCCTCTGTTCTTTATTGTGCTACTTTTTAATGAGGTGTTTTCATTTGTTTAACAAATATTTATTGAGTACCTACTATGTGCCAGGCACCACATTAGGTGCTGGAGAAAAAAAAATAAAATGAGACATGCTTCCTTTTGTTGCATTTTTTAAAAAACTGTAAACCATATTCAAGCCAAAATACATCATCTTATAAAGTAATATTTATCATGTACATGATCCTGCTCTAGGAACCATGCCAGGCTACCCCATTAAACTTGATGGGCCTGAGAATAGTAAAACTATACTCTGTATAATGTATTTATAGTATATAGCAAGGCAACAAGGTCCCCGGAGAAGGGGAGGCAGGAAAACTGAAAAATCATCATGAGTGCACTTGGAACTCATAGAACATTCATAAGCTCCCTGACTACTTTGTGACTCCATTTCTTTACCTATAAAATGGAGATAATAAGGCCTACTTCTAATATTCCTCATAGGATATTATAAGGATTAAATCAGTAAAAGCACATTAAGGATTAAATCAGTAAAAGCACATTAAATACTTTGGGCTTAAAAAAAAGCACTAAATAAATATTAGCTATTGTTGTTTGGTAGCATTACATAAAATCACATTAAAGTCAAAAGCCTACTGTAGCTATTCTAATGGAAGTTTAAATCCCAAGATGAAAGCAGCAGGAGTGAATAACTAAATTCAGGATACACCCCTAATTAGATCTAATTAGAAACTAAAATTAAAACTGGAATTAGCTGCATGACTGAACAATGGTTTCTCATAAACGACAGAACTTACAAAATATCTAGTTTGTGTCTATAAAGTTGGGAAGGTGAGCAAGAGCCTCACCTGGATTGACCACTCTTGGATTCTAAAAAATGAGTCTTCCTCTGGTTTACAGCTTTCAGGAAGAAACTCCTAGTTGGTGGGAATCATGCCTTCATTGAAGGTCCTACCACCAACTCTCAAGTGCCAAAGCAGGGACATTTCCAATACCAGGATATTTGATGCATGTCAGCCTCAACAGCAGAACCATTTGTTAATCTTGAGAGGCCAACTGTAATGAAATCCCTTTGTCTCTTTTTTAAAAATTTTTATTTATTTATTTTTAGAGAAGGAGGTGGGGAGGGGGAAACAGAAGGGGAGAGACTCTTAAGCAGGCTCCACACCCAGCACGGAGCTCAAAGAAGGGCTCAAGGGCATGACCCCAAGATCATGACCTGAAATTAAGATTTGGATGCTTAACCGACTGAGTCACCCAGGCACCCCAAAATCCCTTTGTTTCTTTTCAGAAACTTTGCATAGATTTTTAAAAATGTTCTGTTATAAAATATCCAGATTTTTAAATTATATTTATTTTTATATGTTTTATTTTTATCCTTGAAGAAGATAATTCCTCACAAGATGTTCTTGCTAAGATACTCAAAGTTAAAGCAGATGCTATTACCAGAGAAATTAAACTATTAAAGCCTCTACCTACCACCACATTAGAACTATCTCTAAACTCAGCAAGAAGAATCAGGAAATTGTTCAGTCCCTTCCTCTGGGTCCCCGGATGGAAAGCTTCCTGATTAGACAACTAACAGACAGCAATATCACGGTATTGCTTTCTCTTTCTGCGTCAGCACTGTAGATAAGAGGATAAAGGAGAACGGAGTGGGGTTTCCTTTTTCTTTTCACCTTACTTGCAACAGTTCTTTTGGTTACTGAAAGAGGGAATGAATGGTAAGGATAGGTGCAGAGATTTTTGGATCCACTAATCTAGTACCAGAAGGTTCTCTGATGCTAAGAATGGCTGAAAGTTGAAAGCAAGACTTCAGGAACCACTTTTAACTCCAAGCCAGCATTCAGGGAGAGTGAAAAAAGGAAGAAGATTAGTTAGAAAAATACCAAACTTTAACTAGATTTTTAAGTTCCAAAACAGTGTTTTTAAAATCCATATTTGGTTAAACCCAAATTGTTTTAAAAAGAGGCTTATTTGGATAACAAGTGGAAATTACATTATTATTAATCTTTTAGGACTGGAGTAGAGAACTGCTGTCTGACTCTCAGGCAAAGCAAATGCTTTTTCTATTGATTATAATGCAGGAGACCTCACACTTTTGTTGAAAGGTGAATAAATCTCCTTAGGCAGGTAAATCTCTCTATAATTAAAGTATCTAAGCAAAAGCAAATCCACAAATTCTAGTAAGTTACACAACTTTTGAACAATACCTTCCAGTGTCTTAAAATTCTTAGACTCAAATTCTCCCTTACACCAAATCTGTTATCTGTTTTATCCCGGGAGATAAAAAAATTTAAAAGTATGTCATCCCTTGGGAATTAACTCTTCATTTATATTAAAGCTATAAATCACCAACCACCAACCACTGACTGAAATTAATGATCCTAGTTCCTATGCCATTTCCACTCAACTTCCAATTCTCCCTGACTTACAGGGTGAAAAGAAGGTGGTAGAATTCTCTGCTTTTAGTTTATAAAATATACTTGTTAAAATCCTCACTCTTGCTCTCTAATTAGATTTTACACACGCACACACACACACACACACACACGCACACACGCGCGCACATACACACACACCCCTCAGCTGAGACTTTGAAACTTTTTATATGCTTAGTGTCTTTTATTTCCAACATTTTGTTAAGCGCCTACTACGCTTTCTATGAACTATTTCCATTTTAGTAGCCTTGCCTTCATTTTTATGACTTTCGTTCCACAAAATACTTCAAACAGCCTACCCAGCACCACCCCCTGCAAAAGCAAGAAAGAGAGAAAGCAAGCAAGCAAGCCAACAAGCCAGACCTAGCAGCTAAAACCCTGTGGTCCCTCATCTTTCTCCTGAGGGCTGTCACCAGGACTCTTGAGTAATTCTATCAGCATATTTTAAATGGGGACGATGATTTAGAAGATTCCAGAATGCTCTCAATTCAGTCTTAATTCCTTCTTTTACCACTGCCACCTCCAAATGACTATTCAGGATCCTCAACCCTTGAGCTGCTGTAGATTTTCTAACTGCCCATACAATATCCAGAACACTGTTCTGGCGAAGCTTTGTAATGTTTCACAGGAATCTCCTAACAGGATAATTTTGAATCATAATTAAATTTCTCTATCCCTCACATCTTTTTATTTCAACTTATTCTGGCATGGAGCAAGCTGCGGCCAGGCAGGGGACTGCCTCAGAGCTTGACTTGAGAGGTCTCCCTGTCCCCCAGCCTGGACTCGAATATGGTAACCATTTTGAAGGGATTCTCCTGCCTGGACTATGAGAAAGGTGATGTTATGGTGCATGCTATAATTCTTTTTCTAGGTTAGCCTTGAGAACTAAATTATTTTTTAGGAGTAAACAGGTTCAGATGGGAGCCACTGAGTATCTACATTCACCATGGTGTTCTAGTGGCCAGATCCACAGGATTTCGCTGTCACTGTTTAACATCTGATTGATGAGATGGTTTAAGGAAGTTTCCTCATGGCCATCTCCTTGAATATACCAGGCTGTGGTATATTTGAAATAGAATAAAACACTGTTTGCAAATCTAGCAAAGACATCTGGTGGGAGGAACCCTCCAGCACTCTCATGATAAACGTTTACATCTGATTCTGAGATTCTGCCAAAACAAACAAACAAACAAACAAACAAACAAGTATGTATGGTCACAGATTTTTCATTTTCTCAATTTTAAATTTCAAGTGTCTGTAAAATAACATCATCTTAAATTTTCTTTTAAAAGACACATGGATTCTAATACTCAAGGGCCGCCTTATAGAATCCTAAAAGTTTAAAGAGTAGAAATTCTGCATGGTTTTGACGTTAAGGAAGAAACAATTGGCTTCTAAATAATGGGATCGTCACTCCAGGGTAAGTTATTTCACATTTCCTTCAGCTACCGGTTCTGGGTTTTTATCTAACAGTACTATCAGTTTTGTAAACCACAGGCCTACAATCACAGAAGTTGAGAAAACCCCATCAGGGAAAATCAATCCTAGTCAGGCTAAAGAAACTCACATCTGCATTTCTTCCAAGCTGAATCACAAACAGTCCACACCCATCATGATCCCTCTTCAAATAATTTCTTCATTTACCTGTGTGGCACTTCCTGAACGTAAGGAATGGGCTTGACTGGATGAGCTATTATCTCATTAGGATTTGTGAAGGACCCAAACAGACTGGAATGCTTTTCATGAGCCTCCCCCACCCCACATCCCTTCTCCATTTCCCGAACCCTGGCCACCTTTTGTGCTGTTTGCCTTTTCTCAGTTTCTGTGTTGCTCAAGGCAGATAGATAAGCCCTTTAAATGATTACTACCACTCTGCATTAGCCTTCAAAGCCACTGACAATTTTTCCATGTTTGGTAACTGATTTGTGATAGAAGTGTTGACAACGTAAAGTGATAACTAAATCAAAGACCAGAACTTCTCAAAATAAATGGAAATCACCCAAAGGTTCTCTGGGAACCTTTTCTAAGGATTTCCCCACAGATCTGTTCAGAGCATGGGTGAATTATAAGACTAGATCTATTTTCATTGTTCTTTAACCCACCGGAATACCAAGAACAGTTACATAGGTATGCATACTGGGTTTGTTTGTTTTTTATTTCAATATGATAGCTTTGAAACAAATTTTATTTTTTCTACTTCTTATCCAGAAGAAAATCATATCATTTCTCAATCTGATATGCTAGAAGAATTACAAACTTTGGTTTTCACTTAGAATCCCAATATACGCTTATATAGGGGGAGACCAGAGCATAATGTTTTCTCTCCACCCTGCTGTATGTATATTCATACTTCTCGAGGTTCATTTATAATAGTGTAACTGGAGGTGCAAGGACACAGCCAGAACTCTTCCTATGGTACAACAAGGACAGATAGATATTACATTTCAGATGGAGAGACAAAAGAAAAAATAAAGCAAGAACGTTTGCTAAATATTTGTTTCCATTCAAAGCACTGCTAAGTTTTCTTTTGCTGGTTGATTGAATGCCTGTCTCGGAACAAAACCCTACATTTGCATTGTAGAAACTGGTGTCTAACTAACCTGGAATGATGCTGGACGCACACTCTCCCACATTATCTTGGGTGCCCAGAAAGCATATGGCCAATGAAAAGCCCCCAGAAGTGTTGTACCCACTTGGGTTAATTTGGAGTGGACAGGTGTTCTCTGACTGACCTTTTTTTTCTTTCCAAAGGATACCAGACTAAAGTTAAGAATGCTGACACAAATAAAGCAAAAGGAAAAACAAAAATACTTTTGCTTAACAACACTAAAAAACCAATGACTGGAACAGTGGAGTGGAGAGTGACACTGGTGTCCTTTGGACGTGGGCTGCCCGCTGGTGATTGTAGTGTGTAAATGTTAAAGGACGGCACTCCATCATCTGATTCTTTCTACATCTACTAAGTACCTGGCACTGCTCAGGATGAAGGAAATACAGTGGTGGAGAGTAGGACATATAGGAAACCACATCAACATAATTTTGGATCATGAAGGAAACAAAAATGACAGACTAGAATAACAGGGCAGCGAGAGGACAGGCCATTATAGATAAGACACTCTACTGAATGGAAAAAGAACTAGCCACGCAAGAAGCTGGCAGAGCAATCCGGGCACGGAGCGCACAAAGTAAAGGCCATGAGGCAAGAAAGAGTAGAAAATGCTCAAAAACTAAACTCATCGCACAGAGGAGAAGGTTTCATTGTTGTTGTTTTGATGACTGAGTTTCTAACAGAAAGCTGAGAAATAAAGAAACAAAAGTATATAACAAAAAAGTATAGGTTAACTAAATATGTCTGATTTTAAAAACCATCTATTATTTCAGACGTTTTCTGGAAAAAACACTTTATTATCATTATTATATTATTTTACTTTATTATTATTTTTATTGTTATTATTTTGGGGAGGACTCAGTATAATGTTTGGCTTGTTTTTCCTTTGAGTGCTCAGGAAAATGGTGTGATGAGGTCTACATTGTTGTTCTTGATTTAGCTTATTTTCTCAAACATACCCACTGAAGGCATGTTGGTAGCTACATACCCACCACGGCACCCTTTTGTACTTCATCTTTCTTAGCCTTCTCCCAGTGACACGTAGGCTGATTTAAATTTACCCATGGATGCCAACAAATCAAGTCCCCGTGGTCCAGGGTGGATGGGGCCCAGGTGTTTGACCAAGTCTCCTGACCTAGGACTCTAATTAGGTGAGTTTACTTGATGCCAGATGCTCTTCACATGGAAAGGCCACTTTGTGTGTTAGGACCAAGCGTTGTTGGAGACTATCAAGCTCTGGACAGCGTTAGAGGAGAAGCAGGGTGAGGATTCTTGGCACTTCTGTGTCACCCTCTTCTCAGGCTGCATCCCACTAAGCCTTTGTCTGTATGTGGGATCAAATAGGCTCTCTTCTGCTTGATTGATTTTTTCCAATACATAACAATAAACGATTGCCAAACAATCAATTGGATCACTGCACAGGGAATTCAACTTGATCACCAAGATCACATCTGGTTATTTTACTCATTTTAATGACCAAACAGGATCAACCATGAAAAAATTTTGGTTGCTTAGCAATCAGTTAATGTCATACACTTCTAAACAAAAACCTGATGAAAAACAGTCAAGTTGGGATGTGTCTATTAGGTAGGGCTTGTATGATGAATAAAACACAAATTTATAAAAAAAACACATCAGAAATCTATTTTTCTCATTGAATCCTTGAAACAGAACAACCTGTACTATATTCAGATTTAACTTTTGCATGCTTTAGATAATAGATATTCACTACTTTCAGCTTGTGTTTCTAAAAAGTTTTATGTAAACCAAATTTTGCAAATCTAATCCTATTTAAATACATTAACAGAATTTACTACTCTAATTATGAATCTGTTTGTAATCAATGAAGTTCTCTCGAACACTCTTCTGGTGTAGAGCTGGAATTTCATATCAGAGATTTTGCTTAAAGTGAGGTTTCGTTGCAAAATTCTGTGTTTCCCAGATAATTTGTAACAATTTTTAGTAAACCTAAATTTGTGGTCAGACTCATTTATGGAAAAACACAAGAAAGCAATGTTTCCCTATTTAAAAGAAGAGAAGGGGACATCTTGGTTTTTTTTGGTTTTTTGTTTTTTTAAATCCAATAAGTTAGAACCAGAGGGGGGAAATGTGAATAGGAGTCCTTCATCATGCACATTTCCTTTCATGAGGGATTTGACTGCAATATGATTGAAAAGAATATATTCCTGAGCACTGCTTGTTAGGACAGCATTTCTGTCAAATGGCTCTGTCAAGTAAACATTACTTATGCCCCTCTTTCTCACACCCATAATTTTCTTGTTGTCCACCTAAATCTTTTTGACATGGCACCTCCAGGTTACCTGGAGCTCTGTCAAGTCTCCCAAACCCCTGTCCCTCTCCTTTCTCACACCTTCTTCGTAACTTTCTGCCTCTTATTGTCCTGTGTGAAGAAAAAGCCTTTTTTAAAAAGTGTATTTTATATTAAAAAAGATCGATGAATTCTTTAAGGGGAAAGCATTCAATGTTTATATATATATATATAAATAAGTTGTATATATACAGTTCTATTTATGTCTTATTAATCTCACAAAAGGAGAAAATGAATTCAAAAGACACGGGAAACTTTGAACAGGCACTGTTAGCAACTTAAGTAGCAAAACCTTCAATGAATGAATAGAAAACAGACAATTTTGCCCCTGATGTGAACTGTAAGAAATAAGGAAGTTTGATTATTTTGCATTTCTTTTTTTACATGCAGGGTCCTTTTTCACTTGAGACTTTCTTAAAACTGATCTGTGCCTCCATTAGCTCTTCACTGTCTACTGAAGTTGACTTTTAAAATCACCTTAGCTATGTACACACCTACTCTCCCACTGAGTTCTAGAGAAAGAAAATTTAACAAGAAATTTTAAAATGTGTCCTCTAAACTGTTTATTGCAAAAGTTTCATAATTATGCTTAAATTCAGTCAACTTCAAACACTCTCAGAAGTACCTTTTGAACGAATATATCAAAGTGTTATTTTCCCACACAGCGAAGCTAATGTGGAGTTGAAAAAGAAGAAAAATATATTTGAAACCATTGATATTTTTTTTCATTCGGTTTCTTCCAAATTTGAAGGAGTGAAACTACATTGATTTTAGCTTTTTAGTAAAATTTTCTCTGGATTGAAAAAAGAAATGTATTAATCTGAGTGTAGGTTGGGATTCTTAAAAAACGGTTGAGTTATAACCCCAAACTCCTAAAAATAGGAGAGCGTTTTAACTGCAAGCGCATGAGTGGTGTCCTTTTACGGACGCCTAAATCAAACACAGAAAGAAGTGCTATGTTGCCAGGACATTCAGTGCACTTTCCTTTAATTGCCATATATAGTTAATAACCTGATTTTTTTTTTAAAGAAAATAAGTTTCAAAGCTGCAAGCAACTCAATTACATAATATCTTCCCATGCAACATATCAAAAACAATGAATTCAATCATTCCGTGGTCTGGGTTGAATTCAACACTGAAATCTTTTTATTGAACTTCACAGCAACAAAGAACTTCAAACTTACAGATGACCATCTTTGAAGCTGGATAGAAGCCTGACCATGCTATGATTGTCTGATACTGAAAATGGACAAAGTACAGAATACAGTATTCCAACCACGATTTGGGCTGATCTGAGAAACTCGAGAAAAGTACTGTGAAGGAATCACAGATATAGAATGACTGGATAGGTCATTTGATCTTGCTTCTGAGACTGAACTTAAAAACCTCTGTTTCAGATTAAACAGCACTTCATTGCTTTCCTTTTTCTTTTTTTCTTGACACAAAAATACTTCTACAGATTAAAAGAGTGGAAATAATAGAATTATGCAGTATGTATTATATCTACATAGGTCCAAAAAGTTACTGAAATTTGAATAATCCATGCTTTGTTCAAAATATTGACACTAAGTAGCATCAAACCAAATTCTGAGAGCACACAGTGATCTTTTCGATCATGTGTGTGATGAGTAAGAACAGCGATCCTATCTTATAATGTACCATAAAAGAGAGGAAAGAAACTGTCTCACATTTTTAGGAAACAATCTATCCCATTAGCCTAAACATACAGTTTAAACAGTCAACATTTTATGGCTTTCATCATTTTCCAACATTATGCTGCACAAAATTGTACAGAGAATGTTCTGACATTTAAAAAAACAGGAACGACAGCAACAACAGTACTGACTGTAGGTTTAACTTACATTATTAAGATAACTACATCACATAAATTTGAAATTCATAGAATTTTGATATAAATCTTGAATCATTCAGTTCCCACCATTTAAATAAATACTTTCACCACATTAATATGGATTTTGATGGTATTTTTTAGGTAGAAGATCTGTGGTATATATTTAATTATGGAATGGAATATTTTTATTATGTTTTTTTATATAGCTTAGGATTTACAAAATTAAATGTAACACATAAAATAATTTTACAGGCTGTTCTTCATTAGTCTTTAAAATATTAACTGCTAATTCTTAAAAAAGTTAAGTTTTATTTTAAGAAATAAATTTAAAAATGAAAACTTTAAGAGTAGGTAAACGATGAAGTACTTAAATGAATAATTTGGGGGAACTGTTACACATGTAGAATGCCATGGCAGGTAAAAGACAGTGCAAATATGGTAGCATTATCTTCATTTTGAATTGTAAAAGCATATTTTCAAATAAATTTTAAACATAATTAGATGAGGTAAAACAAATGATACAACAAATTATACTTACAACACTGAACAAGAAATAACTATATCAGTTGAAAAATTAATTCTTGAAAAACAAAACTGGTAAACATCTAAAATTTTGTTCTTATTTTTTAGAAACATACCACCCCACTTTAAATTTACTTATATTATTTTGGTGGTTACCTATATTTTTCACAATTAATACTGAGCTTATAAGCAAAAGTTTAGACTACATATTAAAGATCTTGCTTTCAGAAGGACTTAAATTCATTGTACCTTGAATAGTTTTTGAGACAGAAATTCTTAGCCTTAGAAAGCCAGTCTAATGAGAATATTTTGGTCCAATTTAGTAAAAATTATGAAACCAAACCAACCAACCAAACAAAAATACACCATACATGCAAAGTCCATGTTATTGAGGCTGGAGAACCGGCTGAAATAACCATCTCCAGAAATAAGCAAAAGCAGGGAGCAGAGCTGTGCTGGCACCTAGTGGAAGGAGGTAGAGGAGTCCTTTACCTTGGTCTCAGAGACATGTTGGGGAAAAAAAACCCCACATTTTAATTATTTTAATCTATGCTTTTTATCACATACATCTGAAAATAAGATAAATGAAAAGTATCTGGGGTAATTCATCCTAAGTATGCAACCAAATGCTATGATTTTCATTTCCTGCAAGGACAAAAAGAAAATGTGGAGAGGTGGGGGTGGTAGAGAAGAACAAGACCAGCTGTGGTGAAAAATATAACATAGTAAAAACAAGGATTGTGCAATTTTCCTTTCCCTTGATATGTTCTGCCAAACCTGGTCACACTAGTCTATTCTCCGTCAAGCAAAGAATCTTTGTGAAATCAAGTGACAGGCTATTTGTTAAGTTCTGTCTGTATTTGGGATATAAATCACCAAACACGACTCACACGTACCTCTCAACATTAAATGTGGAATTTTCAAATGTCAATATTATGTGCAGAGGTATAGTGGTTTTTTCTGCATAGTATTTTTCAATATCAGGGCAAATTTAAATTTGAGCCCTGCGTCCCGTATCTTTTGGGACTGGGGAAAGGTGTGGTTCTGGTGGAGAGCTTCTACCTTAGAAGGAATGAGTTCCCCATTCAAAGTGATCAAGCAAAGGCAGAATTACTACCATTTGCCAGAAAGAGTCATTCATCAGTTAGGTTCTCCAAGTGACTTCTATGGTCCCTTCCAATTGTGAGATTCTATGATTTCCTAAATAATTTTCTACATTGGGAAATGGACTTTAGCTCACTGTCCCTATAAATGTTACAAAGACTACATCTATACCTTTATTTCTTGGTATTCCTGGAATGATTAGTAATTCTTTTATGATGGAGACACAGAAGGGTCAAATCGTGCTAAGGTGAAACCAAGACTTATCTTGTGATAAGTTAGGAGTCAAGTTTTCCGTAACTGAATACCGAAATGGGTTCCTAAAATATGAGTATACTCCATTGTTTACTCTAGGTCTGCTTTCCTTGATCAAGCAGCTGCATTGTTGTAGATAGCGGGTTCAATTTTTAACTACTACACAATGAAAGATGTTCATATATACATTCTTGTCTATTAATAACCTTTTTCTCACTTTTAATCATGGAGCATAATCTGTTTTCATCCTATTGTATTAATTTGATATCTTATACCTAATCATGTGCCTAATGCTTACCTTATTCACTTTACTGCTGCTCAACTTAAAAACTGATATTTTAGCTAATAGAATTTGGTTCGTTTCGTATCGTATTTTAGACATCCAGAAATTTCTGTCAGAGTACATGAATGAACTCTTCCAAACTATTACCGTGTTGGAAGGCTGTTTCTGTCCTTCGAGGTCCCTGCTTTGCTGCAGTGTAAGAACAAGCTCAAATGTTCCTTGTAACTTTGGTTTTTGGATAACCCAGTGATACAGTTCCCTTAGGTTCCATGCAGCTCACACAGTACCTAACCTAAGACTTAGAAACAAGAATCGGACTTGTATCCTAGACTTCCTGATTCTGCTTTCTAGTTAGCAAGTATCCTTTGTTTAAAAAGCTGGCTAGAAAACCTCTTGGTAATAAGCTTGATGAATTGATAGAGAATATATACAGTAACAGGCTTTTATATTAAATATGAAATTATCACTACTAAATTTATAAGAGAAGGAATAAAAGGGGAAAAAAGAAACAGATAGGTCCTAGGTCATTGGCAAGAAAAGTTTTTCTTCAAAGGATGCCCCAATTCCCTCTGAAACCCCAAACTCACAGAAATACAACCCCTGCCTTAATCCCACTCCAATCACATCACACAGCCACAGTGTCCATCTCTACTTCTTCAGGTTGACCAGAGGTTTAGGATTCTGTTTCCAGTGGGCCAAAGGTCAGAATCATGTCCTGAATATACAGCCCTGTCCATATGTAGAACCCTGGCCCAGAGCACTGTGGGACAAGGACAGGGACGAGTCAGAGCAGGAGCCTGCTATTAGTGGAAGGGGAGAACATGTGGATAAGTAGCAGGAAAAAAATCCATAGCCACAGTGCACTCAGACAGTTATGGGGCTCAGAGGAAGGGAAATACCTTCAGCTTGGGATGTGGGTTTGGGGATGAAGGTGTGAGTAAGACTTCCTGAAGGAGGTAACTGTGCCTTGGGAGATGGTTAGGATTTGAGAAACCATGATGGGAAAAGAGCAAACTGTGTACGAGGACACACTGCAGATGGTGATCTCTTCTCCAGCTCAAGCTGTATAGCCTGAGGAGAAAGCCGTCTGTCAGAAGGGCGGGGCCCCAAGTGGCCGGCTCTGTCACAGGCAAGAACAAATGACGACAACTGCCCCACAGAATACACAGGAAAAGCACTGCTCATTTGTAAAGTATTTTGAAGCTCACAGAATTTACCTGTGGCTTCAGTAGCAATGATAAATTGCACATTCTTCTCTTTGTCCCAGCCCATTCTGTCTCCCGCCATTTTTCAAGTACCATGAGCATGACTTCAGAAGCCAAACCAACAAAACACGGAACCAAGACTGAGTGCCCTCAAACTAGGTCTGCTCCATGGAGCTGATTTACCCCACTTAAATTTTTGTTGTGTGAATCAATTCTAATTTGCAAATCAAAATATATTATCCCTTATCATCATTTTTTCCTTTTCATACTATCCCTGGTATAGTTGCTAAGAACATGCAAATCATGTTTGTTTCTCCAGAGTCATTTTTCTAGGAGTGCCTTTACCAGTCAACCTTCTCAGGACAACCAAAACCAGAAACTAAAACTAAGCCAAACAAAAAATCTTATTTCCTTTGACCCAGATTACTATTTTTTAGTTCTTCAGGACTACCTGTGAGTGTAAGTGGAGGTAGTGACTCATTCCCCCTGTAAAGCTCCCATAACGATTTCAAAACTACTGGGCAATAGGGAAAGTTCTCTTCATTTAATGAAGAAAGTGAGAGACATTGGAGTTAGGAGTATTGCTATAAAAGGAGATAGAAATGTGAATTGATACCATGTACCCAAGCGGTAGATCTCATTGTTAGCCTGTTTAAGACAAATTTCAATGATATGATCCAGGAAATCCACTTCTGGGTATCTACCCAAAAGAACTGAAAGCAGGGACTAGAAGAGAGGAAGCAACCCAAGTGTTCATCAATAGATGAACAGGTAAGCAAAAGGTGGTATATCTACACAATGGAATATTATTCACAAATGAATCTTGAAGATATTATGCTAAGTGAAACAAGCCAGTCATAAAAGGACAAATATATACCACAAAAGGTGGTATATCTACACAATGGAATATATAACACAAATGAATCTTGAAGATATTATGCTAAGTGAAACAAGCCAGTCATAAAAGGACAAATACTGTATAATTCTATTTATATGAGGTACCCAGAGCAATCAAATTCATAGACACAGAAAGTAGAATGGTGGTTGCCAAAGGCTGGGAGGAGAGGAAATGGAAAGTGACTGTTTAATGGGGACAGAGTTTCAGTTTTACATCATGAAAAGAGTTCTAGAGATGGATGGTGGTGATGGTTGCATGATACTGTGACCATACTTAATGCCACTGAACTTTACACTTAAATATGGGTAAGATGGTAAATTTTATGTTACGTGCATTTTGTCACAATAAAAAACATATCTAATATTACTCAAGAAGAAAAAAGTTGGGAAAAAAAACAATTTTCACCATTCAAACTAGCCATTATTAACGTAGAAGGAAGAAAGTATGTGTGGTTCCTTAAATGTAATTCATTAAGTTTAATTAAATGTACCATAAATAAATTCGTATTTTATCAGTTATTAAAGCCAATCAATATATAACCACAAAGGTAAATAACAGCCGTAATAACACCAGCAAAAGCTCTGCATTTGTGTTTTAAAATCTTTCAATGACATTAACATGTGCCCCCTAAAACTTCTATTTTATACGTGCATCTGCTTGCCTGACATAATCGGCATTGAGAAAAAGACCTGTTAAATACTGAATAGGTGAAATTTCTCTTCCATAAATCATTATTTCACATGTGTTGTCACAATTCTCAAATGTCTAATTAATTAAAATCCAAGTAACAGTTGGTTTTGCTCAACAACTGTCCAGCCTAGCAGCCCAATGAAAGATGGCCACCCCTGTAATCTTAATAATACCTCTAGGCTGTCAGCGTGTCATGGCCTGAGCATGAAATCTAACTTGACAGATAATGGAAATGAGCTATTAACACAAACGAACCTGTGCACAGGCCATGTTCTAATATTTTATATGTGTTTATTTGGCAGAATATTGCAACGTTTTTCTAGTCTGTCTTGTTACAACCCCATTCTAAAAATGATTTCTCTTTCATAACATATATACACACATATATATTTATTTTATATATATTTATTTAATGCTGACAACTTACTTATTCCATACCCTCCAACCTTCCTCACTCCACCCCCATGCTCCACAAACTTTTCTAAAGGTTACTTAGTACTTTAGTCTTAGGCTATTTCAACTCTTACCTTTTGAAACAGCCCAGAAGTGATAATGAAATACATAAAGGAATGGGAAAGAGAATCCAATTACACTTACCTGCATAGCTCAGCTGCACACCAAGTAACAATAAACAGGCATTCTTAAGTCACAGCATTTCACTGGAAATGGGGCAGAACTTGTGTATTTTAACAACTTTTACAACTAGTAACCACTACAGCATTTATTTTACTTTCTCAAAGAAAACCAGAGAAGGTTCATAATTTAAACTAAAGGGTCTTTCAGCCTTGAAGACAAAAGGCACTTCTGCTTAGCACCTGAGTAATAATGTGGGATGTGTACAGGTGAATTAAGACGACTGGATTCAAAGAAGACTGTCTTTGGCCAGTCTGAAACATATGACTCCTTTCCAGTCTTGCAATCATTTATTATCCAGCAAAGAAAGAAAGGCTAGTTTTTTGCTCTGCAAACACAGTGGTGGTCCTCAGTTTATAATGATTTACCGTGTCTGCTCTGAAATGCATGACACAGACTGTTCCAAAATGGTCTCTCTCATACACAGACACACACATCTGATGATATTTTAGGTCTGAGTTACTCTTGTGCCACTAAAACCAGAGAGCTTTGGTCACCTGCACATATTTTCCCTCTCAAATGTGACACTGAAAACACATTTTAGGGGGTACTTTATTTTAAACGATATATATCTGAACATACACAGCAAAAGCATCTCAGGTTTTATTGGGTTAGTAACCTGATATTCATTTTTCCTCTTAGAAGGGACTGTTTTTAAAACTTAGAGGAGTATTGCACCCAAAACACATTTTAGGCATTACTCTCTTTTAAATAATATGTAGTGGAAATAAATTGTGAAAGCTTCTCAGGGAATGTTGGATTAGTAACTAGATATTTAGTTTTCCTCTAAGAAGGGACCATCATCATTACTAAAAAGTATGAATATTTTACTAGAGCACAGAAGAACATATAGTATTAATAAGTAGGAGCTTTAACCCTGTTGGAAGTGTGGACTTATCAGTCTAGAAATCCCAGTTGTGAGGTGTGCAAGTATGACTTCCAATCTATATCATGCACATATTTAATTCTATACATAGCCATAAGTACTGCCTTATGCATGACATATCTAGGTGTGCAGAATACATATATAAAGTCAAAGGCTCCAATTTTTAAAATTTGCTATCCTATTTAGCTGGGGTGCTACAAGTCAGAAAACAATAAATTTATAAAGTTATCTGGTATATAGATTTCTTTTCTTTGGATATACACGGCAGCATGAGTTCAGACATTAAATTAGAATATAAGTGGATTCAGTTAAGCTTGTCATTCTCAGGGAGGATAAGTTACAAATCCATCACAGCTAGTTTGGCATAATGGATAAATCTGCACTCAAAGAAAACTATTCTGTAGTCACAAGAGAAAGAGAGGTAGGAAAAAACTAATAAAGAATCATTTAGGCGCACCTGGGTGGCTCAGTGGTTAAGCATCTGTCTTTGGCTCAGGTCATGATCCCAGGATCCTGGGATCGAGCCCCACGTTGGGCTACCTGCTCCGTGGGGAGTCTGCTTCTCTTTCTCCTCCCTGCTCATGCTTTCTCTTGCTATCTCTGTCACTCTGTCTCTCTCTCAAATAAATAAATAAAATCTTAAAAAAAGTTTTTTAAAAAGAATCATTTAATAAAAACCTGCTTGAAGATAACAGAAGTAACTGGACATCCAGTGAAAGGCAGAGTGAAGTTACTCCAAGGTATCCAACAGTGATGAAAAGTTTGCCTTTCTAATGCTATAGGTCTAAAGCTGTGCAGCCAAATATGATAGCCACTAGCCCGAAGTGGCAACTGAACACTGGAAATATGGCTAGTCTGAATTGAGATGTGCTGTAGGTATAAAATAAACACCAGTATTAAAAACTTGGTATTAAAAAACAGACTATAAATATTTCATTAATATTTGTAATTGATTACAGGTTGATAAGTTAATATTTTGAATTAATTACATTAAATAAAAATATTATAATCAATTTCACTTTTTCCTTTCTATTTATTTTATTTTATTTTATTTTATTTTATTTTTTTAAAGATTTTATTTATTTGACAGAGATAGAGACAGCCAGCGAGAGAGGGAACACAAGCCAGGGGAGTGGGAGACGAAGAAGCAGGCTCATAGCAGAAGAGCCTGATGTGGGGCTCGATCCCATAACGCCGGGACCACACCCTGAGCCGAAGGCAGACGCTTAACCGCTGTGCCACCCAGGCGCCCCTCCTTTCTATTTTTTTTTAATGTGGCTACTTGAAAATTTGACCTTACACGTGTGTTTGCATTATATATCTGTTTGACAATACTTGATCTAAAGGACAAAGTCTCAGAATGTGAAAATAGGTTGAGAACTGACAAATCATCTTGTCCAAACCCCAACATTTTACAAACAAGGAAGCTGAGGCTCAGATAGATAAAAGCAACGGCTTCTGGTTAAGCCCAGAATTAGCGGTAGATTCCATCAGAGGCCAGTGTCCATCATCCAACTTTCTTTCCATAAGACTATCATGAAAGAGAGATAGGGACTTGTCTCAATTACCACAATGAAAACACTCTACTTTCAGTTTCAAAATCCTTCTTTTGTCATCTTTTGAAGAAGTAATGTGAGAAACTTCGATCTTGACCAAAGTCATCTATGCAATTGCCTTCACTTTCTTGACTCTGGTGGTGGACACTTACCCCAAGACACGCCTTTTTGTACTGTTAAAATTATATGCATGTATTTCAAAGAATATTGTTAAATTCATGTCATGCAATAAGATAAGTCAGTTAGAAAGTGAACAAGTGTACAAACCAAACCAATTTAAAACAACTTTTAGGGGTGCCTGTGTGGCTTATTCCCTTAAATATCTGGCTCTTGATCTCTGGGTTGAGTTCAAGCCCCGCTTTGGCTTAAAAATAAAATAAAATAAAACAAAATAAAATAAAATGAGATGAAATGAAATAATATAAAATAAAATAAAATAAGTTTTAAACTTGTCTTTAAAGCACAATAAAGGTTAAGTCGCCTTTCACATGAGCTCCAGCATTCTTTCTCAGGAATTTGTCACCCTTTCCCCCTTTCCCTCTACCATCCCTCATTTCCATAATCTATGGGATCAACTTTTTTCCTTAACAAAACCTTTACTTTTGCTTTTTATTGTTATTGCTATGACACCAAGTTTTTAATTTATATATTAATGCTTATTTCTAGATTCCCTTGTCCTGAAAGCCTAAGTTGAGTTGAGATGTTAAATGGAAAATGAGATCTACCCCACCAGCCTTGGGAATACTACCTACCCTTCAGCAAGGGTTGAAGCATTTTCCAAAGTGGGCAAATAGACAACAATAAGTTTCTTTAAAAAAAATAATGACGGAAGGTTCTATATCCAATATATGGGAGAAAATTTTGGGTTAAATAGTTAAATAGCTTTCTTTTCTGTAGTACATCTCAGAGACTTTAATATGCTAATGGATAATCTTACTCTCCACAAGATAGATGTAGTTTAGAGTTCTCTGACCTATTTAAACCATGTAAATCCTGTTCTCACAGAGCATTCTGAGAGTCCAGTATCCTATAGAACACATCGGGAAAACCCTGGACCAAAGAATCTGCTACAAGATACATTTATAAAATCACATATCACCCTTCACTTTTGTGTTATTAGTGAATAACATTTATTATTCAGTCATTTACCCAGTAAAATTCATTAGCTTGTTATAGACTGAACTGTGTCTCCCAAAATTCATATGTTGAAGCTATAACCCTCAATGTGACTCTGTTTGGAGATAGGACCTTTAAGGAGATAGTTAGGGTTAAATGAGGTCATGGGGTGGGGCTCTAATCTGATAGGATTGATATCCTTGTTGGAAGAAGAAACTGACACCAGAGATTTCTCTCCCTCCAAAGGCCATGTGAGGGCATAGTGAGAAGGCAGCTGTCTATAAGCAGGGAAGAGAGGTGCCACCTAAACCAACTGTGGACTTCATCTTGGATTTCTGGTCTCTAGAACTGCAGAAAATAAATTTCTGGGGAAGCCTGGGTGGCTCAGTCAGTTACGTGTCTGACTCTTGATTTTGGTTCAGGTCATGATCTCAGAGTTTTGAGATCGAGCCGTGTGTCAGGTTCTGCACTGGGCATGGAGCCTGCTTAAGATTCTCCCTCTCCCTCTGCCCCTCCCCCACCCCTCTCTCCCTTTCTCTTCCTCTCCCTCTTGAAAAGAAAGAAATGAAAAGAAAAGAAAAGAAAAGAAAAGAAAAGAAAAGAAAAGAAAAGAAAAAAGAAATTTCTGTTGTTTAAGCCACTGGGTCTACGGTATTTTGTTACTGCCACCCTAGCAGACTAACATATAGACCTGTCATGTTTTCAGGGATGCAAATAGTGAACAGACAACAGTCCCTGGCCACTAGGAGTTTGCATTCTAGTTCAGCGTAATATAGGAAATACTAGCTTTCTGCTGTTAGACTAATCACTTGCTTGACTTAAGGTCAGCAACAACTTACCCACAACCTAAACTCCAATTCACATTCTCATTGCAGGGGATAATCAAATTTATTTATTTTGTAAATTTGTACTTAAAGAAATGGGCCAAGTGGACCTCTTGCCTCTCTCTCTCAATTTCTGGAAAAACCTACAATTCCAGGAATCAGAGCCTGAGTCCCTTCGCCACTGTCATACAGCATGGAAAGATATTCTAACTGGGCAGCAAGGAATGAGCATTCCATGCTCCCCACCACAACAGCTTTCTAGGAGCCCAAACACAAGTCTCCATAACCTAAACTTAAGATTTCCTCAGCTTTGGATGCTGAAACCACACTGTGAGCATTTTCTACTCCTGAACTGTCCAGAAGGAAAAAGGTGGCAATCTGAAGTCAACCCCATCTACCCACACCCTACATATGCAGCCTTCTCTTGGTCTCAGAGACAATGTTTTGGTGGCAAAGCCACACACCATGAACTTTTGTGAACTCCCCTTTCAAACTGCACAAAGAGAGCAATAATTTGTTTTATCTCTTGCCATTACAAAAAAACCCCAGCTAACTGTTACCAAGACAAATAGCCTATTTTTAAGCAATCAGTAATTGTGCTCAGAAATAGGGTTTAAGCAATATAATAACTTGAAATAGAGTGAGATCACATGAAAATAACTTAGGGAATTTGGGAACTGTTGACTAGTTGTATTATTTCTACTACTTTTTCCATGGTACTGTCTCTGAATCATTGCAACTGTCTGCATCTCAAATGTCAAATTGTCTACTAACATATAGACCCTATGAATTACTCTAGCTATGTCAATGGTGTAAATGAAAGAACTAGGACTTTCCTTATCCACAAACCTGTCCATTAAACACTTATTTTGTCTGAATATTTGTGCAAGAAACTTTTTTTTTGCAAAGAATTGTTTTGCAAAAGCATCAACAAACAATTAAAATGTAGTAATATTAAAATAATTCAATTGCTATTAAAATGATACAGCCTATGTGGTTAAGCATCCAGACTCTTGGTTTTGGCTCAGGCCATGATCTCAGGGCTATGAGTTAAGGCTCAGTGGTCAGCAGCGCATCTGTTCCTGATTCTCTCTCACCCTCTCCTTCTGCCCCTCTCCCCACTCCACATGCACTCTCTCTCAAAATAAATAAATAAATCTTTAAAAAAAATGATGATATATTCTAGATCTGGTTATACCTTCTTGAAAAAATTAACTTCTCTGAGCCTCAGTTTCCTCAAACTCGAAATGAAGGGAAAAGTTTATCTGGTTTCTAAAATATCCCAAAACGGCATGATTGAATGAAAAATTATTTCTTGAACTTAAATTAACTGTAAAGCTACCTTTAAAATTCCATTCCCTCTTATAATATCTTGCAATTCTAAATTTTAGGCAAATCATGGTATACTAAGAAAATAGGCTAGTTCTACTTAAAATTAAGCCATTGCAAAACTATCCAGTTGAGCTATGGGTATTATTTGAAGCAAGAATAAGCAAAACAATGCCGACTGTGTGCTACTATTTTCTGTCCAGAAATAGAGACAAGGCCAGTCTCTTGGAAGGAATGAGTCTGAGATTTATACAAATAAACTACGTGTGTGCTTATATAAAAACAGTTAAATATTTTTAAAATATTACTGCACATGCTAACATTGTTTTAAAATACTCTGCCTTGTGATTGTGGAAGAATGGGCATTTTGGTACCAATGCAGAGTAAAATTATCCCATTCATGATATACTTATTGCTCTTAATTCTAGTCTGTACTGGACATGCCTAGGACCCAGTGGCAGTGGGGCTGTGGGGCATAGTCTTTTTGTTTGGGTATTTATTACCTGTGTACACCAGAGCCCTGGATATGAGACTTGTAATCAACTGCTTCCATCTCCAGAATTCCACCATGGGTGCAGATCACAGTGAGGAAAACTCTTGGCTTTTCAGATGAGTGGTAGATGTTAGGAAACCTCCCTAGGCCAACGGTTTTTATCAATGAGGCAGATAAATTTGGAGTTTTTTTATGATTACGACAGAAGCACAAACAAATCCATTTATTGCAGAAATAGATCTCACTGAGGCAGGAATTAGTCCATGCTGCAAAATTTTCTGATACTGAACCAGGGTCAATTCTGTGGTAAAGCACCATGTGTTGACAAAAAAGACGAGTAAAGGAATGCTTGCCAAAAAGTCTGTTCAATGGTGACTTTGTGAAGGTACTTTCCATTATTTAAATCTAATTAGCTTCTCAGATTGTCTTACTTCTTGGGGAAAAAGAGCTGCCTGGATTTAGTAGTTTCTAACTGTTGCCAGGTTCTGGAAAACATGGAAACCAAAGCAAAGGCTCACCTCAAATATTGTCCACATGGTTTCTAAACTACCAGATTTCACAAATGAGTAAATTTTTTAAATCTTGAACATTAACAAGGGCACCTGGGTGGCTCAGTTCATTGGGCATCCTACTCTTGGTTTTGGTTCAGGTCATAATCTCAGGGTTATGAGATCGAGCCCTGTATCGGGCTTCGTGCTCAGCGTGGAGTCTGCTTGAAATTCTTTCCCTCCCTCCCTCTCCCCCTCTACACCTTCCCACCCCTGCTTACGCATGCACACACTCTCTCAAGAAAAATTTAAAAATGACCATCATCTACTCTCACAATTATTTCACAAAAGAAAGGGAATTTTTAACAGCAAAGAAGTGGAAAGGACAGACTCCTAAGAATTACAGTTATTTAGGCTGATAAGAATTAATCTTATTAAGATGTATTCTTTATTTTTCTTATTTGACACAAACCAGTGAAGACTCCATTTTGGATAGACATGGGTTTAGGAAACAACATTTGGGAATCACCGATTTACACTGTAAAGCCTCGCCATAATCTTACCCTACCAGGGTATTTTCTCTCTCCATTCCCTTAACATTTTGCTCATATTAATTCTATTATAGAAAAAAAATCACATTATACCATATTCATTTATGTGTGTCCCAGGAGACAAGAATAAGAATTATCTTACTCATCTTCTGACTGCTATCATAATAAATTCTGGATACCTTTTTATGAATGAGTGAAAGGATAAATGGGAGAATAAATCAGTGAAGGAATAAACAAATAAATGAATGAAACCTAGGCACACCAAAGACACTTACTCAATTCCATGTGTTAGCCTGTTTTTCCTTACTGTGGAAATAGACGGCTGAGGGAGCCCGATACTTCCTACAAATGCGGTACAAGGCTGAGAGATCAATTTCAATCTGCCACTGTGCATATCTAGCTCAATTTTACATGCAAAAATAGAATCAAATTGGAGCTTCTGATATGGGCTTTTGAGTTACCCAGATTTCATCACCTAAGACTGCATTCTAGAATTCCACAAAATGCTTCACTGATTCCATACAGTGTAGGCAGGGGAACCTGCAATGGCTTCATTTTTGCCCATGCTTTAGGTAGTCTTACTGCAGGTACAATGAATGCAGAGTAAACTTGGACCAATAACAGAGAACCACAATGAAATGAACAATTGTCTTCTTCCTTTCAGTTCTTGTCAGAACAACTACCTGAAGCACGGAAATACAGTATCAATTGGGGGAGTCTATTATTTGATATTCTTAAGGATTCCTATATTTACATGTCTCTATCATTTCTATAGATAAGTTGCTTCAAGTTGGAATTCTTTCTTAATCTTACTTTTATATTATCACATGCAAATATTCACTAAATAAATGGCAGAATTTTCATCCTAAATAATCAGAAGTGACATCAGGCTTAGAAACTTGTAGACTAGAGAAGTTTGGGCCTTAGGAAGTGCTACTGTTTTCTAGATATTTGGAGTTCAAACTGACAATTCTTGGAAATTCTGTGCTAGAATAATTAAGGGTAGAAACAAAACAAAACAAAAAACAGAGATTCCTTAACATCATAACAATAAATCCCAAAAAGATAAATTCCAAAAATACAACACAAATGAATCCCAGTTTTATCCAGTCCACAAGTGCATGGACTTGGGCAAAAAGACTATACCTTCTATACTTTGGACTCAGTCTCTGAGTTGTCATGTTTCAGGTATGAAGAACAGGATGTTAAAAAAAAAAAAAACTTCTCTCAAATGACAGTATTTACAGAACGTTTAGATCTGGTTACTCATCTATCACCAAGCTGTGCTACCCAGTGTTCTCTGGATCCTTCAGCGGTGTCGTGGAATTTGATTTTTATCATTTGCTATTCTTTCTCTGCCTCTACCTATTTAGTTTTGAAGTGTCAGCTTACTGTATTATGGTCCATGTCTAAACACTGCTCTTGGTTGTCAGGGGTTGAATGTCAGAAAATATTTGGTTAATGATAACAAGACATACTATAAGCTATTACTAATCAGCAATGTGCTTCAACTTTAAGATGTTTCTTAATCATCTTTTTTTTTTAAAGATTTTATTTATTTATTTGACAGAGATAGAGACAGCCAGCGAGAGAGAGAACACATTCAGGGGGAGTGGGAGAGGAAGAAGCAGGCTCACAGCAGAGGAGCCTGATGTGGGGCTCGATCCCAGAATGCCGGGATCACGCCCTGAGCCGAAGGCAGACGCTTAACCGCTGTGCCACCCAGGCGCCCCTCTTAATCATCTTTTGAACTTCATAAAAATATGGCAGGATTCATTTGGGCTACTTTGTATAAATAGCAGCTGGACTAAATAACAAAGACTGTATTGATATCTCTATTTTATAACCCATAAGATTCATATTGTCCATAACATGAATATGGTGTAAACAACTGATAAAATTGAGTCACAAACCTTTTTAAAGCCTATGTAAAGTCAGAAATATGGAATACAAAGGAAAAGTCAAAATAGAACACAACAGGATATAAAAGTTTATAAGGGGTTAGCTCCAAACTGAAAAATATGAATCCTTGTCTAATGAAAACTAATATTCAATAGATGACAAAGCTAACAGAGAAAAAACTTTTAGATAATTTTCTTTATATTGTATTGCAAACAACTAAATGTTAGTGTTATTTGCTAGCAGAAACTAATTTTGGCACAAAGTTTTTTGGCACAAAAATTTTCTCAGCATGAGACCATATAATTCGAATATTGTGTTCAGTACTGACTGAGAATAGAGGGTATAAATCTATCACTTTAAAAATTATCATGATAGAGGAATTTATTAAGAAGTATTTATTTACCATTTAAGCATTCTAACCACTCTTATGGTTAATAATTAAAAGTTATTAGATATTTAATGCATGCTTAAGTGTCTTCTATGTACCAAATACTGTGAAGAGAGAAAATAGGTGGTGTATTGCTTGATTTTTCCAACTCCCTACTGGACATCTTCACTTGGGGTAATTTGTTATAATAGTCCACTTTATTCAGCACCCAAACTTTGTTATAAATTAGGGATTCAAAGATGTATACAAAATGATTCTTGTAGAACCAGATTGTCATACTGGTGTCCAGAACCGAATTTGTCATTCCATCCCTGCTAAACCTCCTCCCGTTTTTAACTGACTGTCCTAGTCACTCAGCAGAAACCTGAAGGTCGATCTTGATGCATCATCCCAAATAAAAAATGTCTCTGGTCCTCTGATTTGACTTCTGTCTCATGTTTCTACTCACTGGCCTCCTCTTTCTTCATGTTCTTTTATAGGAATTCTCTCCTCTCTCACCAAGGCTTCCCAGCTGCACCTTTGGTCTCTTTATCCTCCACCCCATGCTAGAGAGCTCTTCCCTAGCACAGTTCTGATCAAGTCTGTTTCACATGCTACAGACTTTAAGTTCTCCCCTATTAACTAGGGAAGAAGGCCTCAAATCTTTAGTTTAGCCTCTCAAGGTCCTTGTTGCTCTGGCCCCAACTTATGTTTCCATTATTTTCTGAGTCCTTCACTTCTCCCTTTCTTCCCTTCCTCTGCCTTCTTTCATTTTCCTTATGCCTGCAATGGCTTTCCTCTACTTTATCCTGTTCTCTGGAGGTACAAAATCCTAGGCATCCTTTAAGAGCAGCCTCAAATACTGTCATTTCTAGGAAGTTTTTCCAAAGCCTCCGGCAACAACTAATGGCCTTTCTGCATCTGCCCCCCCCACCCCAAAACTATTGATAACTTTCCAAGGATATGGATCACATTCTACCTTATATTTGTGGCATTTTTGTTTTATCTACTCTACTACTTTCTTTTTTTAAAAGATTTTATTTATTTATTTGACAGAGAAAGAGACAGCCAGCAGGAGACGGAACACAAGCAGCGGGAGTGGGAGAGGAGAAGCAGCTCCCAGAGGAGCAGGGAGCCTGATGCGGGGTTCGATCCCAGGACCCTGGGATCCTGTCCTGAGCCGAAGGCAGATGCTTAACCACTGAGCCACCCAGGCGTCCCTACTCTACTACTTTTTAAGCCATTTGAAAGTTCCTTGTCTCATGCATCTTTGTATCTTCCTCAAAACTTGGCACAGTGTCAGCACTCGAAAAATACTGAATGAATGAATAAATGAAAGAACAAATGGGCAAACAAAAACTGACTAAAGATGGACACGGTAAAATTAACTTGTAAGTTGTAACCATTAAGAAAGAAGTCTGTACAGCATTGCTCAAGAGGTTATAATAACTAGGTATAATGGCTGACATTATGAAAGAAATAAATTATGCTAAGTACTTAGAAAATTTTCCCAAAGGGATTACTTTTGTATTGTGATAGTTTCCTATTTAGTGATGAAAGGAAATTAACACTCGGATTGATACTAAAAGTTTTTCCTATTTTTCATTGTAACTCTGTTTTATACATACTGGAAAGGGCACTGTGGGGACAAGTCTATGCTGTCATTCAGATGGCCTGGCTGACTTGTTAGTCGCTTACATTTCTGGATTTTGTGATTTTTATCTACAGGCACTCTCTGTAGCAACTCACCATTAATCATGGGAATTTTAAGTGTAGACACATTAGAGATGACAAACCAAGATTAAAGATGTATGACAAATGTGGTAAAAAAAAAAAAACCTCTTCTGCTTAATTTTTCATATTTACCCATCAAAACTTGCACCTCTGGTAACGAATACTTAGGCTCATTTTTTTTTTTTTTTAAAGTGAGTAATCCATCTTGTGGAGTGATATCTGTGAAACAACTTAAGAACTGTTGCCTGTAAGAGGGTGGGACATAGAAAACAGTTTCCACACTGAAAAAAAAAAAAGGTAGAGACTGTTCAAATCCCATCTCATTTCTACCCTTTGGTGCTGGTCAATAAACTTGGTACCAGATATAAACAAAACATTCCATTCAACATTATGTCAACCTTCAGCGAAAAGGTCATCCATCACTGTACATTAATGTTCTGAGCACCTGTAAAATCTGATGTGCGTTCTTTCAGGCCATTTTTTTTCAACTTTGTGTCTGTCAGAGATACCCCCCACCATATATATATTATTTATGTTGGGAGTAGCTTTCTAAATGTCACCCAAATGAATTAGTATCACGCTGAGCCTCAGAGTTAAGAGAGTCGCCATGTGCATTTATGTGTTTTCTCTCCCTGAATACTGACACATTTATATCCTTTCCCCGTCTGCTCTGGCTTTGGCAGGGATGCATAGTACAAGCAGTTTATTTTACTATGACATGGTGACAAAATAGAACTTTATTTATGTGAAGCTGGTTAAAAATGCCCTGGCCAAAAAATATGACACCAGTTAAAGAAATCTAATAAAACCTCTTGTAGAAATGGTGTAAAGTATAGAGTTTTATTTGGAACTTAATGAGGTTAGTAATGCATACTGTACCTTACTGTGTCTACCAAATAACATCAGGCTAATGTTGCCAAATGCTTTTTTTTTTTCCAAAGCAGTCCAATCTCTGTTAATTTAGTCAGCCACTTTTAACTCCCGAGCATTCCCTCATTCATTCATTCATTCATTCATTCATTCATTCGCTCTTTTAACAAATAGACTAATTATCACATATCTAGTTCATATGGCTGGAGAGGAATTATGTTAGTTTTTAGATATATGGAACCTCAAAAAGTTTTTATCAATGTTTATGAATTCCTCTAAAGGTCTCAGTGGAAGCAACTCACTAATCACAAGCTGAAAGAATATAAAAATTTGAAATCTGGTTTTATGAAACTTTTGTGTTAAATGCTTTATCAACTAACAATTATTTTCTAGAATGACAAAACAGATATCTTCATTTATATATTATGCCATGTGGTTGGCCATGGTGACATAAGCAGCAAGTAATAACAAAAACAAAAGGCCACACTTCTTAAGCACCCTCAAGTTCATGTCTCTGATGCGTACAAACAGAAATGAAGTAAGAGTTTTTCATCCAAATTTTCATTGTTTTTCAAAGGCAGCACAGTGAAAAGCTGAATGCATATTTAAATGATGCTGTCTGCTGCTCAAAGGATTTCTGACCCTTCCCTTTGAAATGGCCATCAGAGACACTGTGTAGGTCACAAAAGAAAGTCTATCTCATTGTTTTAGAGACACAGGACACTTTTCCATGGTCATCACTCTCCTCTCCTCCTTTCTGATCTTACTTCCTACTCCCTCTCACCACAGGGCCCCCTACTGCTGGCAAAGATCCAGAGACCCAAGGAAGGGGCATTACAAGCTTGAAGAGGCCCTAGGGAGCAAGAGGTACTTTCCTCAGCTTTCACCAGGATGCCTATGGGCAGTGTTCAAAGCTGGTGCCAGGCGGAAACCTGCTGACCTTGGGCTGGAACTCTGAGTTCCTGTCTAAGTTCACTCACTAACATGTTATGTGACTCCGGATAAAGGAATCCACCTCTCTGAATTTTCATCTCCTCACCTATAACATAAATTGGTTGGATATGGGATTGGGTACCATAGGTGATCTCTATCCATCCTTCCTGCTCCATACTCCGATGACCTGATAATCCCTTCCCCAGGTAAACACCAAGAGCCAGTACGAATCTTCCATCAACCACAACTAAAACGACATAAAACCCCCAAATTTGAGAAGCCAATCACATTGCCTGAACGCAATTTAATTTTGATTAGGATTTCAAATGCAACTGCCAGCATAAATACCACATTAAAACAGCAATATTTCTGGGGTGCTTGTGTGGCTCAGTCGGTTAAGCATCCGACCTTGATCTCAGCTTAGGTCTTGATCTCAGGGTCTTGAATTCAAGACCTAAGTTGGGCTCCACACTGGGTGTGAAGCCTACTTAAAAAAATTCAAAAAACAGCAAATAATTTCTCTTTCAACATAATCATTATGCTCACCCTAACAATTGGCATTAGTATAGGTTTCTGGCAAGGTCATGAAAATAGTTTTATTACATAGAACTTGTTCTCATAATGATATTTGTTTAAGTTTGTTTATGTTTCATATATATACACACACATACATATATATCTATATATATATATCTATCTATTTACTTATATATTCTGGGTAACTCTAAGCAAAAGTCTAATCTTTCCACTGAAAGTGATAAAACAGTGTTGATTAACCTGAACACATATAACATAGGACATGGCTGGGTTACATGGTAGCAGGGAACAAAGGAAGAATGTCTTCAGAAATTAAGGTTCATTTTCTACTCAGCTATTAGGCCTTTATAATACATATAAACAGCTACTGAGGCTCATTCAACTAGGCCATTTCCAGGTGTGTTTGCCCAGATAGCCAAACTATTAAAACACCTCCGTCGCCCCACATTGCCTAACTGCCATGTGGCACAAACAAGTAACCATGCCCAGCTCTCTAGGACAGACAACATTTACTCAGAAACACAGACAATGACAGCTCCAGCAACATTCAATTTTATTTTTGTCTCGTAGTCCATGCACACATTTATTTCACATGATGAACAGAAAAAGGAGTATGAACAAAGTTTCAAATTGAAAAACCATTTAAGAAAGTGTCCTTTTAGGAATCACAAAGGTTAAACTCTTTTGAAGTCTTCCTTCAGGTATTTGTTTTATTATGGTCCTTTACGCAGTAAGTACGAAGCGCCAGTCCAGAGGCAAGTTTCCTGACATCACAGAGATATTAAGAGTTATTAACTGTGTCTTATGGAAACTTGACATGTCACTGGGTATTGAGGCTTTACCCAGATATGGGAGACTGGCAATCTCCTCCCACATAACACTGTCAAGCTCACACACGCATGTGTGCAGACACATACATACACACGCAACGGAACCAGAGAGAAGAGGACACTGAGTGAGGCCACCTGGTTTTCAAGAACTTCTGAGACTACCATAGAGAGGAACCAGTGCAGAGTGGACAGAGCCAAACCACAGGAAAGAAGCCCCTAGAAACAAGACCATGCTCTAGAACGTCTTCTGCAACCTGCTTCTTGTTAGACTGACACACTTCTTCAGGCCTGTTTGTTTAAACTGTCTTGATAAATTGTGCATATTGACACTACAAACTCTTGGCCTTTTAGTTGCCCAGTAAATCAGTGATTCTACCAAACACAAATATGGAGCGAGGGAAACACTACCATGTGCTTCTGGTAGTTGCTTTGATTATCAGTTGAAAATGTCTTATGAGGGAGCCCAGAATGTGTGCCATGAATTCAAGGTTTTGTTTTGCTTTTAGTGGGTACTGCTGCCACAACAAACGTCCCCCACTTTTCCATGGTACACTGACAGGGCAGCCGAACAAAGCTTCCTCTTCCAACTGCCCCCCACTCTTCTCCCTACCTTCCCTCTACCAGAAACCTATGATGGAGCGAAGGCCAGTAGAGTTGACTGGCTTGACTGCCAGGCTCCAAGCCCTTTGTATTGGATTCTACTCACTTAAATCAGGACATCCTCCTCTCCACTGTTTCTAAAAACAAACCTCTAGAACTGTCTTTAAATATTCTAATCCCTTATCATCCCCCACTGACTGCAAGTGGAGGAGGTAATGCTTCACCTGCTTTTATAACCTGAGAAATAAGGTCTCCAAACCTGGGCATGCCCTGTCTCTGCCTGTGTTTCCCAAGGCCTAAGGGCTTGGTAAAGTAAACTCTCCACAAAGCTGAAGAGATGGAGAATAAAAGGCATACGCCACCAACTGACTTGAAACACCTATAGAAAAAAAGGAAGGAAGGGCAACCCAATTTTTTGCTCATTTTCATCTTTAGATCTTTGTTTGAATTTTCTGAATCTAGATTCCACAATTTAGACCATAATTCCTCAGTGAATTACTAGTAGACAGGCTAATACATGATGGATGTTCCAGTACCTAATTAGTAATAACATAATCAGTGACCAAGAAGCAGTCTGAATGTCTATCTTCTCCTGAAATGGTAAGACAAGAGAAAAGGCAACACATTGGAGAAAAGATCATTGAACTCAGAGCCAGAAGAAATGGGCTGGAATCCTTCTACCACTTGCTGATCATAAAATGTCTAGAAGATCACTTAACTTCTCTGGCTATTAGGTTCCCTATCTGTCCAATTAGGACAAGAATATTCTTCGTGCTTCCCTGAAGGACCATCTAAGCATCATACAAGATGAGGTGTGTGTGAAACCCACAAAAGCCTAAAGCAGAGAGGTCCATAGGTGTGCCTTTTTTGTTTTTATTTTGTTTTGTTTTTAAAGATTGATTGATTTGAGAGAGAGAGAGAGAGAAAGCATACGCCCACGTGGGGGCAGGGGCAGAGGGGGAGGGAAGGTAGTCTCAAGCAGGTTCCGCACTGAGCATGGAGCCACACATGGGGGTTGATCTCATGATTACGAGATCATGACCTGAGTTGAGACCAAGAGTTGGACACTTAACTAACTGAGCCACCCGGGTGCCCCTGTTTTTTTTCTTATTTAATTTAGAAGAAAATATTGGAAACTAATCATTTAATCCAAAATATGGTTAGGTGTTTATATGACCATAATCTATTTTCATTGGCCAATTTATGCCATTCCCCTTTTTAGACTTTTGAATCCTATTCCTATCTAATTACGCCTTGTTCATTTTAGGAATTTGACTTCTTAAGCATACACAGACATGTGTTTGTGAGTGAGAAAGTTCTCTGGAATATCTAATATGACAATGCAGAACAAACCAGGATGGAGAAAATTTGCTTTCATAAGGCAGAACCAGAATTTTACGTTTGGGGCTAGTGATGAGGAGTGGAGAGAGAAGAGGAGGAAAAGCAGAGATAATGCTAGATAAATTCCTGTGTTTTTCAAATCATCATCATAATTATTTCTATTTCTCAAGAGTGCCTTTTGGGGGGTGTATACATTTCCTATCTTATCATAGAGACTCGGGGCTGATGCTTTTCTCTTTCCATCTCTTTTCTTTTGTACCCGATCTTCCTTGTGCCATCCTGCACCTCAGACCTTTCCATCCCTCCTTTCCCTGACCCACTCTCCTTGAAGATGGCCTCACCATTGTTCTCCAGTTTCTCTTCGGGCCTCTACCTTTAGAGAAAATCCCTTTAGAGTGAGAAATGTAAAGCCAAGGGCTGTAGGTACGTGCACAACCCTGCTCAGCAGCACCAAACGCAGTTACAGCCAAAATAAGCAAGAAAGTCCATGGGAACACCTAACAGCAGTGGTGATTCTACTCTCCAAGCCACCCGAGCATAGAGCCACCCTCATTATATGTGATTCCTGCTCTTTGCCAGTAATCAGAAAAGAGGAAGGTTCACACAGCCTAGAGCACAACACCTAATTGCTCATATGGACTTCTGACAGCAATAACGCTGTCATCACTGTACTAGTTTTTAAACTCATCACAATCTGTTAAGGTGAGAAGGTTTAAGAGGATGGTTCTTAAATTTTCATGTGTGGAATTACCTGAGTGAGCTTGTAAAAACCCAACCCCCGAGAATCTGATTCTGAAGGTCTGGGGAAAAACCTGGGAATCTAGGTTTTTAAAGATTTAGCAAGCCTTCCCCAGGTGTTTCTGATAAGGGAAGTCTAAGGGCCACACATTGGAAAACACTGCTCTGAGGCTTTGCTGAGAAAGTGGCCACTTCCAAACAAGGGCTGGAAGATCTTCTAAGATGGACGGTTCTAAGAGAGTCACTTTGGCTCCAGGCCTGGTGCCGACCCTCAGTCTTGTCCCACAAGTCACAGGCCATATCCCTTCCTGCCATCCATGCTCCACTGCTGGTGAGGAGTAGATAACAGCTCACCAGTTGACACCCAAAGCTACAGTCTATGTAGGGGAGGACGAGGGACATAAAGGCCCTTCCAGGGTGATGAAATAGTGCCTTCCAAATGCCCTTTGCACATGAATGCTGTACCGGCAGTGGCCAGGCACAACACCACCCTAGAGCTGAAGATAAGTATTCCCTGAACTCCTTGAATTGACCAGATGCCAAAGCAGTGATGAGAGCTATTTCCAGGACAGAAATGTTCCCTCCTTCCCATATGTCTCACAACATAATTTCCCATAGAAACAATAATGGAAGGAGAATTAGAGGCTCAGGCCAGTGTACAAATGATGCCATCGCTTAGAAGTACTTCAACTCTTGGGACGCCTGGGTGGATCACTTGGTTAAGTGTCTGACTCTTGATTTTGGCTCAGGTCATGACCTCAGGGTGGTAAGACGGAGCCTCACATCAGGCTCCGTGATCAGCGTTCTGTGCTCAGCAGGGAGTTTCCTTGAGATTCTCCCTCCCCTCTGCCCAGATTTTATTTATTTATTTGACAGGAGAGAGAGAGAGAGAGCACAAGCAAGGGGAGCAGCAGAGGGAGAGGGAGAAGCAAACTTCTTGCTGAGCAGGGAGCCTGATGCAGGGCTCCATCCTAGGACCCTGGCATCACGATCTAAGCTGAAGGCAGACACTTAACCAACTAAGCCACCCTGGCATCCTCAGAAGAGAAGTATTTCAACTCCATCTCCACAGTCCCAGTCTGAGATCTCCTCATTTTCTGTCTGGACATTTGCAGTAGCTTTCAAGGCGGCTTGCTGCCTCCACTCTATGCTACTATTCATTCCTTCTTTCGCCTGTTAACAAAGTTAACTTTTCTCATATATAAATTGTTTACTAGTGTCAATATCCTTGTTTCTGTCTACTCAGCTCTACGCGATTCTTTAGCATAATGTTTTTAAAACACAATCAAATAGCATTACATTTAAATCAGTAGCTGAACATCTGGAAAATAACCAAAAAAGTAGTAATAGAGTATGTTTTATCCAGACAGAATCTGGAAATTATTCCCCAGTTTATGAAGGATAACAGTATAATATGTACCTATCCAGCCTATCTTGCTTCTAAGGATAACGGTGTCTTTTAGGAGTTAGACATACCAAACACAATTTCGCTTTAATAATTTATCGTTTTACTGCTTTCCTTGATTCTAGAATTTTGGGTGGAGGTAGTAGATACGTTGTTTTGACTGAGCCAGAAATTTTCTTTTTGGTAGTGGGGCAGTGCTATTAATACAAACAGCAGTAATTTTAGTTTCTGGCAGAAAAATTATTGTGAGATCTGCGTTGGCAGCCTTCAAGTTTTAATTTTATTATTCCATACTTTTTAAAAGTTATTTAAGAGGTTGAGAGAAAGTCAAAATGTTCCAGAAATATTTTCCACTTTCTTTTGGTTACAAAATAGGCCCCCATTTCTATCAAAGGTTAGTACATATCCCCTCATAGTATATTAAAGTGCTTAAAGAAACTATAAGTGAGAAAGCCATTAAGCTTATTCTATTTTAAAAATTTCCCCCTTTTTCCTGTTTTATTCCCCAAAGTCATGAAAATGCTGCTCAGATCATGTGAACAGAGGATATAAAATGGCCCTCCCCAGATTATGGTGATTCTAAACAGCATGCTAGTGACAAAGGTATTTACGGCTGACAGAGTAATAGGAAAATTTACATTTAAAAATAATAGATTATTCATGCAGGGACCATAACAGCTCTATCTTCCTTCAGCACAAAGAGACAGAAGAGCACGCATGGGGTTGTGATAAAAATAGACAGCTGAAGCATCGTGCATTCAGGCCATTCTACCCAGATTCCGCATCCTCTTGGTAGAAGGCATGCTTTGACTCTTTGTTAATGGAAAATGAGGTTGCTACAACATTTAACGCTGACCCAGAATGAGCTGTTCATGCAGAGATGTGCATCTACCCTCACTGCAAGCCAAGCCAGGCTTGTTCCAACTTCACAAGTCTGCTCAAAGAAGGCCAGGAGCCCCTGGTGATTCCTTGCTACGTGGTGCAACCTGAAGGGACCACAGATGCAGCATCACTGTCTTCTGTTTGTGAAGAAAGTAGCTAACTGTAGTGGAGGGACACTCAAAAGGCTCGGTGAATGGCTTCTCTTGTCTTGTAGGCCTGCTGCCTTCAGAACTCCACAATACTCTTCTCCATCTCTCCCTTGAAGCCTCTTTTTGAAATTGCACTTTTGCTACATTTGCAAAGGCTACTTAGTGCTTTCATTTCTCAAGGCTTCTTACACACATATATAATTTCCTAGTCTAAATCCATGAAAAACCAAAATGGGTAAATATATTTTTAAATGAATATAGTTTTACTGCTTTCTCATAAATACTAATTATCATGGACTTAAACCAAACACCAATAAAATGTTTCTAAGTATATGCATCCTAATTTGTGAATCAATAGCTTGTTTATAATCAGGATATTGGGTATAAGCCAATGCAGATGAAATGTTTGGCAATCTTTTCATGTAGCAAGTTCTCTCTATTTGTATTACTTCATTTGCTCAGCAAACCCTTTCTGTATGGAGTCTACAAAGTGGATCCCTCATGTATGTTCACAAATTCTTAATTTAATGGGGTCCACATGACCATTCTCTGGGTGAGAGCCATCGCAGAATGCCTCCTTCAAGTGTTAATCTTGAGGGTGGAACAGTCAAGCCTGGAATCAGGAGCGGCTTTGTAGCCACATTAGAGACTTGGTTTGTAGCCTTTGAACAAGTTACTTATATCCATGGGAAGCAGTTTCCTCAGTTATAAAACAGGAAGAATGATCCTGGGAATAACACACTAATGTGAGTTAAGCTCTTAAAGATCCTCTTGTGAGAGGTGCAGGCAAAGGACAGAGTAATATTATTGGTACCTTGTCAACACTCAAACAATATGCTTAGGTATTAAGAAAAAGTGAATACAAATAAAAGTAGAATCAGTGCCTGCAGTATAATCACATAAGCCCACTCAGCGTGCTCACCCACAACTGTAATTTAATTATACATTTCATGGTAGACATTAGACATGAGCATATCTATTCAGCTTTATGATATCAGAATTACAAACTTGCTTGTGATACAGAGGGTAATGATTTTCTTATAGCTGTCTCATCAGTTTAGTTCTTATTTGTCTTATTAGTTTAGTTTGTTTTTCCTATCCATTGTGGATGTTTCCGTAACTTGAGAAAAGGCTTTCCTAAGTTACTTAAAGGAATGAATGATCCTGGTTGAGCTCTGACTTTGTCTTCCAATTATCTACTCCATGTTCAATTTTAAAAGTTTGTGGTTACTTTCAAAGGATATGGATCGATGCTAGCAGGTGTACTAATTTGATTCTTTTTGCAAATACTGGTTAGCTTTGCTTCCCTTTTGGAATGCCCAGAATCAATCACACTGAAGGTAAACTGTAAATGCTACCTTTTGATCCTGCCTTATGGAATAGAATTATGCTTTAATCAAAGGACATCATATTTCATATCACAATCGCCACAACTTTTGCTATAAACATAATAAATTCACAATTCCAGAGTTATTGCTCCTCTTTTCCACTCCACTAAATTTAAAATCTTAAGCTACATTCTTTTAAAAAAAAATTCCTCTCAACTAGATCAGTGTATCTTCATTATGATTTTTGATAGTCTAATATTCAGATTTATATTATTTTTAAGTAGTGTCAACAGACATTTAAATTTCTAAATTTTTAACAAAAGACAAAGAACACGTGAAAGAGTGATATTTATAGAGTATCTTATAATCTCTAACATTCCAATGTTTAAATAATCTTATTTTGGTTTTGGTATATAAATACACACAAACTATATATAGACATACTTTCTAAAAAAGAACTATAGCATTCCTATTTATCCCTATCAGAAATAAGAGTAGAATATTCTGGATCAAGTCCAATATTTCTTGGAGTGCACTAGACCAGAAATAGTTTCCTTTTGAGTTTATTCCCTACTCTGTCACTTTGGTAGAATCTCATTAAATAATGACAAGTAATTTTCATATTCTTATGAAAATATTATATTTTCACTTATTAAAATATATTTTCATGATATTTTTAAAAAATCACAATCTGTAAGAAAGTCTATAAAATATTTATTTTCACTTATTAAAATATAATATTTCCATATGATATTTAAAAATAAATCACAATCTGTAAGTAAGTCCTAACCATCTGAAAACATTTGTAAATACACTTTTGGCTCGAGATAAGAAATACATAGGACGTAAGAAAACGGATGGCTCAGAGATGTCACAGTCATGAGGAACAGCCAAATCACCATTCTCAAGGTGGCTTCTCTCCTCCCGCTGCTCTTCTGCTTCATCTGCTACTCCAAAGAAACATTTCAAGAAAGTGTCCAAAAAAGAGGGAGGAGGTTGCCCATCAACACAGTGATCTACGACCTCACAGACATTCCAACTACTTCTCACTATTTCCACCACAGAGAATGGACCTCTAAGCAATGTGGAAGCAAGCTAGAAGAAATTCCTGAGTTGATTAAAGAAATTGTTTAAGAGTCTTTTTTTTTTTTTCTGCTTAACTAAGAAGAAGAGCCCTTGTATGTCCTGGAGTGGGTTTAGCACAGCCTGACCTAATGTCCCAATTGATCAATAGATCAGTGTCAAAATCTTACAATTCTTGCTTTCCTTATAGGAAATGTTACTGCTTCTCGTCTTGTCCATACACTCTACTCACACTCCCCTACTTACTAACATTCTGCTTCTCCGACATTCAAACAAACCAACTATCGTCATTTGCCCTGAGCAAGAATTCCTGAAATCCGCAGTTTAAAAGAAAAGTTAGCAAATCACAGCAGCAGAGCTCTTCCCTTGAATGAGATCCTGAAATTCTGAAAGAAAAGTTTCAACATGGAGCCTTTCTGGTTGGAGGACTGGCAGGACCAGAGCTTTATTCCTGAGTTCCTCCTTCCCTGGCATCTCCTTCAGAAGCCCTTATAGGGATTTCACAGGGAAGGAAAACCTCTAAATTAGGCAGTAAGAGGAAACTTGGATGTGAATTTTTATTCCCCTAAATATTTAATTCCTTAGCTCCATCTAAACACGACAGTCAATAAAATGCACCTACTGCAACTTCCAAATCTTGTAAGAAATCCTGATTTTTCCTTCCTTTTGAAGAGTGGGCTAATTTTAGAATGTAATCACAAGATTTACGGGCTGTAGATCTGTATAAATCACCACTAACTGAGGGTCAGTTACATTTTTGTCCTTCATGATTCCACAGATCTAACCCTCCTCTGAAATGAAGAGAATGAGACCGTCCTCTCCTTTGTGATTCTCCCACATTTCCACAGATGAACACTTTCTTCTCTTGTTTTTATCTGATGTTCCCTCAGATGATAAGTGTCAGGAGGGCAGGGATCTTGTCTATGTAAGTCACCTCTACACAACACCAAACGACTGTCCTAAACACACACTGGCACCTTGTAACCACTGTTTGGTAAGGTCAGTAAGAGAGAACTTTATTTGAAATACATATACTCATTTGATCTGAAAATGCTGAGATTTTAAATATCCATTAATTATGAACAACCTCCCCCCCACACACAATGGAGAGAGCTGCTATGCTTGTTACTAAATAAGTAACTAGCCTTGCTCTTAAAAGGTATCTCATACTATGAATGTTGTATGTCTATTTATGCTTTTGAAAAGGATCTAATAACAACTTTCTACTTTCCTAATAATATATAAATTAAATGTCTACTGTATTCAGCAGCAACAAATATGAATTGAGTGATGGGCACTGGAAATACAATGGTGAGGACTGACAGCCATTGTCCCTGCCCTAGAGGAACTTGCAGCTGGGGTGGGGAGGACAGGCATTTGTGCAATAGTGTGTATGTGTATATGAGTGTGTGTGTGTGTGTGTGTGACATAGTCCTTAATTATGTCAAGCATGAGAAAGACATCCATCAAATGGTCACTCAAACAAGTGCTATCAAGGAAGGGACATTGTCCTATGAGGACTTTGAGCTGGTAGCTTTGACCTAAGCTAGATGGCTGACGGGCTTCTCCAAAAATGAGTAAGCAGCTAAGAAGGCAAAGTAAGGAGGAAAGAGCATGCATGGCTGAGGGAAGAGTGTATACAAAAGCTCTGCAGCAGGAGGGAGCTTCGCAAGCACCAGGGCCTGAGAGAAGGCCAGGGAGGAAAAATTTCTTAACATGAGGTAAAGTGAAAATGTTTCTGAAGGCAAAAAAGGTCAAGCAAACTTTGAAGCCACTTCTTCTGCTCTTCGTCCATATGCAACCTGATTCTTTTCCCTCACAGCCCTTCTCCGGCACTGACAGCACAGCTAAGGCCCTGGTCTGAGGTGGGAGGTCCTGCTGATTGACAAGCAGTCACTGGTGAGACACAGTCAGTCATTCCTGACAAACCCAGGTTATTATTAAATGTAGTGGAGCAGTGAATTCAATGGTTAGAAACGGAACGGAGAGCGCCTGAGAAACACGGCGAGGCAGCCTAGAGGAAAACCACCTCCATGGAACAGGAAGTCTTTTCTCTTTTCAGAGCATCATCCATCATGCTGGGGGAAACGGCAGGAACGTAACCTACTACTTCTTAATAGGCTTCTGCACAGAGAGTGGCTTTGAAGCAGCAGCTGCCCACAGTAAATTTCACTGACCCTTAGAGCCTTTCCCCAAGTTTTCCAACTGTTTTGTCTCCCGAGCTGCAGCTCAGTGTTGGGTCCAAGTTAGAGCACCTGACAAAACTAAGGAGCCTCCACTGTATGAGAATGGAAAGCGTTCAGCGATGTTGTCTTTTCTGTGCTACCCCAACAGTGAGACATGATGCCATTTCATCTGGCCATAAAGTGTATTCTTTCCCAGGGAGAAGAAACCCAGCAAGGGATTTTATTTTAGGATCTGGTATTTTACTGTACATATATCAAAGGAAATATAGTGAAATACAACCCAATCCCAAGATAATGCAGCCAAGGGGTCAAGTCTTCTCAATAAAGCAGAATTAATAAGTCTAATAAGAACAAAGCCCTTTAGAGTTCATTCAGACTTTTTTTTTTTTAATTATGAAGTTGCAGAGACATAAAAATCAAAGGATGGTTTCAGAAAAAAGTGGTGTGGAAAATAAGAGTAAATCTGAAAATTCAGCTTTTCCCTCTATTGAATAATTTTCATAAGAGTTCCAATTAAAGTTTGGGCAATGTGATTCTTATGTATAAAATGGACAAATTAATTAGGTAAATAAATATGTGGCCTTTGATGTCCAAGCTTGATGTTCCAGGCCCTTGCTAAGAGAGCTTATGTGCTGAGCTGCTTTTCCAGGATGGGCATAGTTGTGCTTAGCCCTTACTATCCTATCTTACAATCTGGTTCTCACTGTGGACTGTGGAAGGCCTTTGTGAGGCTGTACCCCACAGTGAATCTACTTGACACTTGGGGGCCTGATATCACACTCTGGTTTTTATTATCACCAATTGAGCTGAATATTAGGGACCTGGGAAGCCCTAGACACACACTTTTATACCTTGATTCTTCCATCCCAAGCAGGCAAGAGAGGCAGATGCAAGCAGGAGGGTTTGGGTGGTACAAGTTTTAAGTCTTGTTCTCACACATGAAATGCTTCTCAGGTGTTTTAAAGGCTTAGGACAGAGGAAAAACAGCAAGGGGCAAGGTTTTGGATTCCACTGTCTCTGATTACCTTGAGCAAAGGTCCACATAAATTCCTATAAAGTCACACAATTGAGTGTTTACTTAATGAAGCTACCTCCTTTGCATTCTTATCACTGTTCTTAGCCATGAGAATCTCAGAAGGATAAAAAAGGATGTATCAATGACTTTTTTTATTTTGAAGAGAAATTCTTAAAATATAGCTAACTATCAGTAGGATTGTAACCATCATCATAATAATGATTATCACAGTGACTTCAGTTGAGCAAAGATCATGTATCAAACACTTTTCATACCTTCTCTCCTTGTGGCCAGAAGTCCTATGTTGTTCAAGATGGTATGCCCAGAGCAGGTGCTCAAGAAACATTTGCTGATGGAATCATGAATAAATGGATGAGCCTACAGCATAAGTCACTAACAAGCATAAAAGTTGCAAGTCAAGATCATGACGTGGCATGTATATACCTTCAGGCCAACTTCAAAGTAAAGGACATACTCAATTAATTTTAATGTTTTAATTACTAGTATAATAAACCCAACTGATTAATGCACTAATATGAACCAATAACTATCAGGGAATTAAGCCAACAATTACTAGTAATGACTAAAGCATTACTACAGCATTACTAATTAGCACTCTATCTCCACAGGCTGAGTCAAAAGTAAAATAACAAACCACTTTAGGGTAAAGAAAGAACCAGATGTACATAGATCCTAAGCACTAACGTTAAGTTCTAGAGATTCAAGACAGAAGCCACATGTAGATTGAGCCATGTGAAACTGCTTTTTTGTTAAAATGTTCAAACATCATCAGTTTCATATGGCTCAACCTAATATTTTCATGTAGGTATCCTTGTATTGAACTAAAAGTAAAGGTAATATATTAGAATAGGTTAAGCATATTGCTAATATATCAATCTTTGAAGAGATTTAAAAGAAATTATGTTGAGATTTCCAGCCTTTTTACATTTCTACAGTCTGTATTTATATATTCATTTGTACTTTTGACATTCACACATTGAATATATTCAATCAGTCCCTGCCCATAGGTACTCAAAGACATCTTTACAGAGGAGATACATATATAAGCAAATAAAATTCTTCTAGATTTTTAAGCTTCAGGTAAATACGTAAGCTCACTAGGCAAGGCAAACTGAAACAAAACTTCCCAGTACTTTCAGCATTCTCCATTAATCCAGAAGTGACAATACAATCCCTTTTAAGGGATATTCTTCCTCAAAGTACAAGTCCTGGTTGAGAAAGGGAGGTCCTGAGTCTTGATGTATCGCAAAAGTAAAGAAACACTGGCTGTGAATATTGTGTTTAAAAATGGAAATAAATAGGGGTGGCTCAGTAGGTTAAGCATCTGCCTTCGGCTCAGGTCATGATCCCAGAGTCCTGGGATGGAGCCCCGCATTGGGCTCCCTGCTCAGCTTCCTCTCCCTATGCCCCTCCCCTGACTCATGCTCTCTCTCTCTCTTACTCTCTCTCAAATAAATAAAATCTTTTAAAAAAATTAAAAAGGAAACAAACAAATGGGGATATAGGAGATTAATTTTTAATTATATAGGTTTGTGTATATGTATACACATACTTATCAAGTACTAAGCATGTATAAGGCATTATTCTGGGCACCAGGGAGAACACAAGAATCATTAAGGCAATGGTCTTCATGGAAGGATCCTCACTGATCCTTTATGGATCTTAAATTCTTCTCCCCCAAAAAGAAAGAAACACAATAGAATATAAGGGTAGGTAATGGCTGACAGACTAGAAAAAAGGAACAAGTAAAGTGAAGACTGGCCAGCAGGCATAGGAAGCAATGTAGCATAATCAAGGATGGCTTTACGGAGAAGTGGTATTTGAGTAGGCCTTGAAGAATGGCCTGGATCTTGGCAGACAGAAATTGAGGAGGAAGTTTTAAAGAGTACTGAGCAAAAGGAACATGAGAAAGATGAATTGGGAGGAAACTTAAGGGCAGAGCAGTTTCAGAGAAATCCAAAAATGTCTGGAGTATGTGAGTATGGAAGACATGGAGGAGAGGATGGGCGAATAAATGGGGCTAAAATGTGGAAGATATTAACCATCAAGAAAGGGGTCAAATTCATTCTGTAGACTGTAGAGAGGCACTGAAAGATTTGGGGCAAAAATAAACAACAACTAGAGCCACATTTTAAGAAGGAAAATCTGGTGGTCATGTGTAAAATGGGTTGGATGTGGCAGGAGGCAGGGAAGCCAAGGATGGTTCATGTAGTGGGGGTGATGGTAATAGCAGGGAGATGGGTTATAAGTCAGAAACAGTAGAGGACAAGAGGAGCGGTGAGTGCAGTGACATGAACATGGAACTGAGCAAATCGATATAAGAAATGCCCTGAGGCCAATGTAATGGGATGTGGTGACCGCTTGAATACGGGATAAGGGGAGGAGGCATAATGTGAAGAAAACGCCAAATTTGCAGGGTAGAATGACTGGATGGTTCCATTACCAAACATAGGGACATGATGAGTTTATAGTGTTGGAGGGACAGTGATGTATGGATGGACAGCAGAGAATGAGGAAGACAGAATTGAGTTCAGGAGAGAAGCCGGGCCAATTCTGGAGTCCATTTCCTAGAGTTGAAAAGTGACCGATTTACTGATTCAGAAAATATTACTTAACAAATAAGAAGAAAGGTTTTCACTAGGAGGATTAAAGTATGATAAATTATAACATATAGTTAAACAGATCCAATTGGATTGTAAAGTAAGTTTTAAAGATCAAAGAAAGTAAATGGAGAAATACACAGAGTTCATAGGGAAGGGGGAAAAGGAAATAGGGCAAGAGAACTCGTTTGAAGAATGAAGATCAGGGCCTAACTAGAACAAAAGAAGGAAGTATGGCAAATCAAAATTTCAAGTCCAAATTTGCAAGGATGAAGTCAAATGTGTTACTAAATTAAGAAAAAAGTTAGCTAAGAACGGGTGAGACTCTGTTTGGGACTGCTTTATACCTAAGGCTACATATGAGGGGGGAAAAAAGAGCAACATTTCAATAAGAGGATTTGACAAACTCCAAAAGAGTTGAGTGGAAGTGAAATAAAAGGACACTGGGATGGGCTCACCAGAAATATTTGTCTGAAAGATAGAAGGAGATTTGTTTTTCCAGTGTTACGTAAACTAATCACCGGTATTTAAAGTTTACTGACTCTCGGTAATACCAACTTCTAGGATGACTTAGATGTTAACAGACGTGCTCCTGCATTGTTTCCACACAAAGTTGGTGACTGCCTATTCTTGTTAGGAACATGAGTCACACTTTCTCTTAAATATCCCCTCTACTCCTCCCTTTTTATTTGGTAATATAATTCGGAAAGAG
>NW_024426230.1:13129380-13163648 GCF_017311325.1 Ursus maritimus
TGTACCAAGACCTTCATTTTGACAACTCTTCTGCATTTGAGAACCTGTCTTCAAAAAAGAAGGCACATGTAAAGAAGACAAAGTTTGAATAGTTTTTTCCATCTCTCTGTCTTTCCCTCTTCCATTTGAAAGAAAAGGACTCTGGGGTTTTTGCTCTGTTACCTAATCAGTGACAGAGCCTTCTAAGGACATTCCAAGACAGTATATGGAAATTCATGGAAGAAAACATTTCAAGGAAGATACCCTGTTGGTTTTGACTGGATATTCATATAAACACTTTTAAGAGATAAGAGATAGAGCTAATCCTTATCTGTAAGTTTTGAATTTATATTGTTTCTTCCCATGTACAAAACCATTTTTCCCCCTACAAATAGTTTTGTTTTTGTGTTTTGTGTTGACAGGTGTAAAGGAAAGCAGAATTGTTTCATTATGATTTTTGCTTCATCCACTTTGGGACAAATTAAAAGTTCTAAACTCTGATGCCAGAAAAAAAAAAAGAAAAAAAAAAACACAACAGGAGGCACACATATTCTTTTTTCCTAATCACTTTAGGCGGCTGCTGAATATTCTGAAAGCTTGTATTTCCTGAGGCTCCAAATACCTTGCTATGAAAAATTACATCCACTAAAAAATTGGGCCATTTTGAAGTCTAACTTTGTGAGAACATAAACAGACATCAGTAGCCGCATAAAACTTAAATTCAATGGAGCTACAATAGCCTGGCCATCTGATACACAGAAACAATGCACACCTGCCATTTTGTATCATTATAGGCTGTGCAGATCAGATGGGGTGGAACGCTGACGAGGGTGAGCCGACTGGGAATATAAGGAAAGGCATGGGACTCACTGCAGCATGCTTCAATGTATTTTGGTCTCTCTGTGAGAGTTTATAACAATTTGGCCTTTTGTTTGTTTGTTTTGCCAATAACCAAAGACACGATTAGAATAAATCTTTAAATGTGATGATTACTATACCATGTTAAAGTTACAAGTGTCGACCTGGGGATTTTTGAGCCAATAAGCTATAATATTTATACCAAGTAAAATGAACAAAGTTCAAGAACTATATCTGAGTGTAGTTCTCTAGGGATATAAAAAACTAATGCAGAGTTTGAATACATAAAACAAGAAACCAAGTAGAATAAAAGACAACCAAACTTGGACCTGCAGTGAGAAAAAAGAAATGGTAATAGTACCCAACATTTCCGAAAGGAAATGATCAAGCTGATTCCTTGACTCATGATGAAGATGATGATGACGACTGCCATTTTAAAAGCACTTTTGAGGCACATATTATCTCATTTAATCCTCACAACAATCCTACAAGGAAAATAATCACCCCATTTTACAGATGAGGAGATTGAAGCTTCCTGGAACGCCTGACAGGATATACAAGACTAGGCAGAAGAAATAAAGATATACATAAAGAACTTGACTGACATCAGGGAAGAATCACCAACGAGAGAAAGATGCTAGAAAACGAGGAAGCACAGAGGATAAATAAAGCTTATATTACAATGAAATATACATTAGAAATCAAACATAAATCAAGGAAAAATGTAAGGAAGATTTTTTTTCTTTCAACATACTAACACTCCATCTAGAAAACAAAGTTGAAGAAATGTCTTTTGTATATTGCACTGTTTATGAAGATAACAGCTGTTCAATGAGTACACACTTAACACATACATTACAGTTTTACAAATCCAACTGTTAAAAATGTAATTTTAAGATGGTTTTGTTTGGCTAAGGAAGCACCTAGAAAAAGAATGGTGGTCTATTTCCTAGATAACCTTGTTTCGTGCATAGCGCATACATATCCAGTGTCCAAATCCTGAGGTGAGAGACAGCTTTACTGTCTCCTTTCTGGCAACACTAGGAGAACCCCAACAGGTGACAAATGGGAGGAAATCTGGGGACCATGGTTGATAGCAGAGAAGCAATCAAGCAATAGTCACAGGAGGAAGAATCAAAGTTCAAGACACCCTGCAGAAGTAGAGTCACGGGAAGAAACAAACTAAAAATGTGAGTTGCAGAGAAAACATCTGTAAGCAGTGCTACTGTTGGGGGAGGCAGACCCTCAGGCAGCCCCTTGCCAGGCAGCGTCAGTGTAAACCAACACCTCAGCCATGGGAATTTTTGCTCCAGATCAAAAGGACAGCAGCAATGCCATCTGCTGTTTGCTTAGAAAAATGGTAAGAGCAGATGTTTCCATGTGCTGACCTGCCATCCCTTGACTAAGAGGCCACTTGAAAAATAATCATGAAATAGCACAGGAGAACATCTGCACAGTGTACAGCAGACCACCAATCACGCAGCATAGGAGGGAAGGAACAGGCAGTAAGCCCATGAAATGATTGTAGGCAGGTCCCTAACAAGGGATGGGGGCTCCCTCATGTGTACGTGGCATATGAGAACATAGAAAGGTTGAGATCTGTGGTCAGAATGTCTCCCAAGGACCTCAGTAATTTTGGTGAGCAAACCCTAACCTACGTCAATTATCTTCACAAGACCCATAGCTACACAGTCACTTCTTAGACTCCTCTTTGTTGTTGCAAAGAATATCATTTGACTTTGTATAGTCCATATTTTAGGCATCACTGCAATTAAATAATTAGCGGTTCCGTAAGAACAAGCCCTGGCCTGTAGATGGAAAAAAACTCAAATGCAAAAGACCTGTGCAGTGTCGGGTCAGGACGTGGTGAGAGAATTTGCATCTCACCAATCCTGCTACATCAAGCCCCCGGAGGCCCTCGCCCCCAGGGTGAGGCTGATTCAAGCTCTGGCTCTCAAATTGCTGAGTCACTCGCCAGGCACCAGGTGGGCCAGCAGACGCTTGGCCTCAGGAGGAACCAAGTTTCATTCAGGATTTGCACCTCACGTATGCTCCCCTTACTTTGTTGCCACACCTGCCACCCTATGGGAGTTGATCCTCTTGCTTTGAGAGCCTTGTGTGAAAAGCACTAGTCATCTATTCTTGCCTCCCTCTTCTTGCATGTCCTTGGGCCTCATCTCCCACTAGCTAATCATCATCGCAGCCCCTCAAGTCATTTTCTCAGCCAGAACACATGTACTTGGGAGTAAATGTTATTCAGAATTTTTCAGATAATAAGTTTTCTCTTTCTGTACGTGGAGGACAAAATGTTTACATGACCTGCATTTCCTCTTAAACATTTTACACTTTTCTACTTAGGAGTTTTGATCTCAAGGCATTATTTTTTTTTTTTCTAACTTCATTTAATTATTTGTTCCATCCTCCTTCTTTAGTCTATTTTTCTGATCTAGTGATCCATTGACAAATACGTCCTCAACATTTTGGTTTTGTAATCTGGAAGGAGGAGATCTGGCTCATTTTGAAATGAACACTTCCTTCCTTTTCCTGGTATGAATGAGGCATTTTTTGTTACTGATGAGAGAGGGAGGACTCTGTCTTATTTTCTTTGCAGATCCACTGGCACACAGTAAATGTTCAAGTGTTTTAACCAATTAGAAAAAAAAAAAAAAGTCTTCAGGAAAGGTCTTACTGAAAATGTCTGCTATATCACCACCAGAAATAATACAGATTTTTCCCTAAAAATGATACACAAACACTGGTGGGGACCTCAAGCTCTATCATAGCTGCCACCATCTCCTCCCAAACTCTCGGGGAAACGGAATTGTTGCTACCTCTCCTCTTTTACAGCAAGACAACCTTTGAAGAAAAATGTTACAACATAATTTTCTATGTATTGTAACGCAAGCAGTGTCTTCTAATAAAATTTGTTTCTTAGATCCTATCAACTATATAGCACAGCATATGACACTATTATCTATACCACACATCATTCCCAAAGAGAGAAGATATTACTTAAAATATAAAGATATTGCTTAATTTAAAACATTGAAACATTTTTTGTCCCCTTCAAAGTTGTATTCTTGTTAAGACAAATGCAAATCATTAGCATTCTCTTTGCACTTGGCACTTCAGGAATTATTTTGGATATGCCCTTGGAGGTTTTTCTTTTCTTCTCCTTTTTCTTTTATACTCTCCTCAGTGGCCATAAAGTTTTGGGGTTTTTTTTGAGAATGAATTTGAATTTTATAAAATTCAAACGTCATTTGGAGGCAACCATGGGCAATAATGTGATCAAGCTAGATACCATTTGGTTAAAATCAAGATTGATTGTAAAGTTACTATATGAATGATTAGTTGTTTTCTTCTGTGACTCAAACTGGCTCTAAAGGTATAACAAAGATTTTCTGGGCAGTGGCAGAACTGCTGCAACAATTCTAAGATGGCAATTTTGATGGATAATACTGATCTGTATATAAATAATGAATGCATATAAATAAATCAATACATATAAATTATTTCATAATGATATTCATACTTCAAAGTAGAGTATAAAACTAATACCCACACACTTTCAGTATGTTCTAAAATATTCCAGTTATTTGGCTTGGAAGATGGAATTTTGCATATTGTCCATCATTTTCTGTTTAGACTTAGTTATTCTCAACTGGATTGGAAGTGAATGTCCTTTCCCCAGAGAGTTAGGTGATGTCAGTACCTGGGCCATTCATTGCCTGTAAATCAGGAGGATCACTGCATTATTGCTGGATACCTTACCACAGTCATCACTATCAAGCAGCTATTCTTAACCTTCAAAAGACAGTTGGCCAAAGACAACAATATACTGTAACAGTTTAGATGTCATGATGCTGGTACTTGTAAAACCCAAGTATTTGCCAAGTACTTGGTTCTTTGAGGTACTCAACGAAGTAGAATACGGGGTCTTTTCCCTAAGAGCTTTTATTACTACATGAGAAAACAAGTCAACCAGAAATTTCAGTGAAAGTTAACGTAGAGGACGGTGAGGTAATCTAAACAACTAGCTGGGGTAGGACTTTTTAAAACTTGCTCATACTGTCTAAAGGTAAACAATCTTTTGATTGGTTAAATAAACAACAAATCATGGAGAAAAATCAAGGCCATCAAAACCCACTTTAAAAATTTTTGTGTGTAAATTAAATATGGTGCTAACATCTTCCTGTTTGATTTCCTGTATAGAGAATTCTGTGCACGGCAAAGGATCTGCAGACCTATAATCCAGCAACTTCTAAGGCCACAGAGACTCAAATTTAAAGGAAACATAAATTCCTAACCTGCTTCCTGGAAGCTAATTCTTTCTCAATTAAACAGTGAGATTTCCTAAAAAACAAGCAAACGAACAAACAAAAAACTAACACTCAAACGCAGGGACAGCGTATCCTCTGGGTGTAATTCCAGACCTTGTCCAGCGCTCAGGGCTTTAACCTAACAGTAGTTATGTACACAGCAGCTCTAATGTCACTGACATTTTTTCCTGGTTTGTAGGATGAGACCATCATAGAAGAGGCTGTTCTTTGCCCTTTTTTTTTTTCTTCAAACTAAAGCATAAGCTGGGTATATACAACGACAAACAACTATTTAAAAAAAATACTGAACTGGGCGCCTGGGTGGCTCAGTTGGTTAAGAGACTGCCTTCGGCTCAGGTCATGATCCCAGGGTCCTGGGATGGAGTCCCACATGGGACTCCCCCGCCCCCCACCGCTCTGCGGGGAGCCTGCTTCTCCCTTTCCCTCTGCCTCCCACTCCCTCTGTTTGTGTGCACACTCGTGCTCTCTCTCTCTCTGTCAAATAAATAAAATCTTAAAAACAAAAACACTGAACTGAATATTTGCTCTACTCGGTACCCAACGGGCTGATTTATTAACTGAATTTACTTCTTGCATTTTTACTTAACTGAATGACTGTTTTGGTGTCATGCAAACAACATTCTCTAGGTTTTCTATTGGCCATCCCTATGATTATGTGCCCTTTACAATACGAATGTAGTGACCCTATATAGTCATATATTCTGGAAAGTGCTTGTAAAACATGGAGAATATCTGTTACCATCAACACTACATGATCTCAGTGCTTAGAAGCAACAGTAAGAGTTCAGCACCAAACTGAACTTTACAACTGATTTTAGAATCTTTTAAACTCCTTTTGAAAAAAATGTATGCCATGAAGAAGTTGTTTTAAAATATACTGTCACAGAAAGTGTGACTCATTTAATAATTAAAATTATTCATTGTGTATTATTCATAGCATCATCCTTAGTGTGGACACTCCTTAATGAATTGATTCAAGTGTACAAAAATAGTAAAATATTACTCAAATATCACAACAGTAACCTTATTTTCATCCTGTTGGTCTTGCTTACATGACATAAAGAACAGAATTTTTAAAATTAAAAAAAAAATTTTAAAAACCACAGAAATGTGTGAATAATAGAATTTTTACCCTTTAGAGATCCTAGTACATTTTTAAGGAGTTTTTTACATTGGCTAATGCAAATATACTTTAGTGAGTAATATTCTCCTAATTTAAGGGAATACACTTGTTTGTGTTGCTTCACTTTTCCAAGTCTACATTAAAGACACCAATTGCCTCTGAATTTTTTTCAAAATAGGCCAAAGGAATGGCTAATAACCATCATAAAGTATGGCTGAATAATACTCCAAAACAAACATTTGGCCTTATATCTTATAATAAGTATTTGTGGACTTTAATACCCATTAATTTTTTTTAAAAGAAAGTTATTTTTCTCTTCACCTGACATTCAAGAGTCTTGAATATAAGACTCTGAAACATGGTATAAAGGTCTTCTAGACATCATATACTTATTTAGTGCATTTTCGGTGAATAGTCTATATGGCTGGGTACATTTTCATAGCTTTGCATCTTTCTCTTATTTTTAATCTAAAATTAGATACAGGAGGGACAAATCATAGTCTGGCTATTAAAGTCTGATTTATTTATTTCACAAATTTTGGGGATGCCTACTATATATAGGGGCTAGTATATAGCAGTAAACAAAACAGACAAAAAATCCTATCCTCATAGGTTAATATTATCTCTTTCTTACCCCATATTTAAGAGAAATACATTCCAGGTAACCCAAGAATAGTGACAAAATCAATTGGACTCTGTATAATCTATTGTCTTTCTTTTCATTTGCCCCATCAAGGCTATTTAAGGGACAATGTCATAAACAAAGAATTCCAATGACTCTGATATTATATGAAATTGCTTATGATACTGTTTGAAAGACAGCGACTAAGGGGAAGAGTATGAAATAAAGTGCCCCTAAAAAGGGGGGTATTACATTTCAGAATTTCCTTTCCTCTCTGGGATCTCATCAGGGCTGCCCAGACATTTTAACACTGACACAGGTAAATGATGAATATATAGTTCAAACACAGATGAAGGTCCTTATATACTCAAAGAAACCACACTTGCCTGAAGCCAAATGGGACTTGTCCAGTGGAAATAATCCCGTTTACCTATAGGTCAAGCTTAAGAGAGGTGAGAGAAAGAATAAAGCCTGACATAGCTTAATGTTCCCTTAAAAAAAAATGAAAAGAGGACAATTTCCTACTTATTTTTATCAGCTCGCATCATTATAACTTTAGATAAAGCTGATCAAGTTTAAAATTGACATACTGTTGAAGAGTATAATGGAAAAATTGGATTCACTCAAGAAAATCAAACCCAAATCCTCCAAGGTTGAAAATGAAGAGGGACTTTTCCCTTGGGGAGGAGCATCTGACTCAGGTCCCTGACTCTTGTCCCCCTGAATGGTCCTGACTCTTCAGTGACTTGCTAAATAGCACCACCAACATTACACTGGCCGCAGAGTTACTGCGGTCCCCTTAGTACTCAGAGAAAACAACTCAGAATAACACTCTGCATTGCAGCAAAGGTAGACCAGATAGACAAGGAAATAAAACAGAAACAACTAGAGAATCAGGTTTTCAAGTCATGGTTTGCCAATCCTGGTGTTCAGGACCCATTTCTACTATTATTTTATTCAATGTTTATTTAAATATTTAGCAATTTTTTTGCTCACCATTCTTTCTTTCATCTCAAATCTTTCTGATAAGGTCATTTTCTTCTTTGAAGTGTAAAGTGTTTTTCTTAAAGTTCTTTTGGTAAATGGAAAGACATATTTACATTAGTTTGCTAGAGTTGTCATAACAAAATATCCAAGAATGGGTGGCTTAAACAACAGAATTTTATTTTGTCCCAGTTTTGGAGGCTGGCAGTTCAGGATCAAAGTACTGGCAGGGTTGATTTCTCCTGAGGTCTCTCCTTGCTTTGCAGATGACCACTTTCTGATAGTTTCATCCTCATATGGTTGTACTTCTGTGCACACATGCACCCTGGTGTCTCTCTTTGTATGTCTTAATCTCTTCTTCTTAGAAGGATATCAGACAGTTTGGAGTAGGGCTCACCCTAATGGCTTCATTTTAAATTAACTACCTCTTTAAAGATCCTATCTCCAAGTATTACATTTTGAAGTACTGGGGTGCGGGCTTCGATATATAAATTCTGGGAGTACATAAGTCAGCCACAACACTACTAAACTCTCTTTTCATCTGAAAATATCTATTTTGTGCTCATTACTAAAATATAGTTTGGTGGTTACAAAATTCTAGGTTGACAACGTTGTAAAAAATGTTCTCCATTGTTTCCTGGCCTCCATTGCTGCTGTTGAGAAATCTATTGGTATCCAACTATCATTTCTTTTTAGATGATTCATCTTTTCTCTTTTGGCTGTTTTTAGGTTCTTCTCTTTGTCTTTTTAAAGATTTATTTATTTACCTACTTATTTACTCATTTATAATTCCAGTATAGCAAACATGCATTGTTATATTGGTTTCAGGTATACAATATAGTGATTCCACAATTCTGTGTATTACTCGGTGCTCGTCAAAATAAGTGTACCCTTAATCCCCTATACGTTTTTCACCCCCTCTCCTCCACCCACCTCCCCTCTGGTAACCCTCTGTTCTCTTTAGTTAAGAGGTTTTTTTTTTTTTTAATTGTTTCTTCACTTTTTGTTTGTATTGTTTCTTAAATTCCACATATAAGTGAAATCATAGGGTATTTGTCTTTCTCTATTTCACCTAGCAATATATTCTGTAGATCCATCCATGTCATTGCAAATGGCAAGATTTCATTCTTTTTTATGGTGGAATAATATTCCATTGTGTGTGTGTGTGTGTGTGTGTGTGTCTGTGTGTGTGTGTGTGTCTGTGTGTGTGTGTGTTCGCATGTGTATCACATCTTTATCCATTCATCTATCAATGGACGCTTGAGCTGCTTCCACAATTTGGCTGTTGTAAACAATGCTGCAATAAACATAGGGGTGCATATATCTTTTTGAATTTGTGTTTTCATATTCTTTGAGTAACTACCCTGTAGTGTGATTATAGGATCATATGGTAATGCACTGTTAGTAGGAATGCAAACTGGTGCAGTCACTGTGGAAAACAGTATGGAGGTTCCTCAAAAAATTGAAAATAGAATTACAATATGATCTTCTCTTTGTCTTTGGTAGTCTACAGTTTTATTAGGATATGTCTATGTACAGACTTTGAAAATTTTTCTGCTTGGGATATGGTAGTGCTACCTTTATTTACGGAAATTTTTTTAAAAGTTTATTTTATTTTATTTTATTTTAAAGATTTTACTTATTTATTTGACAGAGAGATAGAGCCAGAGAGCACAAGCAGAGGGAAAGGCAGAGGGATAGGGAGAAGCAGGCTTCCCACTGAGCAGGGAGCCCGATGCGGGGCTCTATCCCAGGACCATGAGATCATGACCTCAGCTGAAGGCAGACTCTTAACTGACTGAGCCCCCCAGGCACCCTACTTGTGAAATTTTATATTTCATCTCTTTTAAACATCAGTTATTTTTTTAAGTATTGATGCTCCTCCATTCTCCTTAGTATATCACCTGGACATTCTATCAGATGTGTAGTGGATCTTTGCATTGCATTTTTGATGTCTCCTAACTTCTCAGTTCTAATTTCAACCCTTTTCATCTCTTTGACCCACATTCTGATCATTTCTTTAGCTCTTTCCTGCAGTTCACTATGCTCTTTTCAATTTTTTGATCTTCTGTTTGGCTTGTACATTGGATTTTTAACATCAACATTTTTTTTCACTTTTACAAGTTAAATTTAACTAACCTGAATAGTTTTTAAAAGTCTCTTGTTTCTTGTGTACTTCTTAAATTCCATCTTTTATTTCTTTAAAAATTGTATAACAGTATTTTAAATTTTTTAATCTTATAATTCAAATATCTAAAATCTTTGTAGGTTTAAGTCTTTTTTTTGTTGTTTCTACTGACTCCATTCTTTATTTGGTGAATTTCTAAAATTGTGCAATCATTTTAAAATGTTTTATTTTTAAATAATGCAAACTTAGAGAAGAACTGCAAGAATAATACAAAGAATTTCCTTAAACCCTTCACCCCAAATTCCAAGAGTTTTTTCAAGTGTTCTAATTATGTACTTTATAGCAAAGAATACAATCAAAGATCACATAATGCACTTAGTTCTTATGTTTCTTTAGGGTCCTTCAATCTCAAGTAGTTCTTCAGTCCTTTCTTGACCTTCATGATGTTATTATTTTTTAAGATTATAGGTCAGTGGTTTTGTAGAATGTGTCTCAATTTCGGTTTTTATGATGCTTCTTCATGATAAGATTCAGATTCTAAGGCAATTATGTTGTTACCTCAGGGCAATAATATATCAGGAGGCACATGATGTCAAATGTTAACATATATTGATATTTCTTGACTGAATTATTATTATTATTATTATTATGGCTACTATAATTTTCTAATTATGTTACTTCTACATTTAATAGCATTCTACATAAAAAACTTTCTTTTGGGGCGCCTGGGTGGCACAGCGGTTGGGCGTCTGCCTTCGGCTAAGGGCGTGATCCTGGCGTTATGGGATCGAGCCCCACATCAGGCTCCTCCTCTCCCCACATCAGGCTCCTCCTCTATGAGCCTGCTTCTTCCTCTCCCACTCCCCCTGCTTGTGTTCCCTCTCTCGCTGGCTGTCTCTATCTCTGTCAAATAAATAAACAAAATCTTTAAAAAACAAACAAACAAAAACCCTTTCTTTTATCTCTATTTATTTATTAATCTATTTATTTATACAGTGAGGACTCTGGATTCCTATTTTATTCAATGTGATACAAGCCATTAGTTTTATTTTAGTGCTCACATTCTCCCAGATTTGGCCAGTAAGAGTCCTTTCAAACTGTCTTATATGTCCTTTTCACATGTCCCAATCATTCTTTGAGTATGTCCTTACTTTTTGGTATAAGACCTCTAAGCTTATCATATACTAATTATCCTTGTCCCAATCCTGAAATCAGCCATTTCTCCAAAGAACTCTAGTTCCTTTTACTGGAAAATGGCATTTAGAAACCATGGTCTCAGTATTACATGTGCTCTTTACTATAGAGATCTTTCAGGCACTCTCAAATGGAGAGAGCAACAAAATATATTCATGTACATACATATACATAAACCTATATACACACATTTTTACTTTTATAGTTATTTCTATATCTATCTATCTATGTATTGGAAGTCATGAGTTCACACCAATATCTGCAATTCCAATCCAACGCCAAAGGGTATGCTCTGTATTCTCCCTTTTCATATTAGTAACATCCATCTCCCAAAGTGAGAAATTTTATTCCCGTTTTCTTCAGTCCATTCACTTACTTGCTCAATCCCCCTGTACGTAGCCAATGCCCTGCTGCTGCTGGGCAGCGTCTCTACCCCCTTGGCTGCTTGGCTGATCCTTATGAACTCATTTAATTGGATTTTGTGGGACTTGCGAACGCCTCAGTGAAGTTGCTTCTCTATAATGAGGATTTAGGTTTCCTGCTACCACGAGACTATGGCACAACTACTGTGAGATCTTGTAAACTCCCCTACAGAGGATCCTGGATAATCCAGAAATTTTAGGTTAGCAATCTGATATGATAGCAAGGCTCAGTCTAAGTCTCCTTTACTGTTCCCCTTTCTGATTGCAGTTCTCAGGTGTTTGGAGGGGAGATGATTTGAATGGTGGGGTGTTCTCTATTTTATTGTTTTTGTTATTTTTTGCTTTGTCTTATTTTGTTTGTTTAGGTGTTCTTTGTTTCTTTATTTCTTTGTTTTTGCTCGTGAAGACGCCCTTAAAGACTTAGCTTCTTGCAGTCCTGGGAATGCTTTGAGGGTTAGGCTTCTAATTTATCCAGATTTAGTTGTACTAAGTAATGGAGCCTTTCAGAGTATCTAATCAGCCATACTTTATGTGTCTATATGCTTATCTATATTGATCCTGCCCTATATACCAAAATTATTAATACCCTTGGAACACCATGGGAATCTCTACTACAGTCTGGTTACTGTTTCAAAGCAGGAAAAAAAAAAGCAAGACTAGAGAAATTACTGGGTAACACTTCTATCTTGTTCTTATCAGAAAATATGAACCTTTATAGCAAGGTTATGATAAGAACAAGTCTTTTTTTTAATCTTAAAGATAAAAAGATCATTAACATTCCTTTGATCCTGTCCCCTAATTTGACACATGAAGAAAACATGGCCCAGAGAAGATGGATTCCTACCAAAGTAAATGGCATTTGGTGGGCTTGCTTAGATTATTTAGAACTGAGGTCTAAATTATTTCTAATTAATTTTTGTCCAATATTCTTTTTCTAACCAAACTCTATGATTCATTTTTTCACAAATATATTTTAATGTTTCTTACTTCTTAAAATAATTCATGATCATGTCAGAAAAAAATTTAAATGAACTGAAGTATAAAGAAAATGAACTGAATTTATAATCTTACTACTTGGAGATACCTACTGTTAACATTTTAGAGTTTTTAATGCTTACATCCTTTATTTTTATAGTTGAGATCATACTATATAGTTTTGTATCTTTTTTTTTCATATAACAGCATTAATATTTCCACACCTCATTAAAATCTCTTCAGAAGCATTATTTTTGATGCTATACAATATTTCATCATATGGATGTACTTAAGTATAGTGAACTATTCACCTTCAGTAAATATTTAGATTTTTCCCTTTTTTCTCGTAATACATAATGTTCTAAAGAAGTTCTATTGTTTTTATTCAATGTTAGTCCACACCAATAGTTATTCCCTAGAACGGCTTCCTAGAATTAGATGTACTAGGTCAAAGGGTGTGAACGTAGTTAAGATTCCTGATATATATTGCCAAATTACTTTTCAGAAAGACAGTAGCATTTTATGCTACTTCCAGCTGGATTTAAGAGAGCTGGTCTCATCTTGTCTTTACCATGGTTCTTCCATATGGGTTTGACCATTCTCAAGTATTCCTTTCCATTATTTTCCTAAAGTTCCAAGTTAAAGGGCTCTTGAATTATGGAGTGGAGACTGGGGATACTAAAACTAGCTCTCCAACTAGATAGACCTGTGTAAGGATGACCACAGGAGCATCTGAAAGGTCCTGCTGTGCAGAATGCTCCTTCTTCCATTCCCTGTAGTAACATGGCCTTGCGGGGGGATCCTAGGCTTTGACGTTAGACATATCTGTCCACCTATTACCTGTGCAATCCTGGGTAAGACAGGTGAGCCTCACTGAGACTTATTTTCTTTATCTGTAAAATGAAATATTGATGCCTCTCTGGTTGCAAGGATTAAATGTAACATTGCCTGATACCTCTTTACCCTCTAATCAGTCCTGCCTATAAAGGAATCTCTACACTTAAGATTATTTCATGAGCTAGATAAAACAGGATCTGCTTCCTTCATAGGTCACAGTATTCACAGGTTACAGTTAGTTAGCTCGTGCACCTTTCTACCATTTATCTGACAGGTGAGCTGATATATCGGATGCTTACATGTTTGTAATGCGGCAGCATGAAAGAATGGGGCTGCCAAAGGACTGGCGTCCAGGATATAGAAGCCAAAATGGGAAGGTTTCATAAGATACACTTTATCATGTTTTAACTGATTAGACCAGGCTCCTCGATCTAGGAACACAGAAGTACCCAGCAAGGAGTTAACTGTTTATTGCAATCTCACCTCTGGTTATGCATCTAGTTTAAAAAAACTTTTAAAAGCTTCACTCAGAAGCTGAGTGGAATTGGATATACTGACTTGGAACCTCTGTGGGATGGGGCCAAGGTATCTGTAATTTTTAAAGCTCTCTAGCTGATTCTGATTCACTGCCAAGGTTGAGGTTTAATGGATAACGTGGTTCATAGATTCTGGAATGTAAGAGCTGGAAATGGTCATCTAAACCTTTAATTAAACAACCTTGATTTATAGATTAGGAACCAAGGCCTACAGAGGTTTAATTACTTGCTAAATATCACATAGTTTGGTAATAACAGGATGAAAACCTAGAATTCTAGCACATAGCCAGAATGTCTTCAAGAAGCTTATTAGATAGAAGACAAACATCTCATAAAATGCAAAAATCAATTTTTTGAAAGAAATTACTGCCATGTGGTCAGGGGTCCTTACTGCTCTTGTTTCTAAATGATCATATTTCATATTGTAAGTATATGCAGGATGAAGAAATCGGATTTCAGTTCTCACCTGGATGAAGGGCCAAAAAAATGCTTGCTTTGCCATTTTCTTTGCCGCAGGAAGGGAGCAACTGTTGAGGCAATATAGAATCTTTGCTCTCCTCAGCACATCCAATCCTCTTGTTTCTTGGTTTTTAAAACCGTTTAGATATATAATGGTCAAGGTGTAGATGTCAAAAAGGTTCTCCAAGGTTTGCCACCTCCAAAATTCTTTTAGATTCCTAAAATGTAATTATTATTATTGTAAGGTACTTTGTGAACATCCCTCTCTTAATATATACCACTTCTTTAGATATCAGAGGGAAGGGTGTGAATGTTAAAAGGTGCTTAGGCACATAATAGTGGAGGTATAATGGTCTTAAAATCTTGGGTGGGAAAAGGACTTAACCAAACCTACTTTTTTTTTTGACTATGACAGCCTGCTAATGAACTTTTTATATCATGTTATTCATGAAATTTTAACTATGACTTTGCTTTAACTTTAAAAGATTTCTTTAAAAAAACAAAACAAACCAAAACTCTAACTATACAAAAATGCCTGGCTAATTTTTATTCTCTGGGGGCCATGTTGGGAAGCACTGGGTCCTAAAATATCGCTTAAAGGCCCTGAGTTCACAGCTGACACGTTCTTAACATTTACAGTGATTCTAGAGACCCTCAATATCTATTGCTACAGTTCCTTCTCTCAGTGTTTTTCTTGGATTGGATTTACAGCCAACTGGTTGTAATTGACCCTCTATTGGGACAAGTTAGGATATGAGCATATGACTTTTCTGTAAAAAAAAAAAAAGAGAGAGACAGAGAGAGAGAGTGACCAAGAAAAAAAAAATCACCATTGATATTTATCTTAAACTTCCTTCATTTCCAGCTTCTCTGGCAGCAAGTCAAGCTGCTGTCATAAAGCAGAACTCTCGGTAAAAAGGGTTCCTAGGGAAAGGCCACATTTCTGAATGCAAAAGCACACAAGAAAGAGTTTAATAGAAAAGACAAGCATTTCTCTGTCCTTTAGGCATACAACACCTAAGTCTTGCCACAAAAGTGGAGTCTGCCATCTGAGATTGCAGGTTGGCATTTCCCCATAGGAAAATTGGTCCTAAACAGTCGAAGGACACATGGGGACAGGGCATGTGGAAATCTCTATCAGCTCATCATGAAAAGCAAAGGCCTGTCAAGCTATAGAACTCCCAGCCCCCAAAAGCACTGCCGCCAGCTTTCTCCACAGAACTGATCTACGGGTCCTCTTCCACTTCCTCATTTAGTAGACCACCTCCCCTAAGGCAGAAAAACAAACTCAGGTTTTACCCACTAAATGAGTCTGAAACTCTTTCTCATTTAACTACCATGGTTGATTTTGAGGAGCCTGAAAAAACAACTGGAAATAATTCTGTATGGGGTACACGAAATAAATTTATCTCCCAAAGAAACTTTCACTACCAAGTCTACTCTACAAACGACAAAGTATTGATTTGTCACAATCTAATTTTAAGAACCTAAACCCAGCCATCTCCCAAGCTCTTTAACTTTATGGTCATAGGCTTGGAGTTCCTACCCTGATGTGCTGGGAAACAAATCAGTGCAAATCATTCTATTCAACGGCTTCCAGTTTTCCCTTCAAACGGCCCCTAAAAAGTTAACAACAACTGAAGCCTGTTTTGTGTTAAAATCCTAATAATGTAAATAGTCAAAAGCAGCATTTTTAGTCATTAGCACTGAAAGAACATCATACACCCGACTGTGTCACCTGGGGATGAGCAAGGAGTGCTGCTTTTTGTACAAAGCCATGGACCACAATAAGAGATCGCCCATCTGTGTGACTGCTGGGTAACACTGACCAGAAGTGGGAGGGCTGTTAATGGGGACCCCTTGATTCAAGGTTTCAATTCATCTCAGTTTTGTCTCCTCAAACTTCACACTAGCTTTACATTCTGGCAGAGTGAAGCAGACCAGAGGGGGCCCTGACACCTCTTCAGAACTTTTGAATTTGGGATGCTGGTTGGAAAAGAGAATGGAGAAGCAAACCCTTCGCACCTCTGAGTTCAAAAAACACGTCTTAAGCACTGTGCTCTATTATGAGAACTAGTACCCTAGTAGTAATGAACATTTGAGTGCTTAATTGTGCTAAGATCTAACCAGCATTACATCATTAATTCTTTACAACAACCCTGGGGGGGGTGGTAATATTACCTTTCCTATTTTACAGATGAAGAAACCGAGGTTTGAAAAAGTTAAGTAACTTGTCAGAGGTCGCATAGATAGTAACAGAGCCCAAATTTTAAATCAGGCTTAACTGATTCTAAAGCCCATGCTCTTAACCTCTACACAATACAGGAAAGTCAAGGATCTTGCCAATGCTGCTGCCTCTCAACCTGGGCTGTTCACACTGCTTCCCCTGTACAGCAGGACACCCAGAGAAGGATGTCAGAAAGACAAAAGGAATCAACTGCTTTTTGGGCTGTTTCAGTAGCATCAGTGCCGTAGCATACCTTAAATGGGACCTATGTTTGTCTTGACAAGATTCTTACAAGATTTGGGTGACATATTATATTTCTACGGAGGTGGTATTGTAATTTGGTGGCTTCTCCACTTATCAGTGGCTTCTTCATTTCTCACTTGGCAAGAGCTCAAGCTATTCTCTTTTTCACATAAAGCAATAGTAAAACAACACTAATGATTTACTAAGTGTCTATATGTGTGAGGCCTAGGGCTGGGCAATTTGCAACTTGCTGGGGGGGGGCATGAAATGGCATCTATATTACATCATTCCCATGAATTTAACTACCCGTGGGTGGAACCATGTGCCCTTCCAATGGATAAAACCCCTATGTTGACAGGTCACTATCTCAGCTCTCAGGACATTAAGAATAGCACTGTTCTTTGGACATTTATTCTCTGAAAGGAGCATTTTTACATCTGGCTCCAGCTCTGAGTCAGGAACTGGATACATACGCTCAAGGTATGCTAAGGAGAAACTATTAACCATGCAAACTAGCCCCAAATGGCTTTTCTGATTATTTGCTAGCATGCAGGTGGCTTCATGAAGAGGCCTGCAGTTCTAGAATGTTAGTTTTTGTAGTATAAGAAAATCATAACTTTTTTTTTCCAGGAACTTGTTTTGCCATAGATTTAAGGCAGTAATTTGTTACAGGCAAGACATTTATAGGGGCTGCGTTATCGAGGCTAGAATCATCAAGAAATTCTATCAGAAGACACAATGTTTAAGTATAGGTCTAATTACTGCAATCATTTCTTTTTTGTTTCCTTTGCAGAGATCCACTTAATCCCATCTCTTAGTGTGGGCACAAGCTGACAGTTGCATGACAAGGAATGTTTCCCTTTGTAAAAAACCCACTTCCTTTCTGTGTAGTTTTAGCCTAATTGAAATGTTTCCTATTAAGCTCAATCAAGGCAGCAATTATCTAATTACTCACTTATGCTTTTCCAGCCAAAAATTTGCCTAAGCTGGTATATTGGAATGAGAGAGAACATATTTATTATTGCTTTTACATTTTCCTGTTTGGCTTTAGACAATAATCATAAACATTTACTTCTAGCTCACCAGCATATATCTAATTAATACTGCTATTTTCTATAAAATTGTATCACTGTAAGCTACAGGCTGGTACCAAATGTAGCCCTGTCTACGAGATGTGCTTTAAAAGACTTGTGGTTATGCTACATGAATGGTGTCACTGGAGAAGGGGAGTAAGGAGAGAGACTAGTGAAAACAAATCACAAACATATATTCAATCATTTCAAAGCCACGAGTTTTATGGCTTTACAAAATAAAAAATGAGTAACAGATTTAATCGAGAAAATAATTTTTATAGCATCACTTTAAAGAAACATGTATCCTGTGTGTCTGGATTTTTTCTTGATACAAATCCCTTAGGTCTCAGATGATCACAACCAGTCAACAACACAGGTGGTCCACACTTTTTAGGTATAAATTAGAGGCATATATCATTAAAACCAGAATTAATTTTAGAGTTAGTGACCCTATGAGGTCACTCCTGATTAACTCAATTTTGATTGAGGTTGTACCAAAGCACAACAGACAAATTGGGTATGAGGGATTGATATTTTCATTTCCAGACAATAAATTTTATTGTTATTATTATCTTAAATGTTAACTAATGTGGGACTAATTCAGTCCTCTGCATGGAAAAACACCCCCAGAAAACTTGGGTATTTCTGGGTAAATTTATAAGGAGGGAGAGGAACACCTCGTTAATCCCCCAAATGCAGCCACTTGACAATCTTTCACCTAAGTTTATCATAAACCCAGAAAACGACTACACTCAATGAGAATTGCAACAACAACAAAATCAGTCTGCAAGGAAAACATCCCATTTACCGGAAGGAGTTGAGAGTTTTTGCATTGTGTTGTAAAGGGAAGAGCTTTTTTCTTTCTTTCTTTTTCTTTCTTTCTTTCTTCTTTCTCTTTTTTTCTTTTTGTTTGTTTACACATAATGATGAATGAAGCACACACAATATTAATAACCTCAAACATAAGAAGTTATCTACACCCCCCCAAAAAACCAACCCAACAACAAAAACCACTTCACTTCCTAATAACTGATTAGGCTCAGGTATACCCCAAATGATGGCTGATAATAACTTAAGCCTGAGTGGCTAGACAATGGGAGTGGGGAAGATGTCATTCTTAAAATCATGTTATGTTATCTGCTTCACAGTATGGAAAGAAGTCTTTTTTTTTTTTAAATAGACATTCTCAATTCTTTTTTTTTTTTTTTAAGATTTTATTTATTTATTTGACAGAGAGAGAGACAGCCAGCAAGAGAGGGAACACAAGCAGGGGGAGTGGGAGAGGAAGAAGCAGGCTCCCAGCAGAGGAGCCTGACGTGGGGCTTGATCCCAGAACGCCAGGATCACGCCCTGAGCCGAAGGCAGACGCTTAACGACTGAGCCACCCAGGCGCCCCTGGAAAGAAGTCTTTTAAAAACATGTATTCTATCTTAAAGGTGGTCCCAAAGATTCTGCATTCTGTGCTGTTTGATTCCTTCAGGAGAGGAGGGCAAGAACAAAGAGTAGAGAAAAGGAGAGAAAACAATTTCTTTGCCAGAATGGGGAGAATAAGTAATCAGACATTTCCCCTTCACTGGTCCTTATTTAGGGACTTGAAAGCTTGTGCAGTGTATTAAATAAAATGTCTGGAAAATGGATTTTGTTTCTTCATGTGACCATTCACTGGAGAGGACAAGTAAGACAAGTAAGTCTCAGTATTCTGTCTGCAATTCGACTCATTCCTGCTGTTCTCTCTCTAAGCAGCTTTTTTACATACTCTAGAGGGGGACTAAATCCATTTTACAATAGGCAGATTGGGAGCCTGAGGTAGTAGGTGAACCCATCATCTGAGAACAAACATAGAGACCAGCTCTACCAACCATCTGTCTAGATCTGCCCTCAGCAGCACCAGGATCAGTGAAAGGCGGGAACATTGAACCTACCAATATCACTTCTGTACACGGGCCCATGAACCTTCTAACGCCCAGCAATAAACAAAAGGAAACAAGATGTTAAACCAATGTGGTCCTTGTTTTCAACATTATTTAGCTTTTGAAATTTTCAAGTTGAGTTCCCACTGCCTTTATTTCCCCTCCTACTTTGCACTAGTTCTCGTATTTCCATCCTTCCTCTGCTGCAATAATTCAATAGAACTAATTATGTCTTTAAAAATAGTTAAATAAGCAAATGACTGACATTCTCTTTCTGTTTCCCCTGATGCTGGGTCAAATGGCTCCTCAAGTTGTTCTGAAATGAGACCCTTGCATGTCTGGCCAAAATCTTCTTTTGAAATTACTTTTATGTTGTCCCCTTATTCTTCCCAGCCTGTTGAAGTGGTGCTATTTTATCCAGTTTTAAGTAATACTGGCTGGCAAATTTTAGGATAATGCATATTTAACATTAGAAAAGGTAAAATATCCCACAGTTTCTTAATTATAATTGTGGATTATATATACATATATATATATGTATGTTTATTTTAAGTCTTCCATTTGTGAGTTTTCTATTTTGTACATTTTTAAAAGATTTTATTTATTTATTTGAGAGAGGGAGAGAGAGAACAAGCAGGGAGGAGAGGCAGAGGGAGAGGGAGAAGCACACTCCCCGCTGAACAGAGCCCGACTTGGGGCTGGATCTCAGGACCGTGAGATCATGACCTGAGCCAAAGTCAGACGCTTAACCAACTGAGCCATCCAGAAGTCCCTATTTTGTGCACTTTTAATATCTGATTGGTTCGTTGGTTATTTTGGTTTTGAGGCCTATAATATTAATGCTTTTCAAGTTTTTATAATCATAAATAGGCTCTGGCAGAAAACATGAACAAGATCATTTATCCCCTATTATTTTAAAAATGCAAATAAATTGTTGGTGCTTTGAATACAGGTCATGGGTTGCCTGTGATAAATGAAACTATCTGCTTTTCATCAATCTATTAAGATCTTACAAGTCAAAGTTATTCAATACAAAGACCACCTACTATGGAAAAGTCTAACCTTAAAGGCTCTTCACTTGTCATTGCCCAAGTTAAGAATATGTCACACAATTTAAGGCTTGTAAAACATCATAACCCTGGCTAAGTACTGGAATTACCTGGAAGTTTTTAAGGCCATCTATGGCCCCAGAGATTCTGATTTAAACTGTATGTTGTGTACCTGGGTATCAGGACTTTATAACACCCCTAAGTGATTCTGATATAAGTCTAAGGTTGTGAACAGCTGCTTTGGAATGAAAGTTTACAAACACGTACACCTGCCCAGTTAATGGATTTGTAATTTGTCCTTTAAGAATCCCACCATTAGTTTGAGGTGAAACAGAGCACTACAGTAGTTCATTCAGTCACAGAATGACACCTTTTTCATTACCTAACTCTCCACAAAATCAAAACACCCCTTGCAAAAAAAAAAAAAAAGAGGGGGAGAGAGAAATTTGTGAAGAAAAACTAGTTTAAAGGGAAAAATAGTGTGGTAGGCAAAAGAATAGCTCCCCAAGAGGTTCCATCCTAACCCCTGAAGTCTGAATATATTTCTTTACATGAAAAAAAAAAAACAATTTTTGCAGATATAATGAAGTGAAAGACCTTGAGATGGGAATAGTATCCTGGATCATGCATATCCTGGATCATGCAGGTGGGCCCGATCTAATCAGATGGATCCTTAAAATCAGAGAACACTTTGCAACTGTGGCCAGAGGAAGTCCTGAGTACAGAATAAAGGCCCAGAGAGATGCAATATCACTGCTTTTGAAGAAAGAGGAATGAGGCCGCGAGCCAAGGAATGCAGGAGGCCTCCAGAAGGTGAAACAGAAGGTAAGGAAACACTCTTCCCTAGAGCTACCAGAAAGAAAGACGCCCTGCCAACACCTGGAGTTTGGCCCAATGAGACCCATGATGGACTTCTGACCTACAGAAATGTAAGAAAAAAAATTGTGTTGTTTTAAATCACCAAGTTTGTGGCAATTTGTTAGGGCAGCAATAGGAAAATAGTGCAGATACGGATGCTAATTTTTGCATCTCCCAGAGGCCTCAGGCAGAAGTAGGGGTAACAGGGAATGTTATGTGGAGTCCTGAGATCGCATCTTGCAGACCTCCAACTACAGGGAATATAAATGACCTAGGGCTCCAGCTGCTGCTCTGAACTCCCTTTGGTGTTTGTGCAGAGACCATGCCTCCCACAGCTGCTCCCAGCCAACAACCGAGCCAGCAGCAATGCCGAGGCAGCCAGGGTCCTGGGAGACCCCGAGCTCCTCTGACTTAACCAGTTTGGTAAGGACTCCATCCTGTGATGGCCTTGCTGAGCATTCCTTCAATTGCACTGGAGTCTAGGATACTTCCATCTCACCTTCCCTTCCTCTTGCCTTCACTCAGGGTCCGATTTGCACAGGGGTCAGACACAGCTATTCTACCTTTCCTGACCCCGCCCCCATTTTCTAGCACAGGCATTTCCTCCAGGACCAGCTACATAATTTGAGTACAAAATAAAAGCATGGGGCCCTCTGTTCAAAAATCATTATGAATTCTAAGCCTGGGATAGGAGGGCATTACAACAAGTACCTGTTCTAAATACAGGGTCCTGTACACCTCCTCAGGTAGCTCCCCCATGCGGCTGGGACTGGTATCTTTTAGTAAAATCCTTGCATATCTAACCCTCCTTTGCTATCTGCTGGGAGGACACTAAGAGAACATTCTGCCACTTTCCCTCCAGATTAACTCCTTTGGTATCAAACCTGGCTATGATCAAGGAGTGGTTGTCAGTTTCACCTTGACTTCCCAAGCCTCTTAAATGGTTTTAAAATTAATCTTATTGATTCAAGCTAGTTTTCGGGTTTTTTTTTTTTTTAAGATTTTATTTATTTATTTGACACAGAGAGAGAATGAGGGAGAGCGGGTGTTCGAGCACTAACAGGGGAAGTGGCAGGCAGAGGGAGAAGTAGGCTCCCCATTAAGCAGGCCGCCCGACCCGGGACTCAATTTCAGGATGCTGGGATCATGACCTGAGCTGAAAGCAGACACTTAACCAACTGAGTCACCCAGGCGCCCTTTCACGCTAGTTTTCTATTCAGTTTTGAGGTTTCTGTTTTCTATAATAATACATAATGTTTAAGAAGTAGTGTGGTTTTTTGAGCCAAATTCATTGGGGAGAAAATGTAATGAGAATTATAACTGAGATTTTGACATTTCATTTGAAATAAACACCAAAGCCAAATTAGGCAGCAAAACTCATAAATGCATTCCTTCATTTCACATTTAAAGAAAAGGAGCTGGAAACAACCAAAGGGCTACTTGGGGGAAAGGACTACAGTTCTCTCCTTCTGTTTTTGTTTGCAATTCCAGGAGCAATCATTTTTTTGAGAAGGTGGTTTCCAAACATTTGGCAATGTTAAATATAAGTGCAAAGCTCTGTGACCTTTAGCAACTCTCTAGGCCTCAGTGTTCTAAGCAAAGTGGATCCTACATAGTCTCTGAGATCCCCTTCAGCAATAAAATGCTTTGGATTCATGAAAAATGTACTCTAGTCAAGGCTGTGAATTTTTATAACATTGTTATATATTCTTCCTCCATATGTATTCTACCTGGAAGTGTCTGTCTTTTCAGGATTTTCCAAAACAACACATTTGCTTAGTACTCCCATCATTAAGATTTGTTAAGGCATTATAGGTAAGACAAAGGAACTGAAATAAAAAATGCAGTTGATGGAATATTCACACGACTAGCCCAAGTACCCAGAGTTCTTTAAGGATAAGCTCTGGACTGGAACATAATTCTCTAGACTATTCATCCTATTTCGTTGTCTGAGCAAGGAAGATCATCATAAAGAGTCAACTTGTTAGATTTTCACATTTTTGCATTATCAAATTAACAGATCGACATTCATTCATTTAATATATTCCCTTAGATGGTGCACAGAATATTGGATTTCCCAGGTCCCAGGATAATAATTTGGTCCCTTCAAACTGATGTTCTTTAGTCTTTTTTTCTTTTTTTAAAATTAAGCTCTACCACCCAATGTGGGGCTTGAACTCATGACAAACTGATGTTGTTTAAATATTTACCTAACCCTGATGTGAACTAAGCACTGGGGGAGAGGAAGAGACTAGGGGGAGGAGGACCACCCAATCCCCATTTGTACACCAGAAGGCCTACAGGTAACAGGACCCACTGTCAATGGAAGTCCTACTGCTATTATGGTATATACCTCTTGCGGGCCCACCTAAGCAACTCCTCCATAGAGGTGACCTTGGGTGTAAAGTGTTGGTGTCCTGGGTAACCATCTAATTGTTCCTGCTCTTAATCCAATTTTGTTATTGTATAACAGGTTTTCCTTCAAGTCCATTTCCTTTTTATAATTTGAAGCCACAAGTAGGGGTATAATGATGGCCCCTACATCATAAGTCCAATGTGAATTTTGAAATCTGCTTCTGGTTTTTCTCTTTATCCAAGTAATTTGTTATCACAGAGGTCTAGATATGGAGAGAACTCCAATGTCTCTTTGAGTAAAACAAAACAAAACCATACCTCTCAGGCCAAATGTAAACCCGAACCATATATACAGTATTATTAAAAAAAAAAAAAAAAAAACCAACTCCTATTTGTTGAGTTGAAGCCTGCAGAAAGAGTAAGTCTTGAAAATCAGATTTTGAGACTGCTTAGCATTGCCTAGGATAGGAATACTTACAGAAACATAGGACATTTAATTTTTTTGTAGGGTCCATGCTGGCCACTGCAAATTGGACCAAACCTCTTTCCTCCTCATTGGGAACTAAGATGATTTATTCACTGACGAACCTGTCCCAAAACTTGCTGAGTTTATCAGAAAACTGTATAGAGACTCTAAGTATTTGGAAAAATCTTTAAGAAAGCAGTATATGCTATAGAGTCAACATGTTATTCAGATCTTGGAATAGGCAACTACTGCATTTTGAGCATTACTGTAGGTAAGCCATGTACAAAGTCATCTAAAATGAGCAGACCCTTGTTTCTAGCCCAGGTCTCCAAAGGTTTTTGTTTTGTTTTTTAAGAGCTCACGTGGGCACAGGTGGGAGGGGAGTGGTGGGCAGAGGGATAGAGAGAATCTTAAGCAGGCATGGAGCCTGATGTGGGGCTCCATCTCATGACCTTGAGATCATGACCTCAGCGGACATCAAGAGCCAGATGCTTAACCAACTGAGACCAGGGGCCCCCAGATCTTCATAGTTTTTAAACATTCTACATACTACCTCTCCGACTACTCTGTCATTACCATAGTTGGCTTCCACTCCTCCTGCCTTCTCAGTATATCACATCCCCGTGTCTTCTCCTGATCAACGTCTTCATTAACAACAGAATCTTTGTATCTAGAATTCTTGTTTGGCTAACTGTCATCTCATGGTCTACCAAATCTTCATTATCTTAGTTCTCTGTGCTTCGCTTGATCATAGTATTGAGTCATGCTAGCCAGCCTTGATCAGGTCCTCACAGAGGCTCAGCATCAGATATTAAGGATTTCCTACTGCATTTGGTAATATATAATATAGTGGTTTAAAAAGGGGCCTCTGAAGCCAGATGTCCAGGTTTCAAAGCCTGAATTCTTTACTTTCTAGCTTATTTAACGCGTTTGCGACTCTGTTTCCTCATCTGCAAAATAGGAGGTAATAATATATTGTTGTGAGCAGCAAACAGAAGTTGTTGATTAGTCACATTAGCTATGCTACATCCTCTTTTTTCTCCTTTATACCGTTTGAATGTTTCCTCTCAAGTTCCCATAGGTTATATGAGGAAATGGCCTTATGGAGAACTTATAAGCAATGAAACCAAAACAGTTAGTTGAAGGAATAAAGGAGAGAACAGTAGGATGAAGACGGAGAGTGGTCTCAGAAATTAGTCAGCCAGGAAGTCAGAATTTTCTTAAGACCTACAGGTAAATAACAAGGCTACGGGCTCTGTCTCCTTAAAGTGCCTTCAAATAGAAATGTGGTGATAAGTACAGACAGAGTATATGAAATGAAGGCAAAATAAAGATGTTCAAAATAAGGAGCAATTAACTCAAAAGAAAAGAGAAAGAAGGAAGCCTTCGAGTTGTTCCTACTTCTACCGATTAGTGATTAACTTCACTATGGGATAAGGAAGGAATAAAAAGGGAAGAAACAGCCCAAATCCCAGTAGGAAAGCAGGCAGTGCTCTGAACCACAGGACAATTTGTTCTCAGAACTAGAACCAAAGCAAAGTCAGTGAAGGATTACGTTGTGGGAACCCTGATGATAAACACACTCAAGATGAAGGAACGAGAGTTCCCTTCCCCCAGTTTTGTGGGTACCAAAATTGAAAACAGGATGATGTAATTCATAGAAATTGAACAATTTAGGATTCAGCTCCATATTAACTGAACCTCTGCTACGTGCCAGGCACTGAAGACGTGGTCTTGCTTTTGCAGAGCTATGTACCAAAGGAGAGGCAGACTTTCTCCATGAGTCACCAAAAGAGTAAGTGGGAAGAGAGGAGGCCAAACTGAGGGTGACTTCCTATAGGAGGTCATTTACACTGAACTATGGATAACAAGTACAAATTAAACCATTGGTGAGAAGAAACTTAACCTGGCAATAAATTACTATGCACATAAATAATATTACTTTAGAATATGCATGAGATGGAAATTAAATGCTTGATTAAAGAGACATAAAGTAAGATTTAAAAACTATATTATTTAAACTTGTATAAAGTGATTTTATTCATGTTTTATGCATTTAGAAACACTGACTGAAGCCTAAAGCAAACTTAAGGGAGCCTGTTATTATCCCCATTTTACAAATGAAAAAACTAAGAAATAGAGAGGTTAACTGCCTTGCCTAAGCTCACACAAACAAAACCATCTTCTACACTGGACCCCATTTATCTGGATTGTGCCAATGATGCTGTTGGTCCACCCAGCATTTTCCCCAAGTGTGAACTCTGAAACACCAGTTCTGTGGAATGCTGGCAAATTTCTGTTTTATGGTAAAGTAAGTCTTGGACATGCTGAGCGAACAGCTTCAAACAAGTTTCTTACTGTGAGACTTCTCCAAGACTTTAAAGTAGTCATGTACAATGTGAGTTTCCAAGTAGGGTATATAGAATGTGGCTTTTCTTCTTTGATCACAGAACACTTTTTTCATGGGCTGTTTCTTGGATCTGGAGTAATATGGAATGCACTGGAAAATACTGCACCAATGTGTACTAAGGTGAGCAAGCAGCTGGACAGGTTTTGAGTATGGGCAGAGAAATACAAATATGAGATAGAAAAATTATGACAAGATGATTCTGGAATAAGTTATCCACTTGAAAGAACTTAAGCAGAGAGGAGCTGGTGTCCCTAAACTAGACCACCAGGCCTCCATAAATACCTAGGCAACACTAAGTCTGAATAAGTATGCACAGGTGTATTTCATTATGGAGAATTCAGATATAAACACTGCACAGAGTTAGCATTTGGTGGGAACTGTATGACAAAGAGTCTATTTCATCTGAACAGGGCTGAGGAAAAAGATGCAAATTGAAAGTATCATCTGAGATAACTGAAAAGACTGTGGTCCAACACCTTTAGAAGCAGATTATTTGAGAGCTCACAAGGGGAGCAAGGCAGTAACAGCAAGTTTACTTATGTATTTATAATACTTATGTATTCTTCATTATCCTCCCTCATTTAAACTTCTAAAGGGCAGAGACTGTCATTTTGCCCCCACTGATTTACCCCAAGAGTCTAGAACAGTGTCTGCCACACAGGAGATCGATAAACAGTAAATGGATAAAAGAACCTTATATTCAAGTCAGAATCTTTGATAAACTCTCTACCCACCCTCACCACCCAGAGAAAATCTTCTTCATCTCTTCCATCTTTTTAAAAAAGTTTTTACTAAGTAATCTCTACACCCAACATGGGGCTCAAACTCACAACTCCAAGATCAAGAGTTGCATGCTCTTCTGACTGAACCAGCGAGGTTCCCCCCACCTTTCTATCTTAATGACAATTCCAGTTGACCTAGTTCCTTGGGCTAAAAGTCTTAGAGTTTACCTGCACTCCTCTTTCTGTCTCACCCTCATCCAATTGAGTAGTAAACGGAATCAAGTCTACATTTATATGTATCCCAATTTTGATCTCTTCTTCCCATCTCCAACGATATCATCCTAGTCTAAGCTACTATCAGCTCTTAATTGGCCTATTTCAATAGCCTCCCAATTGTTCTCCCTGTTGTGTCTCACACCCTGCTCCCATTTCTTCTTCACAGAGCAGGCAGAATTATCCTTTATGATGACAAATCAGGTTCTATTACAACCGTGCCCAAAATCCTCACTGGCTTCCCATCAAACTCAGAAGTCCTCACAGGACCATGAGCTAGACCCCACTCTTGCTCCAGCCTCTCAACTTCCCTCTGTCCCCCCCTCTCTCTCCTGGCTCCTTGCTATCCATGGCTACATCCAGCACACTCCACACTGCAGGCCTTGACACACAATGCTTCTCCACCCTGGGCTCTTTCCTCCAGGACAGCCATACTTCACACCCACTTTCCCTCAGGTCTCTCTCAGAGGCTACCTCACCTGAGACTTTCTCTAACCACGCCATGTAAAAGAGCGGACTCGCCACCATGATTCCTTTCACCTCTTTTCCCCCCTAGCACTTGCCACTTTATAGATAGCTATTTGTTTTCTGTCTCTATACTCCACTAGAACACAAGCTCCATAATAATAGGGACTTTGTTTTGCTAAATTGTGTAGCTTTAGCATTTAGCAATTTTAGAACAGTACCTGTCATGTTGTAACCCCTGAATTAAAAAAAAATGTGCTAAATGAATGAATTACTGTGTGTCAAATGCTTATTAAACGCTAGGACATTTATTCTTATTTTTATTTTTATTTATTTTTAAAGATTTTATTTATTTATTTGACAGAGAGAGAGACAGCCACCAAGAGAGGGAACACAGGCAGGGGGAGTGGGAAAGGAAGAAGCAGGCTCCCAGCGGAGCAGGGAGCCTGATGTGGGGCTCGATCCCAGGACCCTGGGATCACGCCCTGAGCCGAAGGCAGACACTTAATGACTGAGCCACCCAGGTGCCCCAAACGCTAGGACCTTTAAATATATTATTTCATATAATCATTAAGAGGCAGTTAGTATTACTAACTTACTTTATAGATGAAGAAATTGATACCCAGAGAAGTAATTTGCTCAAGGGCATACATGAAGCAAGTAAAGGACTCCGGTTTTAAACCCAAGCGGCCAATTCTGGTCTGCACTTCTGTGCTCTATATTCTGTTTACGTTGCTATGGCAGATATATAGAAGTCATTCTAATAGTTTTGTTTTCATGACAGTTCCTAGAAATGTATTTTCTCTTTTCCTTTCTTCCTCTTTTTCTTCGTTTGTTCGTTCATTCATTCATTCATTCATTCATTCATTCATGTGCCCACATGTTAAGCATGTGATTGGCTTTGGGGATACAAATTTAAATAAGATACATTCCCTACTCACAAAGAGCTTCCCTGTCTAGAGGGGAAGGCAGACATATAAATAAATAAATCCAAGATACATATTTATTTTTTCTCAGAAAATAGAAATCATTTTACTCAAAACATTTCCCAGTTTGCATTAGACTGCAAGAAATTTTAGTCAAAGCCATTACTTAAATGTTGTGATCTGTTTATCTCCATTGCCCCAAAACATGTAAATACCATATTTTGCATTTTTTTCTCCTTGCAAGTTGTTTCTGGTTCTTTGGAAAGTAGATGCAGTATAAATAGTAAGTGATGTAAAATGTATGTATTTCATTATTCTTAAAATACTTTTGATATTTATGATCAAGGCATAGCACTAGGCACTGTAAGGGATTACAAATGACCTGGCGCTAGCCCCTCTTTGAGTTCCCAACCAAGCAGAGGGACATAGACAAAACATGCTTAGTGCAAGACCCCATCAAAAAGCAAAGTACAGGGTCTGATGTGCTTTCTGCAGAGAACTAGATTCTGGGTGGAGTGTTGGGGATTTAAATGCAGACATTCCAGTTCTAGGGCCTTTATTCTTAATCATGTCTCTCTACTATGCTCATTTTGAGGATTCTATGAATTTAGCATTGGTAAATACTGTAAGGTAGAAAGTTCATCTCAGATATTTTAATGTAAACTATCTAAATGTTTTATCTTCTGTGGAATTATTAAGGGCTCTACCAGCCCTATGAGCTTTCTCTGCATAGAAGTCTGGTCTTCAAGATTGTGTCCTTGTCGACTTTTAAAGATCTTGCATGACTTACATGTAAAGGAGGCGCACACATTCTTCTCTACTTCCTATTATATAACTTTGATCAAGTTACTTCTCTGTACCTCACCTGTAAAATGGGGTTAATAGGAGTATCTACAGCACAGTGATTGGTGGTGAGGGTACAAACATGATTAAAAAGCAAGAAAAATGAGAGCAGTTAGCTAAAATACAGTAACGCTCAGGTAAAACAACTGAAAACTGTACATAACAGTGTTAGAACTATAGTGTTATAGCTATATACAACCGTGTGTCCTTACTAGAATGAGGGCTAGTCCATGATCCTGATGCAGTCTTTCCGTTGAGTTTACAGTTCAGAAACCATGGTATAGCAACAGAGCTTCTTTGATTACTTGCATTTTTATAAATTTTTATTATTTATTTTTTTAAAGATTTTATTTATTTATTTGACAGAAAGAAGGAAGAGCATAAGCAGGGGGAGTGGCAGGCAGAAAGAGAGGGAGAAGAAGAGCCCAATGCCAGCCTGATCGCAGGATGCTAGGATCTTGACCTGAGCTGAAGGCAGCTGCTTAACCAACTGAGCTACCCTGGTGCCCTACTTGCATTTTTAAAAAGATTTTATTTACTTATTTGAGAAAGAGAGAGCACAAGCAGGGGGAGGGGCAAAGAGGGAGGGAGAAGCACGCTCCCCGCTGAGCAGGGAGCCCAAAACGGGGCTTGATCCCAGGATCCTGGCATCATGACCTGAGCTGAAGGCAGGCAGCTGCTTAACCCACTGAGCCACCCAGGGGCCCTGATTGACTTGCATTTTTAAAAGGTAACATATGATGAAAAACTGGCAGTATCTACTAAAGCTGAACATTCTTATTCTTAAACAGCAGTTACAATGAACAAATCACAAATGCACGAAACAACATGGATGAATTCATAGAAACAATGTTGAGCAAAGAAGCCAGATACAAAAGTGCACATATTCTGTGACTGCGTCTAAATAAACTTCAAAAACAGAAAAACTAATCTGTGATGTTAGAAGTCAGGACAGTGGTTTCTTAGGGGGTGTAATAACTAGGAGATACAAGGGGGGACTTCTGAGGTTTTCGTAATGTCTGCTTCTTGCTGTGAGCTCTAGACCGGTAGGCATATGCAGTTGGTAAAAATTCGTCAAACTGTAAAATTAAGATATGCACCTAATGTATATTTTTAATAAAACCCTCCCTTCAAATGCTATGGTTCTCTTCATTGTCCTGACACCCAGGGCACATGTTTCTTAGCTTTGTGCGTCCCCTCACCCAAGGCCAACCACTCTGAGAACGCACCCAATTTAAGCCTTAACAATCTCTCCTTCTGTAAGCATAATGCCAATGCAGAGTATTGCTGCAAACCACTCCTTGAATCAATGTTTTCTTTGACTATGATTAGCTCATTGGTGCCACATGTTCTATGGGGCATTAAGACAACATTTTTAAAATGGCAAAATAATAAAAGAGGCATTTGATGCTAAAATAAGTAAATAGCTTGTCTTTATTTTCCAGAAACAACTGGCAGCCACCCACCAAATTCTATTTTGAAATCTCATCAATGCTTGGGGGAAAAAAAAAACTATCAACTGACAACTATTATTTATAAAAGGTCCTATAAAGGGTATTAAAGATGTCAAGAGTGTTTTATCTACTGACCTGAAACCTCAGACAGAAATAAAAATGGCTGCAGAGTCAACACATGTATTTCATGTTAGTGCTGCATTTGAGGGCACCTGGGCCAATGTTATGTGTTAAGTCAGTGAAAATGTGTAATTCACGGGGTAACTGAAAAAGCCACTAGACAGGAAGATGGATGGATTGAACATTTTCTGTGCCACCAAATGGCTAATGATCAGGTAAACACCTTTGAGAAAAACAAACTCCAGAATTGTTTCAGCCGTTCTCTGACCACCTCTCTCCTCTGGCATGAGCAGCTATTAGTCTGCTGAAGGCTCCTCCAGAAGACGGACCAGCTGCAGAGTCCCTAGGAGGTCACATCCTCCCTCCCACCCCTTAGAGCCCACTAAATAGCTCATTAGTTGGAGGCACCTGCTGGGGAGAAACTGGTGTGGGCAGAGCCAGGACTCAAACCAAGTTTGCAGATTCCAAGGTCCAATCTCATTAAGTGTTACACTATATTGCTTCTTCATTTTAAGACACCTTTTAGGCCCTCCTTCTGAAAAAAGGAATAAGAACAGGAGGAAAGCCAAGGAGTTCATTAGGATCCATACCCAACTCTTGAAATCCCTGCTCTGGGTCTAGATCAGCCATTCAATGAGAGGCAGAGCTCCCGGTGACGCATTTTCTGAAATCACCAAATCTCCTAAGGATACTGCTTTCCAGAAAGTTAATCTTCCAAATTATTCCATCTAAGTAGCTGTCTGCATATCTGCACCTCCTGTGTCCGTGTACACACACACACACACACACACACACACACACACCCCATGACGAAAAGCATTCTGGGGGCAGCGAAGTTCAGAGAAGCAAGTCTTCAGATTCAATCTCATTTGGACTGAGTTCCACAGGAAGCTCAGCCAGATCTTCAAAATTAACCTCTTGTTTTTGGTTCTTAGTTCCCATCTGTAGCCAATGTGGTATCTTGTTTGGTTTCTCTTATTTATTCTCTAAGTACTAAGTCAATATCCATCCATTATGCTTTATTAAATAGCCATGATTGGATAGTATAATGATACACAAAAGTTTGAAAAAACAAGGTTTGTTACAAACTATGAAACATAATACAGCATCTGTTAAGAATTGAGTTCACTTACCTAGTTATCATACATTTTAGTTTTTAAATACTGCACTTATGGATTAGATTTGTTTTATGTATATTTTGCAGTTTACATTCCCTTATGAATCAATATATTGTATACCTTTCATACCCACACACACACACACATGCTGTGATTCAAAGTTAAGACTTTTAAAGCTATACATACAAAATCAGTGCATGTGGAATTAAAGCACATTACACACAAAATGAAAAGAACTATAGCATAAAACAAAGATAGAATGCAACTTAGCAAAATAAAACACAGCATATGGTCATTGTATCTCTAGAATATTTTTTTTTCTTAAAAACTAAAGCCAATTATCTACTTGTTGAGTAAATAACAACCCAGTTTTCCAAAAAAATTTGCTAGGCAATGGTAAATTGATTGTGTTCTTGGCTTCAGCCCACCAACTATTCTAAAGATATTTAATTAAAAAAAAAAACACCATCACATGAAATACACTGTAAATTGTTTAAACAAACATGCTTATGTTTAAATATATGAATGATAAATAGCACCACATTTGGGAAGTGTGGGCTTTTCCCATTATTGATATATCTCATTAATGATAAAGAGTAGTCACTGGCCTCTTTCTCTTATTTTTTATAGCTTTTTAAAATGTTCAATAAAAATTGCATTTCAGTTGGGGCGCCTGGGTGACTCAGTTGCTTAAGCAACTGCCTTCAGCTCAGGTCACAGTTTCAGGGTCCTGGGATTGAGCCCCACGTCAGGCTCCCCCTGCTCTGTGGGGAGCCTGCTTCTCCCTCTCACTCTGCCTGCCATTCCCCCTGCTTGTGTTCTCTCTCTCCCTCTCTCTGTCAAATAAATAAATAAAATCTTTTTAAAAAATTGCATTTCGGCATTTTATCTTGAAGTATAATAGCCCAATTTTTCTCTTTACCTCCAAGTATACCCCAATCTTAAAATATTTTGTATGTGTATAATAGTATATACATTCATGTATTTATTAAGCAACTTGCTAAAAAGGTCCCCATGAAAAGATTTACTAAAATTGTACAAAACCAGGACTGCCTGACAAGAAGAGAACCGCTAGCACAGCTATTCAACAATTTACTATACTGGCTGGGAAAAACAAGAAGGCCTGGAAAATTCCATATTGTTCAAGTTTATCAATCTTAATTTCCTAAAACACTGCTCCATAATCCCAGACAAGCCTCAGACAAAATTATTTCCTTAATTTTGTTACTTCCTATTTCCCCTCACATTTTAACATTTCCAAAATCAGGATTATTTTACAAAGAATGTGTGTGTATA
>NW_024426230.1:13163658-13368292 GCF_017311325.1 Ursus maritimus
ATTATGGTAGTTTCCCTTTAAAAAATGGGCAATACTAAATTGGCATCAGAACTCACAAGTGATGGAGATTTAGAATCACAGAAATATAATAAACATAGTATTCCTCATGAAAGGGAATTCTAAATTAAGTACTTTTTAATTTGTCATTTCTTCCAGTAACACTTGTTAAGGCTACTATTCATCCTACCCAAATTGGAGCCCTTACAATTTCCTGAAACAAAGAAATGGCATAATCCTGAAACCAATCAATTTTTTAACTTTTTTTTTTTTTTTACAATGGCAACTAAGGCCAAGTAGTTTTATCACTTACTATGTGAAGACACCAGAGAGTGATTTGGAGATTAAGAAGATAGATTAATAGAAACAAAAACTTACTGAGAAATAAGGACATTAGTTGCCAAATTGCCAGTATGAATTATCTGTTGTAGAGGGTCTCTCTCATGAGATGACACATTATTACTCAAAGAATTGGCCATTACGTTACCTTGGCCAGACTACATGTAGCACTGCCAGAAACTACTCATGCAACAGCCTTGGCTGAAAGTTACCTCTCATGGCCTGGAACTTATTTTGGCATTAAAAAGCCAGAACTTTCAGGCCACTCAGCATAACTTGCCCAAGAAATCTATTTCTCAGTTAAAAAAATAAGTTATTCTATCTTGATTTTACTGGCACACTTAAAGGGAAGAAATTATTGATAGTTAATTCATGTATATAATCATTCATCTTTTCAACAAAAGAAATATGAGAGGCACATTTAAAAATATTCCAAATTCAATTTACATCATCTTAAAAATAAATAAAACCTTTAACATCTCAAAGATTCTGCATTTACTCCTGATTATTTTAATTTGTCACAAACCACCCTCAAGTAAACCATCAGGCCGAAAGGATTGTACAGATTTTCAGATAGCCTAAAACTGAAAGATTAGGCTATGAAAGCAGCCTAACTGGAAGATACTATGAAACCAATTTGCCAGGCTTCTCATTGTTCCAAATATTACTGCATGTATTCTTTGCTCCAAAACAAGAGTTTATTCTGCTGAATTACTGAACCAAATTCTTGATATTTGCCTTAACTATCTTTATTCAGATCTGTTAAAAAAGTTTACAGGTTAGATAGAGAGTCTTGATGCTGCTCCGACCCTACAGAACGTGACAAAGGAGGTTGAGAGGGGAGGTGTCCAGCCATTGGAATGGAGGATGTGGTGCCCAAAGCTCACATAATCTCCTGCAGCAACTGAAACCACAGCAGTATAAAGGCACTTCCTCTGCCACTGATTTATTATTATTATTAATATTATTATTGGGGTAAAATTGGTATATAACATTATACTAGTTTCCTGTATACCACATAATTCAATTTTTGTACACACTACAAAGTGGCCATCACCATAAGTCTAAATAACCATCCATCACCATACAACTGACTCACATTAACCATTTTGCCCACCCCCAAACCCCTTCCCTCATAACCACCAATCTGTTCTCTTATCTATGAGTTTTGTTTGTTCCTTTGTTGTTGTTTTTGGATTCCATATATAAGTGAAATCATTCAGCATTATCTTTCTCTGACTTATTAGACTTATTTCACTTAGCATAATACCTCAAGGTCCACCCATGTTGTTGCAAATGGCAAGATTTTCTTCTTTTTTTATGGCTAAGTAGTATTCTATATCTATATAGAGAGAATATATACAAACATATGTACATATATATAGAATATAAACAAAAATATATCCAATGTATTTTTATATATTTTATTACCCTTTATATACATACAATTATATATCTCACAAATTCTTTATCCATTCATCCATGAACACTTAGATTATCTCTATACTTGGCTATTGTAAATAATGCTGCAATAAACATGGAGGTGCATATACCTTTTTGAATTAGTATTCTAATTTTCTTTGGATAGATAACTCAGATGTGCGAGTGCTGGATTATACGTAGTTCTATTTTTAACTTTTTGAGGAGTCTCCATATTATTTTCCATAGTGGCAGAACCAATTTACATTCCCACTGACAGTGTACAAGTGTTCCCTTTCTCCACATCCTCTACAACACTTGTTATTTCTTGTCTTTTTGATTCTAGCCATTCTGGCAGGTGTAAGGTGTTATCTAAATGTAGTTTTGATTTGCGTTTCCCTGATGATTAGTGATGTTGAGCACTTTTTCATGTGTGTTTGCCATCTGATGTCTTCCTTGGAAAAATGCCTATACAGGTTTTCTGCCCATTTTTAAATTGGATTATTTGGGGGGTTTTGGTGTTGACTTATATAAGTTCTTTATATATTTTATATATTAACCCCTTATCAGATATATCATTCATGAAAATCTTCCATTTAGTAGGTTGCCTTTTCATTTTTTAAAAGATTTTAAGTAATCTATACCTAACGTAGGGCTTGAACTCGTATCCCCAGGATCAAGAGTCACATGCTCCACTGAATAAGCCAGCCAGGTGCCCTGGTTGCCTTTTCATTTTGTTGATGCTTTCCTTTTTTGTGCAGAAGCTTTTTAGGTTTTTAGTTTTATGTAGTCCCACTATTTATTTTTGCTTTTGTTGCCTTTGCTTTTGGAGTTGGATCTAGAAATTCAATCACAAGACAAATGTCAAGGAGCTGAATGCCTATGTCTTCTAGGAGTTTTATGTTGTCAGATCTTTTTTTTTTAAAGATTTTATTTATTTATTTGACAGAGATAGAGACAGCCAGCGAGAGAGGGAACACAAGCAGGGGGAGTGGGAGAGGAAGAAGCAGGCTCACAGCGGAAGAGCCTGATGTGGGGCTCGATCCCATAATGCCAGGATCACGCCCTGAGCCGAAGGCAGACGCTTAACCACTGTGCCACCCAGGCGCCCCGGAAATGTTCCCTTCTCTTCAGTTTTTTGGAAGAGTTTGAGAAGGACAGGTATTAAATCTTTCAATTCATCAGCGAAGCCATCTTGTCCTACATTTTTGTTTGTTGGGAAATTTTTTAATTCTGATTCAATCTCCTTACTAGCAATAGTCTATTTAGATTTTCTGTTTCTTTATGATTCAGTCTTAGAAGATTATATGTTTCTAGAAATTTATTCATGTCTCCTAGGTTGTTCAATTTGTTGGCATATAATTGTTCATAGTAGTCTCATGATCCTTTATATTTCTGTGGTATCAATTGTAACTTCTTCTTTAATTTCTGACTTTGTTTATCTGAGCCCTCTCTCTTTTTTTCTTGGTGAGTCTAGTTAGAAGTTTCTCATTTTTTTTTTTTTATATTTTCAAAGAATCAGCTCTTAGTTTCATGGATCATTTCTATTGTTTTTGTCTCTATTTTGTTTATTTCCACTTTGATACTTATTACTTTTTTCCTTCAACTAGCTTTGGGCTTTCTTCTTCTTCTAGTTTCCTTAGGTATAAAGTTAGATTGTTTGATATTCTTGTTTCTTGAGGTCTTGAGGTAGAACTGTGTTGCTATGTTTTCCCTCTTAAAACTGCTTTTGTTGGGTCCTTTATAAATTTTGGAATGTTGTATTTTATTTAATTAATTAACTAATTAATTAATTATTTTTTAATATCTGGGGCTGGAATGGGGCCTCAGATTTTTTAAAAAATATTTTTATTTATTTGACACAGAGAGAGAGAGACAGCCAGTGAGAGAGGGAACACAAACAGGGGGAGTGGGAGAGAAAGAAGCAGGCTCCTAGCAGAGTAGGGAGCCCAATGCGGAGCTCAATCCCAGGACCCTGGGATCACGCCCTGAGCCAAAGGCAGAGGCTTAACGACTGAGCCAACCAGGTGCCCCACAGAACGTTGTATTTTAATTTTTATTTGTCTCAAAGTATTTTTTGATTTTCCCTTTGATATCTTGTTGACCCACTGGTTTGTCAGTAGCATATTGTTTAATCTCCACATATTTGTGATTTTTCCAGTTCACTGTAATTGATTTCTAATTTCATGCCATTGTTGTTGGAAAAAATAATTGGTATTATTTCAGTCTTCTAAGGTTTACAGAGACTTGTTTTATGGCCTAACCTGTGATCTATCTGGAAGAATGTTCCTTGTGCACTTGAGATGTGTATTCTGCTGCTTTTGAATGGAATATTCTGTATATATCTATTAAGTCCATTTGGCATGATGTATCATTTAAGGCCAAGACTTCTTATTGATTTTCTGTCTCAATGATCTATCTATTGGTGGAAGTGGGGTATTAGAGTCCATTACTATATTGCTGTTAATTTCTCCCTTTAGGTCTGTTAACATTTGCTTGTATATTTAGGTATGCCTATGTGAGGTACACAAATATTTACAAATGTTATATACTTTTGTTGGATTGAGCCCCTTATCATTATGTAATGCCCTTCTTTGTCTTTTCTTAGTTTTTGTTATAAAGCCTATTTTGTCTGATACAAGTACAGATACACCAGCTTCCTTTTCATTTGCATTTACATGGAATTTCTTCTATCCCTTCATTTTTATTCTTTGTGTGTCCTTAGATCTGAAGTGAGTCTCTTGTAGACAGCATATAGATGGGTCTTTTTTTTTTTAATCCATTCAGCCACTCTGTCTTTTGATTGGAAAATTTAGTCCATTTACATTTAAAGTAATTATCAATAGGTGTGTACTTATCGGCATTTTATTAACTGTTTTTTGCTTGTTTTTGTAGTTCTCCTCTGTACCTTTCTTCTTCTCTTGCTCTCTTCCCTTGTGTTTTGATGACTTTCTTTAGTGTTATGTTTAGATTCTTTTCCTATTATCTTATGTGTATCGACTATAGGTTTTTATTTTGTGATTACCATAAGGTACACATATATTAGTCTCTTTATACAGTAGTTTAAGTTGATAGCAGCTTACATTTGAACACATTCTACATAACTACATATAGTTATGAAGAACACATAACTACATTTTTATCCCCTCCTTCCCACCCATGTTTTATGTTTTTGGTGTCATATTTTACATCTTTTAATTTTCTATATCCTTTAACTTATTATTGTTATAGTTAATTTTACTAATTTTGTTTCTGAATCTTCATACTAGCTTTATAAATGGCTAATCTATTACCTTTACTATATGTTTGCTTTTTCCAGTGAGATTTTTATTTTCATGTTTTGTTTTGTTTTTTTATTGCTAGTTAGTGCCTTTTCTTTTCAGTTTAAAGAAGTCCTTTTAATATGTACTGGATGGCTGGTTTAGTGGTGATGAACTCTCAATTCTTCTTATCTGGAAAGTCTTTACATCTCCTTCAATTATAAATGATAGCCTTGCTAGTTAAAGTATTCCTGGTTGGAAGTGTTTTGTTTGTTTGTTTTCCCTTTTAGCACTTTTAATGTCTTGCCACTCCTTTCTGACCTGCAAAGATCCTACTGAAAAATCAGCTGAAAGTCTTATGGGAGTTTCCTTATATGTAACAAGTTGTTTTTCTCTTGCTGCTTTTAAATATTTTCTCTTTCTCTTTAACTTTTGACATTTTAATTATAATGTATCTTGCTGTAGATCTCTTTGGTTCATCTTATTTGGAACTCTCTGAGTTTCCTGGACCTGGATGTCTGCTTCCATCCCAACCTTTGGGAAGTTCTCAGCCATTATTTCTTCAAATAAGTTTTCTGCCTCTTTCTTCTTCTTTCTTTCTTCTCCTTCTCAGATCTTAAAATACCTGATGTCCTGTTAGCTATATTCATTTTTTAAAATTCTTTTTTTCTTTTTGCTGTTCTGTTTTGGTGAGTTCCACCCTGTCTTCCAGGACACTGATCCATTTTACTGCTTCATCCAGTCTGCTGTTGGACCCCTCTAGTGTATTTTCAGTTCCGTCATTGTACTCTTCAGTTCAGTGACTTCTATTTGGTACAATTCTATATTTTCTATTTCTTTGTTGAAGTTCTCACTGTCCTCATCCATTCTTCTAGTTCAGCGAGCATCTTTATGACCATTATTTTTTAACTTTTTATCAGGTAAATTACTTGTCTCTTTTTCATTACATTTTTGTTCCCTGGGGTTTTACCTCACTCTTTCATTTGGGACATATTCTACTGTTTCCTCATTTTGCTTTTCTGTGTTTGTTTCTATGTATTAGGTGAAACAGCTACTTCTCCCAGTCTTGAAGGGGTGGTCTTATGTAGAAGATAAAACTTATTGTTCAAATTTGCCATAGTTCTTAGTTGTCACTGGAACTTTTGTGATTGTCTAAACAGCTTGATTTATTCTTGATTTATTCTTGATAGGTTCAAGTTGTTGAGGTCATGCCAAGCCCTGTCAGTGTTCGTAAGGGAGGGATTTCAGTCGGCACCTAGTTTCAGGCTGTTTTGAAGCTGGACCTTTAAACAGCAGCTTTTAAAGTATGCAAATATAAACAGTCCTGTGAGACCATAGTCATAATCCCTGCTAACCTGTAGACCAGGCAATTTGGAGGTGTTCCTTGGTGATATCTGCCAATATCAGGGCTCCAGAAAAGTTTATAAGTTCCTTTTGGGGAAGTACCACTGAGCTGGAGTGAGGCCAAAGGAGAATGCAAAGCTGGCATCCCCCAGCCTACATTCCCTGAGAGCTCCTCCATAGCCTCTGAATGTGTGGTAAACCTAAGGCCTGCCTTTAGACTGAAGCTCCGGGACAAGTAAATAGGTCTTTTTCACAAGAAGACTAGGGTTGTGTTTCTTACTACTCTCTGTGTGGTGCCCTGGGGTTAGTAGTCTACCACGACTGTCTTTCCAGTTGTTTCAGTCCCGCAAGGCCTCCAATACAAGCCTGCCTAGCCAGGTGTTCAAAAGACGTCCCTTGTGTAGACTGCATATACCTGCCAGCTTCAATGTGGATTCAGGGGAACTGGGGACAGGGCAAATCCACTGGCTTCAGTGGGGCTGTAGGAGAGTGTGGGGATGAGGTAAGCCTACTGGCACTAGCAAAGTGAAGTAAGTATAAAAAAATGGCATCCACCAACACCTCTTTCCCCAAAGAAATTCCTACCAGGCCCGTGCATCTCTGGCAGATTCTTGGAGATTAGCTAATGAATCTCCTACACATACAGTCTAGGCACTTTTCAAACTGCTGCCTCTGCACTGGTCCTAGGGTATGTAAGCCTTCATACAAGTCCTTTATGAGCAGACTTTGCTCCACATAGCCTTTTGGGTCTCCTAGGTATAAACTCCATTAGTATTTAGTGGCTCATTTCTCCAGGGTATGTCCCAAGGGTTTGGGTATCTGATGTGGGGTACAAACTGCATATTCCCTAGGGAGAATCTCCAAATTTGTTAGATCCCTCCAAACTGTGGGTCAACCCGTGCTGGAGGTGGGTATACGGGAGGAAGTAAGTTTAGGATATTCCTACACTTGAACCACTCTCTCCCTGCCATTGATTTTTTAACTTCATCTTATGACAGCTTACTACAACCACCCAATCCACCTGCTAGAGCCACATCCCGTAATTTTAACCACCTGGTGTAATACAGAGGCTTCTTATCATCAATTAGAAGATGATGCTTAAAAAAGAGAGATGCTTTGATTAAATGCTATTTTTTTCTCCCTCTTTAAAGTTTCTCCCTCAAAGTTTTATGTCTCAACTATTTTATGGTGAAGTTAGGTATAGAACTATTTATAACACAAAATATTTTATATGAAAAGGCTGCAAATATATTGCACTGCTTGACTACAACATCTGTTCTGTGTGACCAATAAAATCCAGTAACCAACAAATTGAAATGGAAGACAACCTTAGTCCAAGAGAGTACTCCTTTGTGGAAGGAAGTGAATGGAGATAAACATGCAGCAGGAATCCAGGGCCCAGGAAAGCATGAGCACAGCAGGGCAAACATAAGCCTTCGCTTAGTTCTTTCCTTTTCTACCACACCTGCTCTTGTTTCTCTCTTTCCTCTTCCTTAATTTCACACCATCAGCTGCCCAGAGCCAATATATTCACTTACCTCGATGGTGGGCTTAATGCTTTTCCTTGGAACTAAGTGGGGGGATGCTAAGGAATAAAAAACTTAGTTTGGCTTCATAAGAAAAATCTTAATGTGGAAAGATCTGGAAAAGAGAAAAAATAAAAGAAGGGGAGGCTTCCATTTGTCCTCAAGTGTTACCTTACCATAATTGGTGACATCTCTGAATTAGTGTCTAAATGTAATGAAAATCCTCTGACTTATCTGTTACACTCTAAGCAACTTCTTTTCACTCCAGTGAAAGCAACAGCCTTGCCATAGAATGTTCGATTAATGTTACCAATAGATTGATGTCCTGACATTACACTCTCAGTGGTCCAACTAGTTCAGGCGTTATTGTTTAAAAGACAGGATAGGACAGGCAAAATCAACCATAAATCCATGTTATAGATCACGGGGAGAGACAGGGCTCAGGAAATATATCATGGCTTTGTAGGTTTTAACAGCTTAAGAAATTTTGACACAGTGTGAAAAATGTCTCTAGAGCTCAAATAATTGTCTAGTCTAGGTGGAATAAGAATTAAAAACTTGGTTTGAATGGAATGGTGGGGAGAAAACTCAACTTAGAATCATAACATCTGGTTCCAATTTTACCCTGCCATTTATTGCCTGTGACTTTGAACATATTGCCTCTCTTACCCTGAATTTCTGTATCTGAAAATTGGAAAAATTCAAGTACATACATGATGGCATTGTTGTGAGGATTTAACAATATGAAACATGTGAAAGCTAATAGCATAGTACCTGAAATTCAGTAGATACTCAATAAACATTTTACAGAACAATTTTCCTCCACTGTAGCTGTGTGCTATCAACTCAGAACTTAAAATCCTTTTTGAGGGAGGAAAAGAAACCTTTCTTTCTGATATGGCCATTGCCTGCCATCTGCATTGTTTGAAATATTAGGTCTCTCTTAACTCCTACTGTCATATGTGAAATGATATGTGGTTCATTCATATAATTTAGTGAGGACCTACTTTCTTCCTCAACAGGCTTGTTGTCTAGTAGTAAGAGAGAAATGCAAATTATTTCTATGTTGGGTGTATGTGTAATTAACACAACAAAGCAGGCTGGTGGTACAGTGGCAGCAGCAGGGGAGAAGAAGGGTGTAAGGGTCTGAGGGAGCCAGGGAGGCTTTGGTGAGGAACAGGACTTGGACTCAGGCTTAGGGGTCAGAGAAGGAATCTGCCAGGTACATGCAAGAAAGAAGAGAGGTTTTCCAGACAGAACCTAAAGAAATACCCAAACTCTAAAATATTTTAAAATATTTAAAATGCTCTTTTTAAATATGCCTAAATTCTAAATTCATATGGTTTATATGCCCATTTTAAGTTATTCATAATTGTACACATTTTCCCCTAGTGGTTCTAACTTAGATAATTTAAGAAGTAATAGAGGGGTGCCTGGGTGGCTCAGTTAGTTAAGCGTCTGCTTTCAGCTCAGGTCATGATCCCAGGGTCCTGGGCCCCACGCCAGGCTCCCTGCTCAGCAGGGAACCAGCTTCTCCCTCTCCCTCTGCAGTTCCCCTTGCTTGTGCTCTTTCTCTCTCTCTCTCTGTCAAATAAATAAATAAATAATCTTTAATAAAAAAGTAATAGAGACATTTGTCTTCTTAGGTTATGAGAACTTCTATAGGAATAAGCAATGATGGGAATAAATTGACAAAACCAATCAAACAGGGGCACCTGGCTGGCTCAGTCAGTAGAGCATGCGACTCTTGATTTCAGGGTTGTGAGTTTGAGCCCCACATCGGGTGTAGAGATTACTTTAAAAATCTTAAAACAAACAACTCCATCAAACATTCTACTTTTACATACTTGTTTTAACTGGGAGACAACACTTGTGTTAACTCAGAGACCCTTGATATTTGGTGTGTGGAAATGCCTGTCGTGGTCCTTGGTTTTCTTTCAAATCATGGTTCCATCTAGAGTCACATAATGATCATCATTATCGTCACAATCATCATAGCAGCCAATACTTGAATGGTGTTTATGTGCTAAATACTGTTGCAAGTGCTTGATAGGTAGAAACCCATTTATTCTCAAAAATGACCAAAAAAATCCCATGGCCCTTTCAATTTTGCTAAAAATTTCTTACTTAATGTGCAATTTGACATTGGCTAGAGCATTTCCAGCACAGATTACAAACCATTTCTTATTTCTCTATGAGTCATATGACAGGCTCGGTTCATATACCTTAATCATGGTGAAATAAATAAACGTCGCTTTGCATTCTTGGCTTTTGCATTCTTACTTCATCTCATACTCACCACTTATCTCTTAGCTTTTTCACAAATAAACCAAATTTCTACTCTTCACAAGAGTTATAATATATTGATGACTTGATTGGAACAATCAAGTTGCTCTGAGAGCTACGGCAGAGTAGTCGGTTGGGCTTACTCCCTGACTAAAGTGATTTGCTCCCATGCCATGCAAGCACTTCAAATCCATGCTTCAGTAAAATGACAGGTGAGTCCCTGTCAGGACTTCAGGACCATGCACAAAGAGTGAAATCAAGGATACTAAATCCAAAAGTCTATTATTGTATTTGATCACCGAGACAGCACAATGTGTAGTCTATGTAATGAGAATATGGTTGTAATATTTAGGAATAAAGTTTAAAAGCCACCGCTATCAAATTTCTTTTTTTATGTTATCTTGATGTTTCAAATGTGTACTTTTTCCATAGAATTACCATATTTCCTTACACCTGCAAATAACCTACTATAAAAAAAATTTACAACTGCAACTCCTGCCTCTACCATCCTTAAAATGAGATGATTAGGAAATTAGAAGCTAAATTATATGTCTGAGTACTAACATGCCCACAAATAGTATAAACTGTACATGCAGAAAGCAGTAAATAACTTAATTATCACGGAAAAGTTAACCTCAGTTTCAAGGCATCAACAGAAAGAAGTTTAATATTTTTTGGAATTTTGATAAATTTTAGTCAAATGCTGACTCTTACTTCATGATTCCATAATTTAATACATGTAACATTTTTAGAATAGTGTCTGCATGTGTGTGGTAGCCAACTTTCCCAATTTTAATAATAGTTATTGGCCTTAAAGGACTCAATTTTCATAACAGACCAACCACTTAGGACATTCAACATGAAACAACAGCTCTTGAAGTTAGAAGGGTCACCACAAAGAATCCACAGTGCCGGGCTGTGTTTAGCTTGTCATTCCTACTGTCAGAATGACAAAACTGATTTGATCATAAATAGTCTCAAGAAGGCCAGTGTGCTTTGGGGACACGCCAGCTTGGTCCAACCACTGTGAACTCGCAACTCGGAGAGCACAGTATCAGACTTCTTGAGGAGGGTAGCGGTGGAATGTGGAGATCAGAGTCTAGTTAAACAAAAGTTAAATTGCTTTTTAATTAAAAATATATATACTCCAGGAACCCTAATAATTTGGGTGGTATTTGAAAATAACAGCTTCAACAAATATGATTTTTAAAGATTTCTTGCCACAGACCTGCTGTTCTGTGGGTGTGAAATAAAACACCAGGCTTTATCCCACTGAAATCTGAGAGGCAAAGAGCTCGTTTTAACTATTCATATGTCTGTGTTGGCTTTACAGATAAAGATCAACTCAATGGCATTTTAGAAAATTAGTTGTGTCTAATCCCCAGTGTCCTAGTTGACATTTCCTTTATTAATAGAACAGGATACACGTGGCTGTGGGCAACCTCTTACTGCGTCTGCTGTGACTGTTGTAGCTGCCTGCAAAGTACAGCTTCTCTCTGAAGTACACTGGGCTGCTCCAAGGGAAAGAATACTTTGTCAGACGCCTTGTTAGCTTTCGCTATTTTAACCATCAATGTTTCTTGAGCATTTGCAGATTTTTCAAAAGTCTTTTAATATATAAGTAACACCACCAGACATTAAACACTGATCTCGGGTGTTAATTCACAACTAATGAATCATTGAACAGTACATCACAAGCTAATCATGTTCTATATGTTGGCTAACTGAACATAATAAAATAAACACTGATCTCTAAAATATCTTCCAAAAACTACCTTTAACATTTTGCTAGTATGTAACTTTCACAAGCAAAAAGCGTTGTCAATTTTTATAAATTATTTAACCCTCACCCCACCAACCACTCTCCAAAATCTCATAAGTCATCTAATAGCAAACAAACAGATAAATAGTAATTAGGTTTCCATTTCTTTCCTTAATTTTCCCCCATTATCTACCTTCTTTCCTTCCTTTCTTCCTTCCTTCATTTTTTACTTTCTCATTTTCTTCCCCTTAAATATCTGAATGTTATTTGCTTTTCCATTTCTAGAACGATTTCGTATGTTTTGAACATAAAACCAAAAAATGGAATGGCTAATAAACATATGAGAACGTGTTCAACATCACGGATCAGGAGAAGGTAAAATAAAGTAACACCAAGATAACACTTTCCCCTTTCAAATTGTAAAACATAAGTTGATAGAATCCAATGTTAGAGAAATTGACTCTAATATATGGGTAATGGTGCAGTTATTTTCAAGGGTGGCAATTTCTATCTGAATTCAAAATCTGGATACCTTTTGATTCAGCAATTCTACTTTTAAAATGTATCCTACAGAAACACGTGTAAAACTACATAATGATATACATAATAATGACCATATAAATTGTTGATTAAATTATGGTACAGCTATACTATCATGCAATTTAAAAAAAATAATGAAGGAAACCTATATTACAATTATGGAAGAATTCCCACAATTTGTTTTTAATGAATAAGAACAAACAGAATAATATGCTTTTTCTCTAATTTACAAATATATAGGTGCATAGATATATTTAAGCACAAATATTTCAAATTTATTTATTTATTTTTAGATTCACTTATTTATTTGAGAGAGAGAGAGAGCGCATGCATCGGGGGAAGGGGAGCGAGAATCTCAAGCAGACTCCCAACTGAGTGTAGTACTGAATGCTGGGGCTCGATCCCATGACCCCGAGATCATGCCCTGAGCCAAAATCAAGAGTCAGACGATTAACTGACGGAGCCACCCAGGTGCCTCAATACCTCAAATTTAATGTCTCCGAAACTGAACTACTGATCTTTTCCCCAACACTGTCCCCTATCTTACTAAATGACACCTCTATCAGTTGCTCCTTCAAGAAACTAGGACATCTTCCTCTTTTGTATTGCCCACCTCCAATCCAATCCTAAACATGTTTCAAGTCTGTGTACTTCTCACTGTCACCAACCACTACCATTACCCCATCTAAGTCTCTATCAGTTTCACCTGATTTTAACAATAGCCTCCTATTTATTTGTTGTCTTCTACTCTTGCAATTTCCTAATCTATTTTTATACTCATTTTTAAAACACAATTGGGATCATGTCACTTCATGCCTAAAACCCTCATGGTATCACTTTGCACTTAAAAAATGTACTCTCCTTTCTTTAGCCTACAAAACCCGCATTATCTCCACACTGACTACTTCTCCAACCAATGGAATTATTACTGTAACAGCAATAGTAATATTATTGTCAAATATTTCCTCACTTAGGTTTCAAAAGAACTGTTTAAGAAATACGGCTATTAGTAACTACTCTGAGGATAGTCATGGGTTTATTCCAGGATCAACCATTTGAAAGTTATCTCTTGCCCAGACCTGTGCACTAGCCTCCTTACTGGTTTCTTTCAGATTCTTGCTCCCCTCCAATCTATTCTCCATACAGAGTGATGAGAGGTAATATATTCAAGACCTCCTATTGCTTAAAAGTCTTCAATAGTACAGACTGACCTGATCTGGCCCCCACTTAGCTCTCCAACCTTATCTCATGCCACTGTCCCTCGATTAATATACTTGAGCTAAGTGGCCCCTTCTTAGTTGCTCAAATACACCAATCTCTTCTTCATCAATCTCCTCTTCATCTTGGAGTTTGTATGTGCCTCTTGGCCTGAAACATTTTTCCTTCTACGTTTTGTATGGCTGGCTCCTTCTTACATTTTCAGTCTCAGCTTCGATGTCCCTTTTTCAAAGAGTCTTTCCTTGACCAGTAAGTAGCCCTACTCCTACCTTTCTTTCTTATTGTGCCTTACTCATTTCCTTTATATCACTTGACACAAGTTGAAATTGGTTTTTTTACTTGTTTGTCATCAGTCTTCCTAATATTCTGGAAGTTCCATGCAACACAGCCATAGTAAAAGCATTGGTAGTGGGAGCTATGAGTCATGCCTGCAAAGTCAGGAAGACCTCTTAGAATACAGCATTAAGTCCTGTACTTAAGGGAATGAGCAAGGAAAGGAAATGAGGAAGGCCATGGTTAAGGGGACAATTGGTGAAGCTGGACAAAAGCATGTAAAATGATGTCAGATTCCAAAAGACTCTATTTGGGGCCTGAGAAGGGAAACAAGAAAGGGTTATTGAAGCTGGATGGGGACATGAGGCTGGAAAGATACAACTGAGTGGTGAAGGACTGAGGAGACTTTTCTTGTCCTGTAACACTGGAGAGCCACAGAAAACTTAAATGAAGAAATACTCAATTTATAATTCAGATAGAGTAAGAAGAGAAAATACGAGAGACTATCTTCTAATAAACAAATCTGTATCCCCTACTCTCCTCATTAGTAAAGATATACAATACCATCTAAAACATGAGATAAAATAAGTAGTTTTTAATTAAAGATGAATATATAGGCAAAAAATAAATGTAAATATGTATATATTTTATTACATTTTAAGAAGTCAACTTTTTAAAAATAATGTAGTTTTCGGAATTTTCCAAAGGAACTAGCACCAAAACTGTGACTGACTTTTATCTAGCAATGTAGCTGTTTATGGAGCAGGAGCAGAGTTATTTGCCCTAAATAATAATAGAAAAAAATTTGAAGCATATAATCCATGTGTTACTTTGGTAAACTTTACATAGTAAGGTCCCTGGACTTAGAGAAAAAAAAAATTTTTTCAAGATACGTGTATATAAAGAAAAGCCCTTTTAAAAGACCTGGAAAATATATGAAACTCAGTATTTTCCATTTAGAAATTCATCCAATAATCTGGAAAAAAAACTAGTAAATATGAAAAAAGGAACTTAAAAAAAATCAGAGTTTAGATATGACCTGATTTGACCCCAAATTCCACTGGACATTCTGTTACCAAGTAATTACAACTCTACAGTGTACTTGTTCAATTTGTTTGTACTATGTAAAATTGATTTTTTTTCTTTAATACTAAAATTTGGTCCATCTGTTGGGAAAACAGAAAATGTTCTAAATATATACAAAGAGTGGAAATGCTTCATTCCACTGGCTGTATCCTGTGGTATATGCATTTTCATCAGTATGTTTGTCTTGCAGACAAAATGAATATCAGATGGTGGTTTTGAAAAAGGGCAGACCTAACATGAGGTGATTAGTTTCAAAAACAGATTTTTATTCTTGATAAATTATTACCAAATACAATCATCTGTTGATTGAGGATATAAAACAGATTGGTCATACTATAACCCACAGGTTAAATGAAAAACGGAAATAATAAGTTTATTTAACATGGTCTTGCATTAGGTTCCCAGCAGTACAAATCTAAGGCAAATAATTAGATTTCCAATTTAAAGATATACATTTGTTAAGCCAGACATTTCCTGAGGTCATCTATTTCTCTGTTGGCTAGTCTCGTTGCACTGGCAATGTATTTAGGACATTTTCACTTGGAACTTTCTATTACTACCTATACCTTGTACATTACTCTGATCAAGCCAGTATTATAGTTTGCTTCAGGTATAATGCAGAGGGCAAATGACTGATTGTGATGATCCCTGGCTGCAAATTAGATTCAAATACACTGTCACACAGACTTAAAGAAACTAATGCTTTAAAAATAAATCCCTGGGGAAAAAAATAAAGGATTTACTTGGAGACAACCAGTAAACCAAACAAATCTTACACAAACTATCTTATACTAAGTAAATAAATGGGACAACAAATACAGTATACTCAATTTCTTATATATCCACTCTTCTTTTCCCACTTAATTTTATGGTGAAAAATAAAAAGTTAAAAGACAACTGCTCTGATCAATAGTATGTCCTATTTTTACTGAGCATACTGCCCCCCCTTCTTCCTCCTCTATTTCTTCAGTAATTTACAGCTCTGCTATGTAATGTCTCTCCAGGGAGCAAAGAATCCCATTACAGATGATTCCTCTGTGCAGACTTTAACTCTGTAAATCAACAGGCTGAGCTCTCTAACAGATTTTAAATCCCTGCTTGAGTTAGGCTGGGACAACCTGTAAATTGGTGGGACCGGAAGTGGGAGGAGGAAGGAAAGTTTGATACCAAAGCAAAGTCCAGGAAAAGAGCTTATAACACACTTTGTGTTTTTGTTAACTTTCTCCAGTAACTACTGTGCCTTGTTTCAGAAGACGGAAGGTCCAGAAATAGTAAAAATTGAAAAAGTACCTCCAAAGGAGATTTTCTCCCCAGAAGAAATTCTCAAGGGATTCTAACAAGCCCAGTAGAGTGTATCAGAAGCATAAGGTCATAAGCTGGGCTAATGCCTTCTTGGAGATGAGATTTCTAAATGGAATCGAGCACCTTAAAAAAGATAAAGTTGTATGGCAAAGGTAGAGGGTGGTATTTTTAAAATAAACCTCTGAGAATTAGATGGCTCATAGAGAATTTGTTTACTTACAGAGCTTCATCAAAAAAAAAAAAAATCCTCTAGAAATCCATGAATGATGTGAAAGGATTTTGAGAGATTGCCATTATTTTTTGTATAGTATATGTCTCACTTAAAATAATCATTAACGATGATAACAAGGAGGATGTAAAGCATATTAATTATATAAAAATTTATATTTTAATAAGAATATTACACATATTACACCAACACTGATCACAGGAGGAAACTGACTCTTGCTTATTTCTATTAAAAATCCAACATGATGTGGTTTTAAATGTTCCTTATAAAAAAATAACATTATGTTCAAGTTGAACCAAACATTTATTGAAATAGAACAGTAAGAAAAATAGGGATAGGGAAAGCAATTCAATATTCCAAAACAGATTGTTTCTGAGTCAATTTCATATAAGATACCATCACAGGATCCTAGTACCAGGATTTATCTCCTCTATCCTAGATTACTATTATTTCATTCTGTCTGAACTTTTTGAGTTTTCCCCCAGATCTTTGGCCTATGCAGAGTTCCAATTAATGCTCCTAAAATGTTACTCTAATCATGAATTAATAAAGTCTGGAATGATACTTGCCTTTACTTAGTTCTATGGTCTCAGGAAATGACCTCTGACTATGATCAAATATTCTGAAAACAAATCTGCAAGGAATGAGCAAATGAATGGATTGGGACAAGTCACTTCTAGACAAACTACTCTCAGCAAATGCTTTTGTTAGTCAATATTTTCCTCTAAGTATAAAAACAAGAGCATATAATTATTAAACTAGAAAAAGTTTTAGAAGATAACTTAATGGAACACTTAATATAGGTATGATTATCAATTTAATATAATTCCCTATAAGGTCCTTTTTCTTTTCCAGTATCACTTCTCCAGGCTACCACCCTCTCTCAAACATTGCTTCTGATTACTCTACCAACAGACTGAACACACCTTCAGGACAGTCTTGCTCCTCTGGTGAAAACCTGAGTGACATTCTCTAACAATCTTTGCTGCAGCTGGTTTTTTGGAAGGGATCTCACTGTCAATCTTTATTCCAAAAGTGTTCTAAAAGTCAACCTTTTCTTTAGCATGGATTATTATGTAGGGACTTTTCTGTGCTGCCAGGAAATTTCAGACTGAACTTTTGAATGGAAGAAAAAGCCTTCGGGCACAACTGGGCACCCATGTTTAAGAATGGTGTGTTTGTTTTAAATTGGTGCTCCATCTCTAAAGTTCAGGAGGAACCTTAAAAAAAAAATGTTTAAAAAGATCCAATTTCTCTGCACCTTTGGTCAAGAGTTCATAGTTACTTCCTCTGTTAGAAGAAGCACTAACTTACCTTAGCAAAACCAAAGAAATTTAAAACCAATGGGTTCTCTTTTCTCCACCTATTGATTCATCAGTAAGTTAACTTTCCTCTAAAACTATCTTAGCCTTTGTATGCAAGAGCTTTAATTCTCTACTTATTTGGCATTTACAATCTAAAATGTAAATAATGAACGCTGAAACTCCAGAAATCCCTTCCAAATACTCTTTACTTCTGCTTACACTTACTTCAAACAGTACTTCTCTGACTTCCGATTAACAATTCTCTTATGTGTACTCTCACAAAACACTGTCTTCCTATCTCCCTGCCCACCCCCATCACTGATATAGCACTTAACCACATTCTATTACAGTAGTCGTATGTGTTTGCTTTCTCCCTGCCTACACAGACTGTGAGCTCCTGATAGGGGCCTTATTTTATTCACCTTTGAGTTTCAAAGCACATCACAGTAATTAATATATACTAGGTGTTCCTTAAATGTATTTGCTGAATTGAATTAGACTGACAAATTGCGATTCAGCCCATGTTAATTACTGGCTAAGGCCAGGCCTCCACAAACAGAGGACAGCAGTGAAATGAAGTAATTATCCAGATCACTGAGGACAAAAAATGTGCTAATTTGGGCAAAGTGAGTAAGCAAGATTTTGCCTAACTGGACTAATCCATCATTTCATTCTGATGCTTAGCTTTGCTAATGGAAATCTGATCTCAGTAGAGCAGTCCTATTCTCTCCCGTGCTTTGGTCATCTGTTTTATATTGATGCTGAACATAACCTACACCTCTTGTGCATAGGACAAAAATTGCATCCTAATTCCTGTCACCTATCATGGGCATGCCATTGGTTCCAAGCAGGGTCAGTTGAGGGCAGTGTGTAGATGGTCTTATGAAACTCATGACTAGACCCACATTTTAAGACCACACGTCACTAATATAGTGAGTCACTGGTATCTTCTTTATATACCAAAGTCACAAGTTGCACGACAAATTCAATTTTTAGCACCATGGTTTCTCTACATGAAGTCTGCGTAATCCTCTAGACAGAAAGTAAGGTGGCTCTCTCATGTAAAACCATAAAACTCCTAGAAGACATAGGCAGTATTTCTTTGACATTGGCCTTAGCAACATTTTTCTAGATATGTCTCCTTAGGCAAAGGAAACAAAAGCAAAATTAAACTCTTGGGACTACACAAAAATGAAAGGCTTTCGCACAGCAAAAGAAACCATTCAACAAAATAAAAAGATAACCTACTAAATGGAAGAAGATTTTCACAGATGATACATCTGATAAGGGGTTAGTATACAAAATATATAAAGAACTTATACAACTTAACACCAAAAAACCCCAAATAATCCAATTAAAAAATGGGCAGAGGACCTGAAGAGACATTTTTCCAAAGACATACAGGTTGCAAACACACATGAACAAATAAATGCTCAACGTCACTAATTATCACAGAAATGCAAATCAAAACCACAATGAAATATCACCTTACACCTGTCAGAATGATTAGAATCAAAAAGACAACAAATAACTGACGTGGAGAAAGGGAACCCTTGTATACTGTCAGTAGGAATGTAAATTGGTGCTGCCACTGTGGGAAACAATATGGAGGTTCCTCGAAAAATTAAAAATAGAATTACATGTGATCCAGCAATTTCACCTCTCAGTATTTATCCCAAGAAAATGAAAACACTAATTTCAAAAGATAGATGCACCCCTCTTAATTGTAGCATTGTTTGCAATAGCCAAGACATAAAAGCAACCCAAGTGTCCACTGGTAGATGAATGGATAAAGGAGATGTTGGTATATGCACACGCATGCACGCAGGGAGCGCACACACACAATATGCAATGTTACTCAACCATAAAAAAGGATGATATCTTGCCCTTTGAGTCAACAGGGATGGACCCAGAGGGTACTATGCTAAGTGAAATAAGTCAAAGACAAATAGCATGATTTCAGTTATATGTGGAAGCTACCAAACAAAACAAATGAATACACAGAAAGCAGAATCAGACCTATAAATACAGAGAACAAACTGATGGTTGCCAGAGGGCTTGGGGAGATGAGCAGAATGGGTGAAGGGGAGGAGGAGATACAAGCTTCTAGTTACGGAATGAATAAGTCACAGGCAAGAAAGGCACAGTGTAGGGAATATAGTCAATGGTATTGTAATAGCACTGTGTGGTGACAGTAGTAGCTATACTTGTGAGCACAGCATAAGGGGTAAACTTGTCAAATCACTATGTTGTATACCCGAAATTAGTGCAACAATGTGTGTCGACTATACTTCAGTTAAAAAATATGATCTGTAATTTTAAACAGGTACACATAGTATATATACAGTATACAAATATGTACATATATATACATAAGGTGAGTCAATACATTTACCCTTTGGGATGAAGATAAATCTTTACTGCATTCTAAGAGGAAGAAATGAATGTTGTCTTTTTTTTTTTTTTTAAGAGAGAGAGAGCGTGAGAGAGGACTGTGAGCAGGGGAGGGAGTGCAGTTAGGGGGTAGAGTCAGAGGGAGAGGGAGAGAGAGAATTTCAAGCAGGCTCCGCACCCAGCACGGAGCCTGACACAGGGCTCAATCTCACAACCCTGAGATCACGACCTGAGCCAAAATCAAGAGTACACTTAACTGACTGAGCCACCCAGGCGCCCCAAGAATGTTGCTTTTTAAACCAACAGCTTTATTATTTATAACAAAGCATATATATCTGTTGGCATCTTTCCTTGTCTAGCTCATCTGTACTTGATCTAAGCAGGAAAAGCAACGTTATCTAAAAAGCTAAGCAACAGATTAGAAATTTAAATACTTGACTTAATCTTTTGCCATTCTGTGACTGTAATTCATTTCCTTATGTAGTTTCAGAAATGGGGATAAAGTTTTTATTGTGTTTCGTGAGGAAGTATAAATTTCAGAAAATACTTTGCCTTTGTAAATTTAAATCTTTCAACTAACAAAGCAGTTACTCACTTTGTAAATAACTGAAAAAACTGCACTGACTACATAACTATATTTGAAATCAACACTGTCAAATTTATAGGATTTTTTATACCATAAAGGCTTAAAAGCAGAATGATTTCTAATTAATGGCAGACAAAATATTTAATAAAAACTACAATGAACTATAATATTTTAGACAGTAGAGAGAAGTAGAAAGAAATTGGATATCAGAAAAATCCTAGTTTGAATCTCAGCTTCACCAGTCAGGAACGCTGTGACATTGGGCAAGTCACTGAACCTTTGTGAACCTCACTTTGCTCATTTCTTAAATAGACTAATAGTCCCAACCGTATCTAAGTCTTGAGGCTATTTTGAGAAGAACATGAGATAACACAGAGTATTTTTAAACTATGGAAAGCTATACAATATAAAGACATTATTATTATTATTGTGGCATATGGCTGTTGATGGTGATGGATAGCAGTAATGGCCTGATGTTAGCCATCAGATGCATTGCTAATGCTCTGCTGTTAGTTAACACGATTACTACAACAGCAAATTATTTTTTGTTCAGATTCAGCCATCTGCAAGGCTGAAATATTTGTTTCAACACCAAGGGGAAAACAACGTATATTAGTTTAAATAGAGAATAATAAATACATATACAGCTCTGCCAGAAAAAGACTAGTTCATATTCCTTCAAATTAAGGAGTCCTTGTCTCATGTGGCTTCCTCCTTACTCCTGTAGGACAGACTTGTTTGCAAACGTCAATCATATTTTATTAAATTGACTGTGAAAAGGGTAAACTTCAGACCAAGATTTTCAGCCCTAGGCTTCCTCGATATGCTTGTTGCAGATGCAATTTTAGCAACTCCTGTCCAAGCTTCTTAAGAAAAAAAAAGAAGAAAGAAAGAAAGAGAAAGAGAAAGAGGAAAGGGAAGAAGAAAAGAAAAAAAAGAAAAAGGAAGAAAAAGAAGAAAAGAGGTGAGATAGAGACTAATACATAAATTGAAACTGGTGTGGACAAAACCATGTGGTAAATACCAAAATGTGCAGCAAAGGAAAAATTCCCTAGAGCAGGCATTCAGTCATTTACACTTCACCATGGGGGTCAGGAGCTAACCCAGACATAATCCACTATGTCTAAGGCAACAAGAAAGTACCCAAAGTACACCAGCCATCTTCCTAAAGACTAGACCTCCTAAGTAAAGAAGCAATCTTCAACTAGCTCTCCTCTTTGAAGATTGCTAACATCCAAAGTGCAATCCATGGCTCTTTGTAAAGATTCTATTGCAACACAGGAAATAATCTGTTTTTCTGCATATCATTAGTTCTCAGTTATTTTTAATATGATGCTTCCCCAAAACTATTATGAGTTGGCTAGGAAAAGTGGGCATTGTTGTAGTTCCTTGGGTTTTGTCAAAATGATTACCCTTTAATAAAGGTGTTTATGAAGAGCCTCGGCCAAACTGGTAATCTCCTAAGTGTCTTTCTTAGCTAGGAAAACCTCCAAATTATTTTGTTATTTAAAAAAATAGGCACCAAAAGGAGCTCCTTGCTCCCACCAACTTTAAATTCCACATACTTTGCACTTGGAGAAATAATTAAATTAGATAGTATCTGTATAGGATATGCCCCAACCCAAACTAGCATCCAAAGTAAAACTATTGTGTGGGATATTATGACATCATGTGAAAAAAAGAGTGTTCCATATTCAAATAAGTTTGAGAAACAATGAAATAAATTACATTTAAATGGTATCTTTTCTGTTGGATTTCTCAGCTACAAAATGCTATCACATACTGTGATGTCCTAAGAAAGTATTTACAAAATTTATTTGACTGTGAAACTCTTTTTCAGGGAACTCTGTAAAAATGTGGAAGAGATGCAGTTAAGAAATGTAGAGCTGTAACATGGCAGAAATGCGTCAGAGCTGAGGATGACCACGGAAGAGCTGTGTTTGTGTGGCTGAATCTATTTATGCCAATCGGTGTAGCCACAGAGAACCTACTGTCTTGCCAGGTTCTGTTTGTTTAAGGAGTAGATACAGATTGCTTTGAGGGAAGGAAAGAACAGACTTAATTAGCACCAACAATTCCAAGGATTTTTCCCCCCAAGTGACAGCAATCTGAAGAAATAGTTTAAGCTATCTTTTCTAGGAACTCACAAGGTCCCAATATTGTATTTTCATTGGGGAGAGTGGGGACAACACATTTATGGAATTACAAAAACCATGATACAAACCACAAAAGTACCGGTGTATCCCCATTTCTAGAAATTCTAGGAAACCTGGTTTCACAATTTAAAAGAGGGCATACTATAGCAGGCAAGAGATAACTTTTAGGGATAATGACTTCATACCTAACACATCTGTATCTAGCTACCAGTAACCCGTATCTGGATTCGAAGTTCCTATCTCTGCATCTCTGACATTCCTTTCTCTAGTTGCCAAGATGGTTGAGCTGTGACACAGTTGGTAACAACTGTTAGACGACTGTTTCTGCTACTAAAGGAACTCAAATCAGGTATTCAATCCAGAAGGCTTTTCTTGTAATCAAAATAATGACGACCGGTTTTGTTCTGTTTTGTTTTTTTTAAAGGGCAGTGGGAAGGACCTAGATTTTATCTCTTTTTGAGAAGCTACTCTCTCCCTGAGCCCAAGTGGAGCCGCCCACGATACCACGGAAGCTCCGGAGCGTGTTCAGCGGCTGTGGCAGCTCAACCATGCAATTTTATAGCAGGCAGCAAACAAGGCAGAGAATTCAGGGTTAAAAACTCAAGTGAAGTTTTGTCTTCTACAGTAATGAAAGCTGACTAAAAGAGTAAATCAAATGGATCTCCTATCAAAATGAAAACAGCTGTTTGGCCTGGCTAGGTCTCTGATTTAGGTTAAGTAATTATTGCTCTAGTGTGGTTCAAGGTTGTTCTGTATTAGTGAAATAGGATATCACATGAAAATCATCCAACTTTTTAATTTACTGTAGCATCAGAAATTCCACTGTATAAAAAATTCCAGAAACGTAATCTTCTAAAAACTTTACCTACAAACCTTTTCAAATACCAATTGATTAAATCTTACAAGGCATAATTACACAATACATAATTACATTATAGTAATAACCTTTAGTATCTATGCTGAGAAAATATTTTAATATTTTACCTTTAAAACACTAAGTTTTTCAAGTTCTACTAGAGTATTATATCCCAAATCCTAAATAACGGTAAAGACCATTTTTTTGTATATAGAGATTTTCTTATGAAGAGTAAATAATAAATAGCTACTTCTTGAGCCCCAAAACAGTCTATTTTAACAGTGTAAATCTTTTTATTTCTTGAATTCAACGTTAGCAAACTATGGTGGCTGAGAAGAAAAAAAATTATAACAAAGAATCATAGTAAAGCCATTCCTGAGGAAGAGATTTCTATGTTTAACACCATTCAGAGTAAATTAAATTACTCAAGAAACTTGAAATTTCATATCTTGTTTGTGGACTTCTCATTCTTCTATCACCATCATTCATGCTATTCTGCTCTTATTTGAGGCTTTATTTGTTTCAGTTTGCCTATGGTAGCAAAGGACAAATCAAGTGTAGGTGGTTGGTGTTTGTTGTTGTTGTTTTTCAATGATGCCCAAGTAATTAAGTGGTTAAAAAAATTAAAACTATTATCTCACACAAGATGTTAAGTTCTTGAAGAAAACAAAGACTTAAAGTCTTGGCCACTGTTGATTTTTAAGTCTGTCTCTGTTATATCACTACAAGGATACTTACATACATGAATAAACAATAACATTAAAATATTTTCTAACACTAACAACTATTTAAAATATAGAGTAATATGTCTTCAATAAATTGACATTTTTAGAGCACTTTAATTCAGTTAGATACATTCAATTTGGTTCCCAACAAAAAAAGGGAGACATGGAAAGAGGAACAAAGGGAGAAAAGATTGCATCAGAAATTAGTATTTTAAAGAAAATTACTTAGGGTGGTGTAAAGCCCAGGGAAAAATCTCAGATGTTCTTGTTGAATTATTATTGCTGGCTGCAAGACATGACATATTTACCTTTCCAGTGGGATAGTTTTGTAGCTTTCCTAAGTCTAAATTGTATTTCTTGCTAGTTTTTGCCAATTATTCTAACTAGTGCTTGCCAGCACATCAGAATAAGAGAAACAACAGAGTTACATGTGTTATTTCTCCAAAATGTTTCCGCATTATGATCTTTCTTAGGGGTCAATATTCCTTAAATAGAAGAATATATCATGTCTGGGGTTTCCATTCAGAAATCGTGTTGTGGAACTAGATCAACAGTGTACAATTTACCTAAGGATTAGAGAGGAACTCGGTGAAAAGCAATATTTAAAAGGAAGGTTTAATTTTTCCCTTTCAGACAGTTAATGTAAATTCTACTAACTGAGATCTTCAAAAATGATAGGGCACGAGAAGCCAGTCTACATTCTTAGCTGTCTGCAATCTGAGGAGGGTAACACAGAGGAATGGTCCCACCACTTTGCATAGTCAGTGTTTTCCTTTCAAGAAACACAAAGCCTACTGTTGTTACTGCATAAATCTTAGTGAATAGGTAAATGTTATTAAGTCAGTTTCTAAAGAAAATGGAGCATAGTTAGAGCCACTTAAACAGTGTACCCTTAATTGCTGAGTCAAAATATAAGGTCAAACGATTCAGTTTTTCTGTAGACACATTTCCATCAGTAGTGTCTGAGCAGTACTTCCAGATGTATATGCTGTGTATGTGTGTGCTGAAAGGAGAAACTCCCTCTCCAAAAACCGATCTTGTTCTCAAATACTTCTTTTGAGTCCCTGATCTGCCTCTAGTTCTATTACTCCTGATATTCCTCCACCTGGGATATCATTCCTTGAATAATCCTTTAGTTGTCACATCTTCGTGAGTTCCATCTTGGGAACAAATGTTTTCTAGAATCCACACTGAAAAAGTCTTGCCCTGTACTTATTTTTTTTCTATTTTTTTTTTCTGAATTAGTCTCCTAAGATACTACTATTTTCCTCTCTCTTCTTGAAAAAATTCCAGGAATAAATCTAGTAGAATCTAAGAAACGAGCACCAATGATGAATTTGTTGGTCTTAGAAGATTATGTTTCTGACCTAGGGCTCAGCTTCAGAAAGGGCATACCAGGAAGGGAGGAAATGGACACCCATGGTGACTGATGTGACAGAGTGAGGACCTCATATCTTGAGTATATATATTTTTATAAGTGTTCCTACAACCACAGAAACTCCTAGTTATCAAGTTGAATATAGGTCAAGGTCCTGGATATTTTGAGTTTGGTCAACAGTCTCTAAATCCCAGCAACAAAATTTGGCACCAGGTGGCCAAAAGTAGTCAGAATCAACTATCAACATTTCAGTCTGGGTAACTAGAGATTGGGACTTTGATCCAACTTTGTTTTGAAGAATTTATACAAAGAAGGAGCTCTCTGTTAGGAAGAATAATCCACCCCAAATGGTACTTTTCTACCTCCTTTGTTTCCTCAACCATTTACCTTTACCCTGAGGATGAGCAGGACGCTGTTGATTTTTGAAGGTTGGCATTCTTTCAACTCTCCCTCACCTTCTTCCCCATTTTCCTCAAGACTCTAACACGGAGTCATGTTCCAACCACCTTCCAAGGTAGCAAGCCTTTTTACACATGGTTTTTAAAGGAATGACACTTTGGGGGCGCCTGGGTGGCTCAGTTGGTTAAGCATCTGCCCTCGGCTCAGGTCATGATCCCAACGTCCTGGGATAAGCCCCATGTCAGGCTCCCTGCTCAGCGGGGAGTCTGCTTCTCCATTTCCCTCTATTCTTCCCCTGCTTGTGCTTCCTCTCTCTCTCTCAAATAAAATAAATAAAATCTTAAAAAAAGAATGACACTTTGTATAGAGAAAAGGTGAGATCAGATAGATGGAATACACAGACCACCCTGAAGAACATTTGCACTTAAAATGAATAGTGTTCCATACAATCACAAAGTTTTACACTCTTGCAGCCAACCATTTCAAAGCATATTTACCACTCAGTTTTCCTTTTACTCTTAAATTTTCTAAGGAGGAAATTTCTTTTTTTTTAAAGTCCTTGGTTCAAAGTAACCAAGTAACTCCTTAGTTCAAATTATTTCATTATATGTATTTTTTTTTCATTTTAAGTTTTAAAAATTTAGAATACAAAATGAATATAGAATATAAAATACTGTATATCATATCAATTTCTATAAAACTTTAATAGAAGACCTTACAAAGACATTTTGGCCACTATTCTATACTACCTTACACGTTACTTTGTATCGTAGGTACTTCTTCACTTGATGTTGGCCAAAATATGAGACGATATCTCAACTTTCATAAGCTGGGAATAATGGCAACCATATAAAAAGCTAGGGCCTTTACTAGAGTGAATTCAGCCATGAATTAACCATGAAATCTTTTGTAGTACAATATTTACTCCTACTCTCAAATCATAGGATTCTTGAATATCAAGGACCTTAGCAACTACCCTTTCGAAAGCCATCATGTCAAATATGAGGGTATTAAGGCCCTGAAAGATGAAGCAACTCGGGGTGCTTGGATGGCTCAGTCAGTTAAGTGCCTGCCTTCTGCTCAGGTCATGATCCCAGGATCCTGGGATCCGAGCCCTGTGTGATTGTCAGGCTCCCTGCTATAGGGAGCCTGATTCTCTTTTCCCTCTGCCCTTCCACCCTATTCATGTTTTCCCCCCACCCTTCTCTTACTCTCTCTCAAATAAATAAATAAAATCTTAAAAAAAAAAAAAAGATGAAGCAACTCATCCAAGGTCACAAGGTCTCAGTTGAGGAGCCCAGACTACCTCTTTCTTCTTCTCCAGGCAGTAGTGGTAAAACAACCATATTTTTCTAAAGTTTTTATTTCACATTGTATCCAAAAGAGACAAAGATGTTCTCTTTAGAGAATTCTCAATTCCTAAAATTAAACATTTTATTCCTTTACTCTTTAGCACTTCCTAAATGGTACCAAATTCAGTCATAAGGCTTTTAATCATTCCCATTCAACATTCCTAATCCTTTAATCAGACATTCCCCATAATCTTTCCTATATAGCTATTTGAATTTTACATTTGAAGAAAGTAAAGTACTATAGAAAATAGTACATCTAAATCATAAAAATTATTTTTATGTGACAAGGTCTTAAATCATCCTGAGTTTCTGAAACAAGTGCTAAGTCTATAATTAAAAATGAATCTGTTCATTGTTTTAAAATACTCCCCCCCAAAAGGTGGAGGAATAGATGAAACAAGATTGGCAAAATTATAATTGTAATTATCTTTCATTATAATTGTAACTTATAAAATTGTAACTGGAATGGATATATGTGATTTATTATACTGTTCTATTCAGTGAATACTTGAAATTTTTCATAATGTTTACTTTAAAAAATGAATCTATATACTGCCTTTCGGAGGAACTTAAATAGTTACCAAATTCTAACATATACCAGTGGACTGTTCTAATCAATAGTAAAAAGGTAAAGGAGAATGCAACCAATGTCTTCATCTTTTCTTTTAATTGTGTAAAAAAAAAAACACACGATGAAATTAACCATCTTAACCATTTTTAGGTGACCGGTTCAATAGTGTTAAGCATATTCACATTGTTGTGCAATGGATCTCCAGAAATTCTGCATCTTGTAAGACTAGTGCTCTATGCCCGTTACACAACTCCCCTTTTAACCCTTCATTCAGGCCCAGACAACCACTACTTTCTGTTTCTGTGAATTTGACTACTTTAGATATCTTGTATAAGTGGAATCATACAGTGTTTGTCTTTTTGTGATTGGATTATTTCACTTAGCAAAATGCCCTCAACATTCATTTATGCTGTAGCATGTGACAGGATTTTCTTTATTTCAGCCATTTTGCACCCATTCGTTCTCCTTGTTGCTTAGCTGAGTTTTCCTCATAGCATCTTTTATTTCAGTTTCTTCAGAAAATACATTAAGATGAACACTTTAAGATATAAGTAACCCAAATGACCATCAACAGATGAATGGACAAAAACATGTCGCATATACATACAATGGTATCTTATTCAGCCTTAAAAAGGAAGAAAGGCTGTCCACTTGACATTCATCACTCCAGGACCTACAAGAAACTGGCCACACCTAATGGAAATTAGCGGTGGATCTATAAGAAGTTGAATTTATCATTTATCTACTTCTGTTTTCTAACCCCCTTTTATATTGGTACCCTTTCTTGATGGAACTATTTAGAGAATATTATTGGATATAAATATACTTTTACTCTCTTGGTCTAGAAATACAGCTGTAATAGATGTAGCCTGACTGAGAGGAAGACACCATGGATGGAAAGATAAAAATTGGGACAGTGTCAGATTTTTCAGATTAAAAAACATTTTTTATTAATAAAAATTACATTTAAATCCCAAATTTGTCAAAAAACTTGGTGTGACAGGTATTTCATGGTTTATTTTGAAGACGAATTTGATAATCCATTTGATTTCTAAAAGGCTGCACACTGTGTTCCATTTAGAAAAGTTTCCTGAATGCCACTGTGATATCATGGGGGGGGGGTAATTATCTTACTTATTTGAGAGCATGAACCTACCATAGAGGATGTAGGTCTTCAGATGACTGCACTACATCTGAGTCCACATGGAATAAAGTCTATCCAAAACCACTTGAGTTTCTTGGGCACCAGGAAGCCACTGCCATCTTATCTTTGTATTTTGCCTCTACTTAGCTTTCTCGGCTCCCACTCCAAGGAGTCGCCAATCCCTTGGGCTCCTTAAGTTTCTGGCTCAGATTATGTAGAGTGATTAATGGTGGTGGGCCTGGTACACGTTGAGGTCAGCGTGCTGAGCATCCTGTGTGTCAGCGACAAATACGGCAGTGTGCATCCACCAACTCACTTTTCCCCTTTGCAGCCGTAATTTATTCATCCCAGAGTACACTCAGCCATCTGCTATTTATTTTGTTTTCTTTAAGCATTATTTCCCTCAATTGGCTAAGCTAGGGCACAGGTGAAAAGTGGTAAGAAGCGAAGGGAAGTTGCTGTTGTTGGACACAGGAGGGGTGAGCTGAGCTCCCCAGGAGGAAGAGTACTCAGCTCAACAGAAAGGGCCTAACTGTATTGTTGAATACTTAAATCCCTGTCTAATAGGAGCATTTGGGCCAGGCCCAATCATAACTAGCTAAGGCTAGACCCCTGGGGTGAGGAGTGTAAAGCTGGGGAATTTTAAGCATCCTTAATAGTAGCTCTGTAATAAACTGATGCTCTGAATCTTTGCTAGAGTCTGTGCAAGACTGGGCTATAAATTTTACATTTGGCTAAGTGACTCATAAAGAAACACCCACCTGATTTCAGACATGCATTTTTGGCAGTCAGGGAGCTCGCTAAATTAGCTATGGTTCTATTTTTAGCTGCTTTCTCTCTCTGCCTAAAATACAATGATTCTATCTGTACAGTTTTACAACTCGACTCTCCACTGCTGCTTATTAGACTGTTTCTGGACTGAGAGATTGCTTCCTTCTTAAATGCCCAAAACATTGGAATACATTTTTTTATTTCATCTATTAGCTTCTGGCCATGTCAGCTGTTTTTCATGAGAGTAACTATAATAAATAAGTTATCAAAATGCATTCCAGCTTATTTGTACTATATAACAATCCCTGTCATTATAGAGTGATAAAAATATAAAAACACTTTTTTCTTCAGGAAGAGCTGAAGTGTCTCTTGTCTGGGGAGGTCCAGTGTTGACTTGAGGAACTTCGGTCAAGCTGGTATTTGACCTTTGGCAGGAGGCTGCCCTGGGTCTTATATTCTCAACAAACTGGGCCCAAGACAATAGTGTGCTTTATAGCCCAGAGCCCGATCGGTGTGTTTCTCCAAGGAAGACCTCAAGCTGAAAAGCCAACATGCCTGACAAGCACCGTCAAGGTACCAAGGGCATAAGCACTAGACATTGGAAAACAAATGGAAAAGCACACACAGCTACATCTGGAATCCTAATGGGCTGCCAATGGTTCCCAGCTAAAGGAAGAATTACCCGTGTTATTTTATCATCCCTTGCGCTAACTTCGCTGTTTATGTACAGCAATAAATGATTTTTTAAAAACATATTTGGGTCATTATGTCATATACCACCAGCAAGTAAGGTTGTTTTATTGTGCTTGGAGTCAAAATACACTGCTGTACCCAGATGTACGGGAAGTTTAAAATCTCTTGTCCTTCTGTATTCATTCCTCTTGGACAAATGAGTTAAGTTTTTAAAAGGGAAATTGAGAATTTTTATGGCTTCTACTCCCACCTCACCAGTAAAATTTGCACCAGTATTTTTCTACCCAGCAAAGGTACTTGGCCAATGATAACACTAAATAGTAACGCAGAAAGCCAAACAGCTTCCAACCAACAGGAAATGCCAGAGATTTTTTTTTTTTTGAACACTTTTAGCAAGTTGGATTCTTCTGCCAAGGCTGTGCTATAATCAAAAAGTAACTTTAGCAGATCAGGAATATGGAGTGAAATCCAGAGGTTCAAGCTGACTCTTCCCATGCAATATGTGGATTTCTACCTTCCTTTCTGATCGCTGCAGGGAGTTTTAAAATACACCTGCTCTGTTAACTCCTTTATTATACATATCCAACAATTACCAACAAGATGAAATATTTTTTCTTTTTTAAAAAAATATTTTCTTAGCTTAAAAAAAATCCAAAATGCCTCTCTTTATAATATATTCTTTTGCATGATCTTTAATCAATGAATCTGGGTGGTTTCTTTTTCTACCCCTTCCCCACACTTTCCAAAATTTTAAAGCTCAAGTCATCCAAATCTGCTTCAATTCCGTTATTAACAAAGGGAACCTTTTTTCACATGAATAAAGAAAGGACTTTATACACCAAGGGAGGGGAAAGGAGAGGAAAGGCTAAGAAAAGCAGATGTTCAGACATGACTGACCCACCTACCCAGAGAATCAGTTCTTGTGTGAGTGTTTGGTTTCTGAAGCAGAGGATGCTGACTTTCCTGTTTACTTAGCTAGCCCTGTCACTGGTTTACAGGTGGTCTGGAAAGAAGATTTAGGAAATGTTTTCTCTCTCCATAAATGAACATCAAATTATTTTACAATGTGCCCTGGTACATGCATCATAACATATTGGAAGCCAAAGACAATCGCTCAGCAGAAGGGAGGGGAGCGGGTGGGAGAGGATGGAATGGGGCAGGGAGCTGAGTGTTCTGTGAAGAACTTTGTTTCAGAGTTCTTGGTGAAAACAAAATTAGTTAAAATTTTCAAATATTTTTACTAATAGGTAAGTCATTTTGCTGGTATATGACTTTAGCCTGGCACACATACCCTTCTAACTCCCCTTCTTTGACAGGATTTTTCTCTTTTTTTTAAGGTTTTATTTATTAGAGATAGCACACAAAAGAGAGCATGAGGTGGGGGAGGGGCAGAGGGAGAGGAAGAAGTAGGCTTCCCACTGAGCAGGGACCCCCAATGAAGGGCCAGGCATAGGGCTCAATCCCAGGACCCTGAGATCATGACCTGAGCCAGAGGCAGATGCTTAACTGAGTGAGCCACCCATGCATCCCCTTTGACAGGATTTTTGAGTTCTGGTTATTCTTACAATGAACCATTCTTACAATGAACCATCACCATGATCTTCCGCTACTAATGATCAATTAACTTGATTCAAGTTTTACCTGAATCCTCTACACAAGGAAAGCCTAAAATCACCAGCATTGATTCTTTATGAGAGAAGACATTACTTGACAATTTATCAACCAAGGCTAAAGTTCCATCTCCTTTTTTCTCCCTTTTTCATGCTTACAGGTCATCTTTTTCTTTTGTCCTATTACTTACCAAAGTTTTTCACCAAACTTCAGTGGTGATTTTGGTGATTTCTTTCACTTTTTTCTTGCTTGTGTTCTAACCCTATCCTCCTGACACATTTCTAGCTTACATTTCAGCAGTATCTGATTCTTGTCATATTTCACATTTCAAGAGAATTTTAGAGTCTCTTGCTCCTAACTACATTCCCCCAGCCCAGAAGTCTTCATAGATCATCTATGTCAAATCATGTCCCTCCTCCTTCAGAATGCTGCCAGGAATCATCTCCCAAACTAACCCCATATGGCTCTGCTCAACCAAATCACTTCAACAATCCTGTCTGCACAACTGACAGGAGAAATCACTTAGGAAGATGTTTCCATATTCTGCAGATGTTTATATTTTCCCTATGATTCTTCTGCTTCTGTTCTTTTCTTATTTCATCTGCATATATCTTCTTGTCTTTATTCAAACTTAAAGCTCCTTGTGAATATGGAATGATCTTATAATCAAATACTTTTTATGTGTGTCTAGAGTTTTCAGTTCAGTGCTTACTTTATTACATGGAGAAAAAAAAAAAACCCAAGAAATATGGCTACCTGCCTGAAGTCTGAAATTGGTTTTTTTTTGGCTGTCATGTTCTTTGGTTTGTGATAGCTAAGCATATCAAAATAACCATTCCCTGTATTTTGTAATCTAAGTATATTAGTTGCATCCATTGGGCTCAAGATTTCTGAGGGACATAGGGTATAACCACCTTCTGTCAGTACAATAATGGATAATAAAACTGACAAAATGATAACATCCGAAAAATGTGTCTTCACAGCATTCAGCATTTGTGAGAGTCTCTCCTTTCTCAAACCCAGATATTATGTGTCTTAATTTCCAACTTCTCCAAGTAAAAACATCAAGATGTAATGTTATTTATCCTTTTAACTGAAATTATCACAAATATATTCATTCTTTTTAATTTTATTGGTTTTAGTTGCTATTATGGAATAAAAGTATGTCCTCAGAGAAGAGTTTATAGAATACAGAAAGTGAAAAGAATGTTGTAGGAGGAGGAAGGTATAAAATAGTCCCCTTGGCTCTAATATTGCACTGCATTTAATTCTGGTCTTACAGACTGCAGAGTGAACTTGCTTCAGTTGTCTGGGGTACTTTTCTTAGAGACTAGTAGACTGCCTTTCTGTTTTCCTTAATACAAATATTCCTGTGCCCTAAGATTCACAAATGCCAGGGGTTCTGTGCCCCCAAACTGTCCTACGTCTTAGCATTACTGTCATTCGTATGCCTCCCTCACTTCCACAACCACCACATGGACAAGGGGTATGCCCTTCCCTAAGCCTCTCTTTGCTTCTTCTAGAATATAATCCATAATCCCATTATCCAAAGTTTTAGTTACTTCCAATACCCCAAACAGTTGAATCTGACACCGCCTTAGAAACACGGAACAGTTGCTTAGTAGTCATCAGGGAGGTACAATGATGATAAGGAGGGGATGGGAACCATCAGCCCAAGCACGCTGTGAGATGCCACCATTAAAGCACCATGGTTATTAGCAGGTATGATCCTGCCTCTCTGCCTGAGTCCCTGACAGCATATCCCAGTAAAGTTTAAAAACATTCATTGATGTAGTCATTCTTCCTTCTTGTTGGCATTACTTTTACCTGAGGTATAACTGACATGTAATAAACCATATATTTAAAAATGTACAACTTGATAATTTTTGACATTTGCTTACACCTGTGAAGCCATTAGCACAATTCAAGGTACTAATGAACACATTCATCAACCCCAAGTGTCTTCATCACCCTTAATTATCCCTCCCTCCCATTCCTGCCTCTCTCTAGGCAATCACTAATCTGTTTTCCATGACAACAGATTAATTTGTATTTTTTAGAAGTTTACGTAAGTGGAATCATATAGTCTGTGGCTTCTTTTACTCAGCATAATTATTTGGGGATTCATTCATGTTACTGAATGTATGACTAGAATGTTTGCTTTTATTGCTGAGTAGTATTCCACTGTGTAAATCTGCTGATCTGGGAGGGACCTATTGAGCCTCTTCACTGTGGTAGGTGCTATTTTAGACATTGGAATATACAGGCGCTAAAGGCTAGGTTCCAGCCCTCAATGTCTAACTTGGCGTCTTACACACAGCTTTCAACCCTTAAAAGAACATCCCTACATGGAAACCTAGGGCACTGGTGACTCGGAAGGCATTCCCTTCTGACTGTAAATAAAGAGTATGAGGAATAAATTCTACGTGCAAGGCAAAAGTTGTAGTTAGAAATGCTCCTGAAACTTAAACACTGCCAAACACACAGACTGAAGAGAAATACTGGGAGTGAGTTCATACTGGGAGTACATCCTCTCAATTTAGAATCTCAGAATATTGTAGCTGGACACTTTAGATTGGGGTTCCAAGCTCAATTAGAAGGCAAGCACATAGCCTACCTGACAGAAGTTGCCTGGTGGGGACTGTGGTATTAGGAAAGGGCAGACATCTAAAGGGGGAAATGCAACTCAACTCTTGGTAATTGGTGTCTTGATGCTCATTGTCATCAGTCTCCAGTTTCTTGAGAGAAACTGGATTTTAATGTGAAATCCTTTAAAATATTTGCAACTTATAAAACTTTAAAAATGGTGTCTTCAAAGGAGGTTCAGCAAAACCTCTTGGAGGTAGATTTTGACTAGCACTTGAGGTAGATTTTGGTGGATGTGCAGCAGTTTGTTACAGGATGGGTCAAAGAACTACAGGTCATTTTCTATGCCTGGCATGGTGGGGGCAGCTGAAGCTAGTAGGAAGGAGCTTTTATGATGGGTAGAAGCTTAAATTATATCTTGAGACTTATTAAAGGCATTTAAATAGCAATTGAGTGACATAATTAAATTTACTTTTAACTATGTTGAATGAATTGAAAGATGACCAGAGATAGGAAGAATAATTAAAAGGTGATCACAGTAGCCCAAATGAGAGAGGGGTTAAAGGCTTAGGCTCAGATCATGGATATAGAAACTGGGGGAAGTGGACAGACCAGAAGGAAAGTGATAGAGACAGAGGAAATAGAATTCTAAGTACTCACTGATTGATTAAATATGTGCAGAAGAGTCAAGTAGATTCCCATATTTAAGGCTTAAGCAACTAGGTAAATATACAATGGATCAGGAAATGAAAGTAGGGCTGGGGAAGATGAATTCATTCTAACATTTTGAGTTCAAGGTTGTGTGGGACATTCGAAGGGAAAAGTCCAGAACTTAGATGGATGTTAACATGGGTTTAGAATATGCAGGAGCTCAGAGATGAAAATACACTTTTTCTTATATTTATAGGCCTGAGGGAGGAAAAAGAGAAAGAAAAAAGAGCAAAAGGCTTAAAATGCAGCTCTTGGAAACACTGCCTTTATGGGGAAAAATTAGCTCATGTATCTTATATATTCATTTTTGCACCTTACTTAGTTGGTAAATTCCTGAAGGAAGGGGCTTTGCCTTAAACTTTTCAGTAACTCAGTGCCTCTGTTAGAGAAGGGGTTCAAAATTAATTCATTATTTGCATATTTACAAATTGGAAATATGGTGAATCTGGGTCTCTAACTAACTGTTTCTGATAAACCAATCCATGTGTTGTACTAAAATGTTAAAACAATCAGTTTGTGAGTCCTAGGACATGAGTTATTACCACCACATAGACGTGACCTATCTCTGTTGAGTAGGAACAACAATTGCTAGCTACAGGTTTTTTTCTGATATTTAACTTAATACATAAAAGAGAAAGGTGCTTCCAGTTTCAAATCCAGTAATATAACTTGAGCAGAAGGCAAGACAGTCAAATACAGCAGTGGCCTTAAATATACAACTAAATAACAATGAAGACAACATGATGAACACCAATTTTGTTTTTTTTCACATCATGCAGAATTTAGCAGGTGACAACTTGGATACATTTTTGCTTAAGTGATCAAGAATCCCAATTCTCTCAACAGCACTCCCACCAAAACTAGGAAGGCCTTCCTAATCCGAATTAAATCTAAAGACTGTAAATATTATTCTATCTTTAAACTAGATTAACTAGAGGTAAATGAGTGGAAAGAGGTCAGGAAAACTTCAGTGAATCAATCCTCATTTTTCTCACCACATCAAGTAGAGAAGCTGTGATTTACACAATTTCTACTAGGGAAAGTGCTTCCCGTGTAACTTTCTTCCTCCATGATCTCTCCCCCTTAATACATTAAGGGGTAACCTTTACTTGCCATAGAAAAACAGACATGTGAATTCGATACTCTCAGTTTGTTGATCTGTTTTTAAAGCTGGCGAGCAAATAGAGTGCAGAATGTGAAATTTCTTGCTTCAACTGCCACATGGCTAGCTGGAAGCAGAGTTCAGGACATAGCCCACTGTCTGTTCTGATTTCCAAGAACAGCAAAAATATTAAGTTATGTTGAGGGGGAAAAAATTCTTATTCTTGATATCATCAAACTTGTTTCCAAAATACCCTCCAATTTCTTCTAGGTAAAGAACCTTACAATGAAATAAAAACAACAAACTTAATTTTACCGTTTCCCAAAGATGTCTAACAATTTCCAAAGGAATTTCTTAGACTCTCGTTTTTTTGAAGTTTCTTTTTTAAATTAGAAAACAACAATGTAGTTTGAATTCCAGGTACATTTCCTAACTCCTTACAGAAATATCACTTAGATATAACTTGATTTAAGAAAACTGAGTACGTAAAATTTTTCTGAAAAAGATAAATTAAGCAGATACTAATTGTATTTTATTTTTTATTTTTTGTAGTGTTTAATAATTTATCAGTTGCATATAACACCCAGTGCTCATCACATCACATTTAATTGTATTTTAAAAGCATTATTTACATTATAAGATTCATTAACATACTAATCTGTTCATTGAACCTAAAAAAAATAATTTATAAAAGTTTTGTTCCCATAGCCTTGGAAAGTTTCCTTTGGGCAAATGGATTTATGGTGCAAACCAAGGCATGTGTGAATTTTCCTTTTATAACAATGGGTCCATGATACTAGGCTATTAGTCTCTTCTGTTTCCCTCTACAGATTGAATTTCCTCCTAACATGCTAGAGAATACCAACTCCATATCACCAAGTCAGATATTTTTCCAGCACTCCAGATTCATATATTGCACTTCTTATAAGACATCTGCACTTGTTTAACCCATGGAAGTCCAAACCCAATACATTCAGGACTGACAGCATCACTCCATCTTCCAAATCCTGCTCTTCTTCCAATTCCTTCTTCCAGGAAACTGATGAAGTAGCCACCCACAGCCCAGTTCAGCACACTGCAGACATTTTCAAATCCTCCCCACTTTTAACCATAAATATAACCAAAGTCCTATTGTTTCCACCTTTTTAATACTACTAAAATGCCTCCACTTTTCTTCCTTTCCACTTTTTCAACTTGGTTTAGACCAACTCCATTTCCTGCATCCATTACACAACTATCCAGTCCTACCTTTCTTTACTTCATTCTCCATACCATAGCCAATGATCCTATAAAACTACAAATCTAAGTAAATCTTCCCTGCCTAAATTCTTTTTTTTTTTTTAAAGATTTTATTTGAGAGAGCGAGTGAGAAAGAGCACAAGTGGGGTGGGGGGAGGAAGGGGCAGAGAGAGAGAGAAAGAGGGAGAAGCAGACTCCCCACTGAGCAGGGAGCCTGATGTGGGACTCGACCCCAGGACCCCGGGATCATTACCCAAGCCGAAGGCAGACACTTAACTGACTGACCTACCCAGGTGCCCCATTCCCTGCCTAAATTCTTAAAGAATTTTCCAGGATAAGGCTTTACTCTTTAGCTTGGCATAAGAGACACTTCAAGAGAAACCTCTTTTCACTCCCCCCACCTTCCCGTCTGAGCTCTAATCATTCCGAGTTACCTGCAATCCCCTGTGTGCTCGCTCACTGTCACTTCATCTGTTCTACCTAACATGAATTTTCTACCCTCTTAAGCTCTTTCCCAATTGCCTTTGGTACTTGCCTTTGGATGTCTCATTTCAGGCTATTACCTTTCCAGGAAGCAGCTTCCCCTAGCTAATCTTTATCCCTTCCACAGAGAAGATAGTGCCCTCCTGTGTGTTCTGGAAGTTCCCTGTCCTTACCCAGACTACAGCACTTATCATCCTTTATTATAATTGCTTATTCATTTGCCTGTCTCCTCTTCCAGAATACAAGCTTCTTGAGACCAGGAACCATTCCTTGCTTTCCATTACATCACCAGTGCTAAAAGCAAAATCTAGCACATAGTGGACACTCAGTAGATAGAGGCATGAATAAAAATATATAAAGAAACATGAACCAAAGAGGCAGTTTCTTTCACTTTAGTATTAATGATATTTTAAACTCTTAATATGTTTCGTTTTTCTTTTTTTATAATCTTGGTTATAATATTGGTTTCTCGAATTTAAAAAATGAAAACAAAAATACAAATGTTTACTTTTCTTATTTAAATGCAAATTTAAGCATGTCTCTTTTCAAAAAGCAGTAGTAGGCTATTATTTTTTTAATAGAAATTCTATAGAATATGTTATATTTGTTTTCCCTTAGTCTTTTTTCTTTTTTTAAAGATTTTATTTATTTATTTATTTGTCAGAGAGGGAGAGAGCACAAGCAGGGGGAGTGGCAGGCAGAGGGAGAAGCAGGCTCCCTGCTGACAAAGGAGCCCAATGCAAGACTTGATCCCAGGACCCTGGGATCATGACCTGAGCAGAAGGCAGATGCTTAACCAACTGAGCCACCCAGGTGTCCTTATTATTTTAAATTAAAGATACACTTATCCATTCACAGAAATTCCAAAGCAAGCATACTTTGATATATAACATAAAGGATATCATTAAAGATTATAGGTAATCAGATTTTAGAAATAATACCAATTTTGAATGTACCATTGGAACTTGTGCCTCATTATTTATAGGAACACTGGTTTTATATAAGTGACTAATCATTCTCTTTAGTTTTAGAAACTTGAGTTTCTGTGTACAGTATTGGGCTTTCTTAAGGTAGGGTACAGTCATGAAGCACTAAAAACCAAGAGAGACTTCAGACTTATAGAGAAAGGAAAGGTAAAACCCCAAACTACGAATACTGAATGATTATGATTATGAAGATGAATATTCTCCTAAACCTAAATTAAGGAGTGTGATCTCCAACTTTTTTGGTTTTTTAATTTGTGGCAAAATTCCAAACCTAAGGATTAAGGTGTTTACTTGCCATTTGTTTCTTACCAGGCAAAATGAGAAAACTGGTCTATATTAAGGTTACCTAAACATATTCCAACTGAAAAAAACCTTTTCTTTCTTTAAAATAAACATCAAGGAGATGACAAATATCTGAAACATTTAAAAATATGGGGGAAAATGAAAAAGAGAGACACTTTTCTTCTCGACTCCTTTTGCCCCACAACATGCTGATTCTAAAGTGCTAAGAATTCAGTGGAGCATAGCTTTAAAACCACTTGTGTGTGAGGACTCCAAAGACCCCTTTCAAATCTGAAGTTACGCGGTTCTAAAATTCAAACATTTCTGTGTGTGCAGTTATCTAGAGAAGAGAGGCTAAATAGTCAAATCTCTATACTGGGACTTTCTAGGAAACATGAAAGTATGTAGTGTAATATAGGTGAGTTTTAAATTACTACAATTATGAAGGAGAGATCTCTGGGAACCATCCTAGAATTAATGGATTTTATAATGTTTCTGTAATTATTTTTTTAACCTATTACTTTCCATCATTTAAGGGAGGCTTTGAGAACACGTATAGTTGATTGAAAAGACAAACTGCTGGGAAAAACTTCACTATTATTTCAGAATTGGAACGTGAAAAGAGTAGGTTTCATCAAGAACCACAAAATAATGACAGGAACTCAGTTTGAAGAAACCCCAAGACATTCAGAGACTCAAAGTAATGAGTTTAATTCCCCAAAGTCTCAAGCAGTTTCCACCCCAGGGTAACAAAAACAAGAACTCGTGTTTGTTTGTTTTGGAGTCTCCATTCGGTCCTGAAAGGTCAGGCTCTGAACAGCAAAGCCATTGTTCGACATCATTCATCCTGATCATGGTCCAGCACCTGACTGGGAATTAGCAAACCTGGGTTCTTGATCGGATTCTCTAATTGACTCATTCCGGAGTTTTTAAAGAGTCACAATTCCTCCACTCTAGACTATCTGTGAAGCGATCTTCCGCTTCTGGATGATGGAGGCGTTACAGGGATTATGTTTTCCACTAGTACTGGGAAATATGTTAGAGAAGGTTAATGCTGATACCTTGTTACCAATGTTGTTCATTTCAATACCTAAAAACAACAACAGTTATCACTTCTCTGAGGGATTATTTTGTGCCAGAACCTGTTCTAAGTGCTTTACATAAATTAACTTCCTTAATCCCCATAACAACCCTATTAGTTAAGTATAATTCTCATTTTGCAAAAGAGGCAGTGAAATTATAAAGGTGAGTAATTTGCCTAAAGTCACACAGCTAGTAAGTAGCAGAGCCAGAGCTCTAACAAGGCAGTCTGGTTCCAGAGTCCGAGCTCCTCACCATGCCATACTGTCTCTCCGGAGAAGCTATCGGGTTTTCCCAGGCCTGGTGCTATGAACAGGAAGGCTACAGTACATATAATCTCTTAATTGCCTGTCTAGTCACATTAACTAGGTTTGCCCTCCCACAATCAGGGACTAGGGCATATACTGCCCTTATCTTTTTCCCCAAAAGGGGGATGTAGTTGGAGAAGCAAGAGGGTGAAACAGCTTCAAAATGGCGTTTTTAACTGAAATGGATTCTCTCTCAATATGCACGTCTTTAGAATAGAAAAGGGGATTTGAAAATCTTGTTAAATATTACTCCGTAAAATTACTTTAATAATAATGGCAAATCCTGAAATTTCTGTTAGAGACACTACAATTAATATAAAAGTGCAAACAAGATAACAGCTTATAAAGTAAAACCTGTGGCAGGGCATTCTCTGATCGGGTTTCCACGAAGTAGGTGTTGTTTTGATTTCTTAAAGCCTGTATATATTCATAATTATGTTCTGCCTTTACTCCTCTTACCTCCACCCCACTAGTTAGAAGTTCCGTCATCAGATTGTACAGGATAGGGGGTTCTTAGGTCCCAGCAGAAACAAGAAAACAATTGAAAGTGTATTGGGCTGTTGAAGGCAGCTGCAAATGTTGAACGACCTCTGCCCCCTCCCCCCACACACAACGCCCCTGGTTCCTTCTCCCCAAAGATTCCCTGGGTCTGTCTTAAATAGGAGCCAAATAGAACAATGGTATCCGGAACATTTGGCCTTATTATAGTTTGTTTTAAGACATTACAGTTCAAAAGCCTCTAAGCAACTACTGAGTTGCACTAATCACAAAGAAATCTTTCATACAGGAACTAAGAAATAATTTAACTAGAGTCTTCCTTCCAAGACTTCAATAACTTCTAAAAGTCACGAGCCAAGGGATTTAGAAAGGCATTGAGGCTAAAGAAATGCACACTGGCGGGGTTGTATTAATCCCAAACCAATCTGGAAATCAATTCGCGTGAGATTAAGAAGAGCATACTACAAGCTAGAGGAAATGAAGCCTGGGTGTCAAGTCCAGACCCTTGGAACATGCAAATAAGATACTCGGTCCAGGCAACTGAGACATGTTTTGAAGTGTACACTTTGTGCACTAACACAAGGATAACTGATACTAATCAACTGCTGTGAAACCAGAACAAAGTCAGAAGTATGGGAGCAATAAGAAAAACATGACCTAAAGTGGCAATGTAGCAAAGAGCAGACTATGGTCCATTGCTGGAACTTTGCTAAGAGGCAAAAGCAGGAGGCCCTGGGTCTCACCAAACCCAGATGGTAATGCAAAAATAAATGAATGACTGCTGAATAATTATTTATCAAACAGCTCAATCATTCCAGAAAAATAGAAAATATGTAACATAACAAGAACTATTAAATCAGTCCCAGCAGAGTTTTGAAATGGGGCAGTAAAGAAGTTCCCATTGGTTAAAAACCAAAAGCAATTTTGTGCTGTTGATTTGCTTTGCTCTTAGAAAACAAAAAGTGTTTTATCAATATCTATACGTGGTGACAGTAAGCAAACCTTTATTGAATTTCGTGCAAAGTAGATATGGTTCCCAATGTATCATCACCCACTCTATGCCAGGTTTCAAGTTAACTTTATTTGGCTTATTAGGGAAAAGAAGACTAATTAACAGTACAGAATTGTAGGTGTCGGATTTTATACCATTGTAAGGTATTCTAAGGTGTATGTGTGTGTGTATAGGTTTGGCCATAGTTTTAGGAAGAAAAAAAGCAAATTTCAAAATTAATATGGAACTCCTATAATTATACAAGGAATGAGGATTCTTCTTATATTTTAGACAGAAAATTACTTTTGTGTGTGTGTGTTTATTTATTTTTTATTTATTTTTTAATTATGTTCATTTAGCCAACATATAGTACATCAGTAGTTTTTGATGTAGTGTTCAGTGATTCATTAGTACTCTTTAAAAGCTTTCCAAGGGCACCTGGGTGGCTCAGTCAGTTAAGTGTCTGCCTTCAGCTCAGGTCATGACCCTGGGGTCTTGGGATTGAGCCCTGCATTGGGAATCCCTGCTCAGCGGGAAGCCTGCTTCTCTCTCTCCCTCTGCCCCTCCCCCTACTCATGCACTCTCTTTCCTCTCTCAAATAAATAAAATCTTTTAAAAAAATAAAAACTTCTTTCCAGGTCTATCCACAAAGTTCTTCCATTGTTTACAATGTTTATGTATTTATTTAGGTTCTTTTGAAAAATGACCACTACTTCCATTCCTCCCTCAACATAGTATCTGAAAGGAAGCCAAGGAAAACCTTCAGGAAAAATGCTGCCTCCTGAGAACTCATGAGAACAGTAACACATTTAGATTTTGCAAGATTAACATAGACCATACAAATACATATTTCTCCCAGTGGCCATGTCATTTTTCGTATGTTAGCCACCACTTTCTAATAACACATAGGTAGGAAACTACTGTCATCATACACTGGGTCATGTGTCTCAATCAACTACTACCTAAGGAAACCTATGGGATCTGGGGAGGGGACAAGGCAGTATGAAATTTCTGCACCTTCCTGCTTTTGCAGTAAAAAGTGTACCACTGCACTTCAATGAGAAGATGGAACCACCTCAAAAGACCTACATTATTCAACAGACTCAAAAATGCAAAGCTTGTCTGTAACCATAAAGACATGTTTTGCAAAGCTTGTCTGTAACCACAGAGTTGTCACTAGCTATCTGCCTATGATATCTGACAGCTGACAGGCACCTAATTATAAATCTCCGTAGACAGATCCAAAACTGCTCTCTGGTATTAGTTAAATGAGAAGGTACTGACCTAAGCTCAAAAAAAAAAAAAAAAAATTTGGACCACGCCTCCCACCCACCCAAAAACCTCCTGAATCAGAAATTGCAGGGGTAAGGTTTAAGGTAATCTTTATTTATTTTTAATCTCTACACAAGGTTATAAAGCGACCATGGTTAAGAACTATTAACATAACCTGCCAAGTGTTCCAATGTTTCAACACAAAGTAACTGAATAAATCAAGTCTGTAAATCTTGCCAAAAAAGAAAAAAAAAATCACAAATGAGAAAAGATTGAGAGCCATCACAGATCACAACAGATCCAAGAATTATTAAAATAATAATTAAAAGGCACACACTTTAGACCAATGTGGTGCAGTAAATAACAAATCATAATTGTGAGTCACATGTGTCATTTGTAATGTTCTAGTAGTCACAAAAAAAATGTGGTTTTGATCATATAACTTGATACAGAGATGGAGTAATAAAACAATGAAGATTGATGCTATGAACTTTAGGCTTGTGGTTCCAAACATGGCAAAGCATCAAAATTGCCTGAAATCACACAGTCAGAATGGCTAAAATTAACAAGTCAAGAAATGACAGATGTTGGTAAGGATTCGGAGAAAGGGGAACCCTCTTACACTATAGGTGGGAATTCAAGCTGGTGCAGCCACTCTGGAAAACAGTATGGAGGTTCCTCAAAAAGCTGAAAATAGAGCTACTCTGTGACCCAGCAATTGCACTACTGAGTATTTACCCCAAAGATACAAAAGTAGTGATCTGAAGGGGCACCTGCACCCCAGTGTTTGTGGCAGCAATGTCCACAATAGCCAAACTGTGGAAAGAGCCCAGATGTTAATCGACAGATGAATGGATAAATAAGATGTGGTGTGTGTGTGTGTGTGTGTGTGTGTATGACAGAATACTACTCAGCCATCAAAAAAATGAAATCTTGCCATTTGCAATAATGTGGACGGAACTAGAGGGTGTTATGCTAAGCAAAAAGAGTCAAACAGAGAAAGACAATTGTATGATCTCACTCATAAGTGGAATTTAAGAAAAAAAACAGAGGATCATAGGGGAAGAGAGGAAAAAATAAAACAAGATGAAATCAGAGAGGGAGACAAACAATAGGAGACTCAATCATAGGAAACAAGCTGAGGGTTGCTGGAGGGGAGAAGGGTGGGGGGATGGGGTAAATGGGTGATGGAGATTAAGGAGAGCAAGTGATGTAATGAGCACTGGGTATGATATAAGACTGCTGAATCACTGACCTCTACCTCTGAAACCAATAATACATTGTATGTTAATCAACTGAATTTAAATTGAAAAATTAAAATTAATAAATAAATTAAAATTAAAAATTAAAAAATTAAAATTAAAAATTAAATTAAAATTAAAAATTAAATTAAACTCAAAATTTAAAAATTAATTAATTAAAAGATTAAAATTAAATTAAAATTAAAATTAAATTAAAATTAAAAATTAAAATTCAAAAAATTAAATTAAAAAAAATCTCCTGAAGAATGTTTTAAACCTAAAGAGTTTAGGAGGATCTGCCTACTCTACCCCCCTGACTCTGACTCTTCAGGGAAAGGGCACAGGGATTGTGACACACAGATTTTGGAACTAGTGTTTTAGAATTTCCCTTTAAAATGTTAAATATCTTGGTTCTTTAAAAAAATGTTTTTATTTTTCCATGCTTATTTTTATGCTGTTTTAAATTAAGTATTCATCAGACATAATTTGTTATTCAAATTTCTAAAACCAATCAGTAAAAGCATTAATAAACATAGACACTTAATAAAAGACTTCTGGGAATTCTGGTCCAAGAGGCAACAAAGGAGACTTCTGAACTTGCCTTCTCTTACGGCATTAAAATTATTTAGTTAAATATTTATACAGTTAAATAGCTTTCTGGTTATTTTTAGAACTAAGATCAAATGAGAATTAAGAGGAAGGTTAAAATGTACGTAATGGCTGTATACTCTGACAATATAGGTACAGTACAACTATTTTATAAAGTGAAGGAAAGAGGGAAAGCATGTGCAAAAATAATTTGCTTAATTGTTTTTACAATCCTTTCAGTGGTCTTAAAATACTATTTCTCACTAAAAGATACTGAGGCTCCTTGAATAAATGGCCGACTCTAGGTTTAGGGAAGAAATGTGCAAAAGAAGGCCTGAAACATTTTGTCATACTAGGTAACAAAGAAGCTAACAAATGCTATTAGGGTCAGGTCAAAAGGATTTAGAAGCCAACTTCGGGAGGCTCATATTAGCCAAAGATAAGACAATATGAGGGTCGACACAAAATAATGGCTGCAATGGACTAAAGCACATCAAATATATGTAAATTCATGAATTGATAATGATCCTTCTTTTTTAAAAAGTTCCCTTAGAATAATAAGTGTGTAGATTAAAGATGACCACAGTCTTTATTTTTTTTTCTTTTTTTTTTAATACTGTACACCAGGACTGATTTATTCCAGTTGAGACGTGAAATCTAATTCCCTTCCTTTAATATAGGCTGGCTTTAGGGACATGCCTAAGCAATAGAAAGAAGTGGAAGTAACACTCTGGGCCTTCAAAACCTAGATCATGATAAGCCTTGCAACTTCCATCTGGTCCTCTTAGAACACTTTCTTTGGGAGACCTGAGCTATCCTTATAAGACAATTCTAGTTGACAGTTTAGCGGAGTCTAGCCGCCCAGCCGTCTTCAGCAAGTCAGTGGACATGTGAGTAATGTAATTTTGGATCTCTTAAACCATCTCATCTCTCAAACCAACTGAGTGACTTAGTTGATGCCACATGGAGTAAAAGCATCACCCAGGCAAGCAGGCAAGTGCTGCCCAAAGTCCTGACCTGCAAAATCACGTTCTTTGTTTTATGCCATTAAATTTTGGAATAGCTTGTTATATATTAAGAGATAACTGGAACAGGAGCACCTGGGTGGTTCAGTTGGCTAAGCATCTGGCTCTTAATTTCAGCTCAGGTCATGAGCTCAGGGTTCTGTGATGGAGCTCCATGTTGGGCTCCATGCTCAGCGGGGAGTCTGCTTGAGGATTTTCTCTCTCCCCCTCTTTTTCTCTCTCTCTCAAATAAATAAATCTTTACCAAAAAAAAAAAAAAGAGAGAGAGACAGAGATAACTGGAACAGATTTTTATACCCAGAAGTAGAGCTCTACAGTAACAAAAACCTATAAACAAGTGACATTGGTTTTAGGACTAGCTGGTGAGCAGAAGCTGGAAGACCCTCAAGGAGACTAGTAGTGACTAGTAGTAGTAGAGACTACTAATTGAGAAACTGTCAGTGAGGACCTGAAGGACAGTAAAGAAAATGCTAATGGAGTTTGGGGAAAGGGGCACTCTTATATAGTGGCAGAAAGCTTGACAAGATTGTGGCCTTAAGAAATTTAGAAAATAGAAGAGAGATAAATTTTAAAAAGAATTATTCAGTTTTTAAGTAGAATTTAGAGGGCAGATAAAGATCTAGGACTTTCTATGTTTAAATAAAACAGTTTCTCATCTCTACTCTCTCCCAACAAAATATTATCCAGTTAGAAATGGTTTCAGGGCAAAGATCAAAGCTCTAGAATCAGAGTTAAGATGTCAAGTGTAGCTCCAAAGCCCTTTGGTGAGACCTCAAAAACATTTGAGGGTATGCCTAATAGAGTCTCTAGAATCATACTGGTATGCTTCTTAGACCCTCTCTGCTAGATAATTAAGCCTCCAAGAATCTTAGGGGTGTGCCTCATAGATCTTTTCAACTGAAAAATGAGCTTGTAAGAATTTTAAAGTCATTATCTCACAGTACCCAGCCATTCAGATCAAGGTTGAGAACGGCAAGTTTTTGGAATAAAATATAAGTGTAGTTTTTGTCTAATTAAGTGGATTATAATCTAATACACAGGAAGCCCACATATTGTTTTTAAAGATTTTATTTATTTGAGAGAGAGAGAGGGAGAAAGAAAAAGAGAGAGAGCACACATGCGAGTGTGAGTGCAGGGAGGGGCAGAGGGGGAGGAAGAGGGACAAGCAGACTCCAAGCTGAGTGGGGAGCCCAATGAGAAGCTTGATGACATAGGGCTTGATCTCACCACCCTGAGATCACAACTTGAGCTGAAACCAAGAGCTGGACACTTAACCGACTGAGCTATCCAGGCGCCCCTGGAAGCCCACACACTTTTAAAAGAAATTGTATCAGCTTTGACTGAAAGACACAAAGACAACCCAAAAAGAAAAGAGAAATTTGATTTCCCAACTTCTACTGGCAGAAATCAGACTAGAAAGGTTATTCCTTTGCAGACGTAGAAAGAAAAAGGAAGAATGACTCAGAATGTGAAGAAAGAAAAAAAAAAAAGCCCAAGGGGAAATACCAAAAGCCACAGAAAATCATTTCCAGGGAGAAGGACTGGGCCCTAATCAAGGAATTGGTGATGTCTGCCCAGCTAGAAATCCAAATTGCTATAGAACCTTCGTAGCTATGCACCTCCCGTTTTACCCCTTTGATAGTGGAAATGTACACTGTAGATACCTTATGCCTTTGTCACCATTATATGTAAGGTGTATAGGGAGAAGTGGATCTCTAACTTATAGACCTTCAGATCAAGAAACTATGCTAGAGAATACTAGACCTGAGGAATCACACCCATGGACCTTCGTTAGCATCTGGACCTGATTTAAATAATGTCTTAGTCCAGGCTGTTATAACAAATTACCAAAGACCGGGTGGCTTAAATAACAAACATTTATTTCTCACACCTTTGGATGCTAGGAAGTCCAAGATCAAGATGCTGGTGGATTTGGTTCTGATGAGAACCCACTTCATGGTTTGCAGATGGCCATCTCCCCTCTGTGTCATCACATGGCAGAGAGCAGAAAGAGAGGACATAAGCTTTCTATTCTCTTTTCTCATAAGGGCATTAATCTCCTTCATGAGGGTTCCACCCTCATGATCTAATTACCTCCCAAAGGCTCCACCTCCTAATAACATACATTGGGGTTAGGATTTCAACATATGAATTCTGGGCAGACATAAACATTCAGTCAATAGCAGATAATGAGCATTAGACTTCAGGAAGTTGCCATAATGAGATCAGAGTTTGGGAGAAATGGGAAGGAGATAACTATATTTTGTACTTAGTAAGAATATAGGAATATATATATAGTATATATATATTCTATACTTATATACCATAAGAATATAGTAAATACTCTATGACAAAGGGCAGTCTGAAGTAGATTATATGTAGCCACAAATTCTTCACTGGTCCTGCCACTGAAATTGTGTTTCCTTCCCCTTGAATCTGGGCTGCTTTTAGTGACTTCCTTGACCAAAGAATGCAGAAGGAGTGAAACAAACTGAGGGTTTCAGAGGGGAGGGGGTGGGGGATTTGGGATAGGCCGGTGATGGGTATTAAGGAGGGCACATTTTGCATGGAGCACTGGGTGTTATACGCAAACAATGAATCATGGAACATTATATAAAAAGCTAGGGATGTACTGTATGGTAACTAATATACCATAAAAAATTTTTTTAAAAAGTGATATCTTAGGATTTCTTATAACTTTGAAGACTTGAAGCTTCTACCTAGTAGCCCTTTTGAAACATTCTTTCTAGTAGATCTGATCTGGCATACATGGAAATCCAACTACTCTCAAACCTTTCTGCTGGACAGGCAAGGGTAGGGTCTCGAGGTGACAATTCTCACTGAGCCCTGCCTTTCAATCATCCCCATGAAGGCACCAGACATGTGGATGACACGCAGAGCTGCAGACTAGAGGCAAAGAATCCTATCTCATTTTGATCTTTAAAAGAGTAGGTAATGGCCTAAGAGAAGACACCATGAAACTTCACAAGTATTATAAATTCTATAAAGTAATATACCCAATCTGTTCACCCATAAAATGACACAAACAACCCTTCATAATTCACATATTCTCTGAAGTCTATGAAATGACTTACACCCTTTTCCATCAGGTCCACACATGATGGACCTGCTGCAGTTTTCTTCCCTACATTATGATCACCCTGCTGTGCTCTGACCTCCAGCTACAGACTTGGAGTCTGTAGCCAGGTCAACACTAACAGATAATTTATTTTTACATACAAGGGGCAAGCATTCGTCCATATCCATCACACCTTTCCAAACCATCAGGCTTTTCTTTTCCCCATATAAACTTCTGAAAATCTTTATCTAGACATGGTATTGACTTTAATCCTGGATCCATCAAGACTAGAAACACTTTAAAATCTTATTCCCCCTGCCTGGAAGTTTAAATAAATTTCTACACACTAAAAGTTGGATTTTTTTAACATCTCAAGAGAAAGTCAAAGATCATTTTAGATGTCAGAAATGTCTTACTTTTTATTTGAGATTTAATGTAAATCCTCCTCTAAATTTTTACCATTATATCTAAAGTAATGTAGTATTACTTTCTCATCTTTGGATTTAGAACTTTCAAATATGTGTGTACATGGCTACAATAACCTTTCTTTAGTCACAGGCTCCCTAACTATTTTTAGCTTTTGCAGTCTTGACATTTCTCACCCCAGCTCATTTTTTGGAAACAATTTTGTTTTGCTTTCATCTGTGATATAATGACAGTTGGAACCTAAAGCAGTATTACAGGTGGGTCCTGAGTTCCTTGTCTTTTATAAAGTATATTTTTCCCCTGGCCAATCAATTTTATTATAAATTTAGGTTAGGAAAATTTTAGCAAGTTCAGCTACAAAAAAAAAATATATATAGTTATAAGTGGAGGATTTTCATAGTGAACTGTGCAATTTCCTTAGATTTTTCTAGCCCCTTCTCATATCCTCAACCAAAAAGTTACTGGATCTGAAATCCTCCCCGTTAAATCAACAGACATTTAGCAACAATAAGATAAAATATAACAATCATTTAAAAATAAAAGGCTTATAGCATTGACATAGTCTAGTGAATATTTATGTACAATTGGAACTAAACCCAATCTTACTCTTTTTCTCTACTGATGAATTACATTGTTGTCACTTTTCATTTTATTATGCTAACTTGAGTTTTCATACAAGTAAAAGCTTTCCCTTGGTAAGATATTTTATTGCTGGATTTACCTCTGTCTTGTCAGTGGATGCTTCCTTCAGTATTTTGAACACATTATCCATTTTAACAACAGATGCATACTATGATCTAGAACACTAACATCTTAACACATTAACATTGAGAACCCAGATACCCACACAGACTGCACGATGAACCTTCAGCCAAACCTCATAGTGCCTGGAATGGTCTGCATTTTATGTTTGGCATATGAACAGCTTTCTACCCATGCGGCAATGATCATATCCGCGCAATTTGAATTTGGAATGTGTTCATGAGATCCTATGGCCAGAACTTTCCCAGACTCAAATCACAGTAGAACTACAGTCTATTCATCTAAAACTTTTAAAATTTTATTAAATAATTTGAAAAATGAAGCATATCAATGACAACTTATTCTCCATACTTACTAAAATATCCAAACAATTCAATCAAATCTTTCAAAGTCAACTCAGCAATATTTATTAAGTGCCAGAAACTTAATGATGAAAAACATAATCTATACTACCTAACAAAGCCCTTATATCTCAACTACCATTAGGGTGATCCTCAATTTCTGGTATACTTTAAGTTTGTGAAGATACAACTCATTTGACCAGACTGTGTATGCTATTGTTAAAGCAGACCTTTAGTGGCAATCTTTGGTTTATATCATTTCCATGAAATAATATGAAATAATAAAGGCTGCTCAATATGTCTTTCAGGTCCAGACCTGTCAGATATGGTCATCAATCATTTCATAAAAGTTGCTTTTCCTCCATGAGTTTTAATGTTCTCAGCTGTAAGGTGAAGGGGTCGAACCAGATGATATCTAAGGGTTCCTCCGTTTTTTGGGCACGTGTATTCTGCTGTCACTGGTAGGAAGGAGCATTATCAGGTCTAGACAGATGCTGCTTTGATACGCACAGTAACAACACTTGAAGTCCTGATTGGATTTTGGGACAGTAGTGTTTAAAGGCCACAGCAATATCATTTGAGGGCCTGTCACATTTGCAGTCAAGTTCTGCTGAGACTGATAGTTGTTCTGGGAGACCAACCCTTTTCCACTCAGAGGAATGTACAAACCAGCACCAGTTGTTGGTCTCTTCCTGAGAGCCTTGCTTGACCTTGCGCTCTTGGAGCAGATCAATGTGAATGGTATCCGAATGAGGGGTGACCCCCCTTACCTCTCCTTCAAATTATTGTCTCAAGAATTCTTCTCTCAAAAAAGGTTAAACATTTCCATGAAGTTTTCCACGCTCTCTCCAGATAAGAGTCCTTTCTTCCCTGGTCACTATTCTAACTTGAATGCCTCTGTGGCTATGCTCATATTATTATTAAGTGTCTCCTCATATATTTAACAATGAGCTTCTTCAGGGTAAGCATCATGTCTTATTTATCTCTGTCTCTAACACAGGAGCTTACCACACAGGAACACTGAAATAATAGTAGTAGCCAACATTTACAGAGTATATGCTAAACGGCAGGCTCTTTGTAAATACCAGCTTTAACCCCTATACCAACAGCCTGAAGTATACACTGTCATTATCACCATTTTATAGATGAAGAAACTGAGTCCAAACATTAAGTAACTTGTCCATGGTTACATCCAACTAGACAGTGACAGAGTAAGAAAATGAATCCAAAGAGTCTGGCTCCAGAGTCTGCACTATTAACTACTATGTGTTGGTTAATTATTATGTGAGATATATATATATAGATAGATAGATAGATAGATAGATAGAGATATATATATATAACCTTTTAATATGTTACTGTGATACACATTATCACTCAAATTATTCTTCCTCTCCTTCTGAGACAAAGCATATTGTTTCTAGAGTGGGCCTCCAGATAACACATGGAGTTATTATACAAAGTAGAACTGTATTTTTAAAAATAGCAATAATTCATTCGGGAGAGATTAACTAAAACAAACAAGCAAGCAAACAAGCAAAACAAACAAACAAACAAACAAAAAAACAAAGCACAAGGAAGAGATTTTTCGGTGTTTACTACCGGGAGAAAATGACCATAGAGGCACACTTGCAAGCATCATCTTCTATAATGGAATTCTTCATTGAATTAACAAGTATAAATATGGTCCTGTGTAGATGTAATCTGGCATCTGAAATGTTCTCTTCTAATACTGCCACCCTAAGGTATGGCCATTAGCTAGTCTGGGATGGCCAGGGGAGGGCATTGGCAGAGTGGATATAAAAACTAGAGGAGCACCAAGCAACAGTCTGGATCTAAATTTGGGGCCGATACCTAGCAAGCTCCAAAGCATTGAGGTCTAAGTAATGGTTACAAATTGAAATGCTTTTAAGGGGATCAAGCAGCTAACAAGACTGAAAGATATCTTGTTAGAAAAACATTTACAAATACTGGGATAAAAGAAATATTTCATTTCTCTCTTTATTTCTTAAAAATAACAACCATGAGAAAAATAGGGCATGGTGTAAACTACAAAATAAAAAGAGAGACGGATACACCATTGTTCCAGGCATTGGTTGCCAAATCTCAGTTTTTCATGGGACAATCAGAAATCCAGACTTTAATGTGAAATCTTCCAATTTTTAAAATATTAGCAACTGATTCAGTTAAACACACACACACACACACACACACACACACACAATGTAAATAAACCCTAGATGTGGCAAACGAAACATAGCTGCAGGACAGATGTGGCCCACGGCCCACCAGTTTGCAGCCTTGGAATACAGGCTCCACATCCCCAACATCTAGAAAACAGGAAACAATTACATGGGCAAACATGATTACTCGTGGTCAGAAATAAAAACAGAGAGCAGAATTCAGTAAGTTAGGCAAGGTGAGGAGAAGCAAAGGATCCTGAGGTAAAAAAGCAGGAGAGAGCCCAGAAACCAGGAAGTTCAGTGGGTTAAGACAACGGTACCAGAAATCGAAACCACAGATAGCAGCCTAAGCCAGGGGACGTTTCGCCCAATAGAGCCATTACTTGTCACTGTAACTGAAGCTGGTAGTGGGTGGGCCATCCTCGGAACCGCAGTACACTCAAGGAAGTGAATGCAGGTGGCTGGAAGAGAAAGCCTCTCTCTGCAGGTGTGCTCTTGTCCCTGCTGGAGCAAAGACAGTCCAGCTGGGATTCCAGGGAGATTCTAATGGTGAGGGTCCCTGAACTTTCCATTCTAAATAGGAAGCACACCTCAGAGACAAGGAGGTTAAGCCCCCTCCTATATTTCAGAGCCTCTCCTGTCTGCCACAGCTCCTCAACTCTTCCACAAATAAAGCACATTTTGCTATGACACCAATGAACAGCATTAGTCCCAAGCAACAACATTCAGGCTGATTCCTCAAATGTCAGTTTGCACAATCTGCCCTCTTTCTTGTGGACCACCCAGTCTTCTTATAATGATTCTACGTTGTCTCATTTATTTTCCTCATGGCAGCAAGATCCCAATTTCCTTAGTTAAATTTCATTCCTTCCCTTATGTAACTGCTGATTTATTTGTAATTCCCTGGCTCTCTATTAGTCAGCTCAGGTTGATTTTTTTCTCTCTAATCAGCTAAGAAATATGGTAGAATTGATAAACTTTTTTTTCTACTCAGAGAAAAGTGAGCAAAAAAAAAAAATACAGAAAGAAAAAATTAAGTATAAAGAGATTAGAAGGGAAAGGAAACAAGGCAGATGCTACACATAGGTAGCTCATAGTTTGTAGCGTCCTTTTCACTGAGTGTTGTGAAAGAAATGGACAAGAAAACAGTCTTAATGAATTTACCCTATCATTTGGTGCAGCCCATGTTATTGCATTATTGTAATGAAAAACACATCAGAATATGTCTAGACACATGACATACTCCTGGTAGAGAGTTCTCTGCACTTCAAAAAATTGTGGTTCAATTTCCTTCTGGGAAACGCTCCAATGGCAACATTTCAGGTTCTTGAAAGGCTCTTCAGAATGACCGCCTAAGGGAAGGCCACCTCCAAAAGGAGACTTAAAGCACCAGGGCACTGTAAGGGCTGGCAGAGCTTTCCATGGGAAAATGGTCCGAACAGCATGGCCCCCCTGCAGAAACCCCATGTACAATAATCCACTGATAGGTTTTGCTGTGTACAGAGTAGCTGTGACAGTCTAAATAAAACACTGAAAAGAACCTGTAAACAGAACAGAAGTAATGAAATACTTTGTTTTGGTGATTCTTTAATTTTAACTACATATGGATTAAACAAATCCAATTGGTATAACTTACACCAATGTGTTGATTTAAACCAAATTCTATAGGCATTGGAAGTTAGGAAAGGAAACTAACACCACATCCCCATGATACGTTACCTAGTATAGGGTAAATGATGCTATGCCTGTGTTTTCGCAGAAGAGTATCCTAAATTGCAGTCATCATGCTTAGATTGTAATTCTGGCTGTGCCACTCCCAGACTTAAATCTCTAAATGCCTAAAGTTGGGCAAACCACATGATAGCCTCTCATATTTCTATAAAACAAAGATTATAAAACAAAGCAAAAAGGACCCTGATTCAATCTAACTCCTAGAATTCTCTGAGATTTTATCACATATGGAACAGGATGATTTAAGAGCTATGGGGATGCTCTCTACCTATACTCAGCAGGTCGACAAGTATTTCTGAAGTGTATAACCAGTACCACAACTAGATCAATGGCCCACCAGGGTGAACACAATATTCTTTAGAGAGCCAACAATCAATACTGGGAGAAAGGAGTAACCCTTAGGAAATAATTAAGGAGCACGACAAAATTGAATATAATTAAATGCAGAATGTTATGGGTTAAGATAATCTATAGGAGTTTGGTCAATGGGCTGGAGTAATACAGAGGGTATCCTAGCAGAGTTAGAATTTTAGTTGAGCATTGAACTCTGAGTAGACACAGAAAAAGGCATACTGGAATCATTACAACTGGAAACATTACAGAAAAGGCACAAATTGGGAAACGTGTTTTGGGGTGAGGCCTGGGAGCAGCAATTACTATGGATCTGGGGACACTTCAGCTTGATTGGCACTTATTGGAAAGGGGCAGTCAGGTGAGTCAGGCTAAGAGGAGCCAAATTCTGAAGTCTTAAAAGCAGACCTGGTGGAAGTAAAACCTCTATCCAAAAATTTCATCCTCATTGTAATAGCTAACACAAAAGAAGTTTGCTCACCCTAAAAATTGGCCCGTGTATTGCTCAAAGCACACAACAATCCCACACAATAATCAAATCTTAAGACCAGAATGCAGGGTGCTTGGGTGGCTCAGTCGGTTAAGTGTCGGACTCCTGATTTCAGCTCAGGTCATGATCTCAGGGTCGTGAGATCAGGCTCTGCCCTGAGAGTGGAGCCTGCATAAGATTCTCTCTCTCCCTCTCCTTCTGTGCTTCCCCCAACCCCTAGTTTGTGCTCTCCCCAACCAAAAAAAAGAAGAACAGAATGCAAGCCAAAGAAGATCTTTCCTGACACACCTCCACTTGTGCCACTGAGCATCACCATTTTACCTTTTCTAATGCTGGAACTGCTTTAATTATGCCTTCTATCTGGATCTTCCTCTCTGGCATATATCTATGAATAACTGAATTATAAATCCCCCATTTTGCTTCTGTTTGGCTAGACAAACCAGATAGTGTCCCTTCAGGACTCACAGTAATTATACCACCATTGCTACCATCATCACCAATACCCCATCCTATGAATTAACCTATTTGTGTCCCCTGGCTTTTGTCCCTTAGCCTATCTCAATTCCATGTTGACAAATCAAGTTCTGTCAACAACAAATAGTTATTAGACAACTAGCACATGATAGATACTGTACTAAACACTGAAAATGCAAAAACAAATAAGACACACCAGTTTTCAAAGAGTACAGTCCATTGGAAAGTTGGATATGCTTTCATTCTTTCATTTGACAAACATCTATTATGGGCCTGTTACAAATCAGCCACAATACCAGGTCCTGAGGATACAAAAATGAGTAAGATATGGTATCTGCTCTCTAAGAACTTATGGTATCTTTGGAAGAGACAGAAAGGCAAAAGAAACCAACCACATAACAAAGCAATATATTTGCTGGGCACACTGGAAAAAAACAACCTATTATATCTTGGGGGAGGGATTTGTTCAGAAACGTCTTATGGAAGAGGTGACACTTGAACTAAGATATTAAATTTAAGGGGATTTTCGGGAGACAGAACAGGTAAAAGAAAACACTTAATGTAGAGATTATAGCATGGGGGAATATGGAAGCCCAAGTTATTCAAACTAGTCTTCTCAATGAAAACAACAACACTGGATAATGTAAAAAACATCTTCTTAAAACCATGAAAAAGCTGAGAAGAAAGTACGGAATAACCAGGCTAAAATCTAAGTCAAGCAGAAGCTTGGAAAGGTGAGCAGAGCTCTGTAGTTGCTTTTGCTCCAGGACATTTGTCAGTTAGGGAAGTCTGAGTTTTCATTTGTAGACTCTCAGGGTGAGAGAAAACAAAACCAAAGCTCGGGTCCCATAAGGTGGAAAGACAAATTGAAGAGATTGCTACATTAAACTCTTTCTCCAAAAGGTTATACCTGCAGGGAAAGGATGATCTAGAAGTAAACTCACCCTATCCTATCCCCTACCCCAGGGGATGGTAAGAAAATGTGTACTTTGCCGAGCAGATTAGCAGGAATAGTCCCTGAGATGTTTAACCATATGATGGCCTTTGAGTGAATCTGAAGACCAAATCCGTATCACTGAAAAAAGGCACCATGAAGCAAGGTCCAGAGGAAACAGCGGAATGCAGAAAAAGAGCTTCAAAGACTTGAGATATTGAATCATTAGACATATATTATAAAACAGTTATTCTGAGTGTATTTAAAGAAATAAAGAAAAAATGGGATAAAATTTAAAAGGAAAAGGAAAATATTAAAATGTACCTTTAGCAAATCTGAAAAGAATTAGATCTTTGGAATTGAAAAACAAAATTTATTCTAAATGAATAGTTTTTGCAACAATTTTAGTGAAGATTAGATCAGGCAAGAATAATCACTGAATGCTAAATCTAGGGGGACATTTTTACAAGAAATGGGATATTTGGGTTTATTGTTTTTGTCTATTTGCTTTCACACGCACAAGTAACTTATTTACCTGATTTTGTTATCTTCTATATACATAGATTTTTTCTACTGAGGTAAGAACACTTAATGTGAGATTTAACCTTTTCAAAAATTTTTAAGTTCACAATACAATATTGTTAACCATAGGCACAATACCATACAGCAGATCTCTAGAACTTACTTGTCCTGAATAACTGAAACTTTATACCAACTGAATGGCAACTCCCCATTTCCCTCTCACAGGAGCAGGATATTTGTATGACTTAAAATGTTATCCCACAAACTGCTTATTAGTTGTAAGAAAAGAGAAAAAAGTAAACAGAAGAAAAATTGGATCAATTGATCAAAATTAATATTGCCACCTCCAGATGTGATACCCCAAGAAAGACACAGTACCATTGATTCAGTATTCTTGCCAAGAATGCACAAGTCGGATCTAATCATGAGGAAACATCAGACCCCAAGTTAGGAATACTCTATTTTTAAAAGTTGAGTATGAGGGCTATGGTCTTCCAGAATGTATATGTAATAAAAAAAAAAAAATGAAAAACTAAGGAAATGTTCCAGATTAAAAGAGGCTTATGAGACATGATAACTAAATGTAGTATCTACTCTACTGTACACGAGGGGGAAAATGCTTTATAAAAGACATACTGAGTCAACTGAAAAATTGAATTTGGCAGGAGATTAAACAAAAGCACTATACCAATACTTTCTAACTGTTAACTTTAATTTTACCTCATAAAAATTTATTAAAATTGATAACTTTACTGTAATTACATGAAAATATCCTTATTCTTCAGAAACATATATTGAAGTACTCAGGGTTTAAGGGCCATGATGTATGTCATTTATGCACAAATGCTTCAGAAAACAATTATTTACATATATAATATATGTGTGTGTGTATATAAATTACCACATACAAGTTATGTAATAGATATAAAGTTATACATAGGAAGAGAGAGCACAAATGATAAAGCAGATGGAGCACAATCTTGATAATAAGTATATCTGGGGAAAGAGTGTGCAAGTATTCTCTGTACTATTTTTATTTTTTCAACTTATCTGTAAGTTCTAAATGTTTTAAGTTATTTCCAAATAGAAAGGCTAAAAAATAACCTCAATGAATGGATTCAACATCAATGTAGACATATATGAGGGGAAAATTAGTACACTGGGGCAGAAGAAATTATTCAGAATGCAGCACTGTGGAAAAAGACAGAAATACAGAAGAGAAATTAGGATACATTGGCTAAAGAATGAAGGCTAACATATGTTTAACTGGAGTTCCAGGAGGAGAGGAAAAAAAGAATGAGGCAGGAACAAGGACAACATTTGAAGTAATGACTAACACATTTTTAAAACTGAAAAAAAGATACCAAATCAAACTCATTAATTACAATGAATCTTGAGCAGGTGAATAAAATGAAATGCATGTAAAGAGATAGCATTGTAAATTTGCAATACACCAAAAACAAATAAAGACACCCAGGGGAAAAAGGACAGATTACTTCCACAGCAGAAGTCTGACAGCTGGGGCGCCTGGGTGGCACAGCGGTTAAAGCATCTGCCTTCGGCTCAGAGCGTGATCCCGGCGTTCCGGGTTCGAGCCCCACGTCGGGCTCCTCCTTTATGAGCCTGCTTCTTCCTCTCCCACTCCCCCTGCTTGTGTTCCCTCTCTCACTGGCTGTCTCTATCTCTGTCAAATAAATAAATAAAAAAAAAATATCTTTAAAAAAAAAAAAAAGAAGTCTGACAGCTGACAAAAACAATAACAAAAGCCAAAAGACGGTAGAATTACAATTTCAATGTGGTGAGAGAAAATCACCAACCTAGAATTCTATACCCAGCAAAAGTATCTTTGTTATTAAGATATTTTCAGGCAAAGAAGGAGATTTTTCGTCTAGTAGACTATAGCTAAAGGAATTTCAAAAGGAAAAACTTCAAGGAAGGGATCCCAGAGAGGAAGGTCTGAGATGCAATAAAGAGTAACAAGCAAAAAGAGTGCTAAATACATGAAAGGAAAGCATGAACAAAGGCACAGAGGCAAGAAATAGTCTTCTGTGTCCAGAGAATTGCCAGAAGCTAGTGTGTGGGTTGGTGGAGCAGAGAGTTTATCAACTTTATCAAATACAAATCCTATCAGTAATAATTAAATTAAGCATGTGCTCTGAATACATGTAAAGCATAGTGAATATAATGATATATAATATAAATATAAATATAAAAAATATATATAAATATACACAAAAATTAAAATTAAAAAAGGATGAGATTAAAAATATATGAATAGAACTTCTGACAGTTTTTTCCCACATTCTAAGAGATTGTACTATAAAACTAGTGGTTGGAAAACTGGACAGCAGGCCAAATCTGGCTGACCACCTGTTTTTGTAAATCCGGCTGACCACACAGTCATTCTCATTTGTTTAAATATTATCTCTAACTGCTTTCATGCTATACCAACAGTTATGTAGCTGTGGCAGAAACATATAGTGCATAAATTTAAAATATTTGCTATTCAGTGTCTAACAGAAGTTTCTAACCCCTGAGCTTGAACACGGGTAGGCACAGGAGAATAAAGAGCTCAAAAGTCACCACTTAGTAGACATGAATATACTGGCAATGGGGAGTCCTCAAAGGATTTTCACCAGGAGACAGGTTACTCTGGTAGCCATGTGGTAAATGGAATAGAGAAGAGAGTCTGAGGAAAGGGAGACATTAGATTTTTTTGTCATGTTGATGAAAGTGATCTTCTCTGTGTATAAAATGGGAGTGCTAATTCACACAGAGTTCTCTGTGGCTCAAATGAAATAATGTGTAATAAAGTGTTTCTTAAACTATAAAATACTACAACAAATTAAGGTATGATTTTACTTGCAGCAGATTTTTCATTAAATGAATGTTTTAGAAAGAGTTATATAGCTGACTTGGAACAACACAGTGGTTAGAAGTGCCAACCACCCCCCGACCCCACACAGTTGAAAATCCATGTATAATTTTTGATTTCCCAAAAACTTAACTACTAATAGCCTACTGTTGATTGAAAACCTCACCAATAACATAAACAGTCAATTAACACATATTTTGTATGTTATATGTATTATGTACTACATTCTTACAGTAAAGTAAGCTAGGGAATACAAAATGTTATTAAGAAAATCATAAGGAAAAGAAAAATACATTTACAGTACTATGCTGTATGTACTGAAAACAATCCATGTGTAAGTGGACATGCACAGTTCAAACCCATGTTGTTCAAAAGCCAACTGGATATTCTGCTCTCTTAGTTTTGGTTGCATTCTTTCATATTAATACATCTTGTATAATTGCATCACATAGCTAACACTGAAATCATTTAGTATCAAATTTTAGGTGTGATTTAATTGTGTTAATTGATTTAAACCCATGTAATCACTCGCCTGGCAAAAATGCTTCCAGATGTTAATATTCAATGTATTTTATTTGCCTGTTTAGTTACAAAACGTGGTCCTCAGTTGAAAAATGTATTGCATAGGCATTGACTTTTTATTAACACCTAATATGTTCACCCTATGTAAAAGGCTTCTATAAGAAGGTCATAAAGAAACAATATGGCAGAAAAAGATCTATAAGCACAATCTTATATTTTCTTATAATTCTTGAGACTTTCAAAACATTAGGAGATAAGTAAAGCAATTCAAGTCTTCATAAAAAAATAAAAAACCCAAAAGACAACTTAATGTAGTTCTCATTAATATTTATGATACTTAAACATAGAATCATATTAGTTGATCATTTTTCAGAATCGGGGAGATGATTTTCAAGAGCACCCATCTGTATCTACCATCTCATTAGATAAAATGCGGAGAGTATTACTTGTTTGTGATATACTATAAAGAATCTATGGCAATAATAGATTATGCCTCATAATTTGTAAATGCCTCTGTCCCTCATGTGTGCACAAATATGTGCTTATGAACACATGTGGAGATATCCTTTTAAAACATGCCAGCAAATTTGTGAAAGAAAAAAATATATTATTATCATCAGTGAAGATAGAAGGTGAGAAGCAGTACCACATGCATCCTAATAGAACTGCAAGCTGTTTCAATTTAAATGAGTTTCAGCCTTCTTCGTTGAAAACAGAAGTAAATCATGTAAGGAACTAATTCATACTGGGAGAGACAACAAAGAATGCCAATAAAACTTATTTGTAAAAAAAAAATTACTACAAAAATATTTCTACCACATTTCCAGTTTTGTTTTAAATAAAAGAATAGAGGCCCTTTTCCAGGAACATTTTAAAAGGATATAGCTTAAAGGAAACTTTTATTTCTTTTTTTATATATATGGCTGGGTCTCATTTATTATGCATTAATTGCAGACAAAACCTTGGTTCTCTGCACAAAAAAGGCTTGACACAAGCAACATGGTGGTCTATGAAACAGAAGGTTGCATGGCCCCTACTTCTGACTGTGTCCAACCTATGCACCTTATTGTATGCTCCTCTGATAACAAAGATCAGATGCTTCTAGTGTACAAGGTACACTCTTTCAGAGACTTTCCACCACTAATGCCCCAAGAATTCACGCACAGTTATTTTATTTACATGGCTTTGGAACTTGGATAATTCAGTGAGTCCAGTTTTTTCCACATTTTGGCATTTGTCTTACCTGCCTAGTCAGACTCCAGTATATATCCTACCCATGACCCATTCACCATAATAATCCTTCTTTGATGGGCACACCAAAGCAAATATGGTGGAGGAATATGTCTAATCTCCTTCACGAGTTGTAGACATACCTCAAAGTGTTATTGTTTCCCTAACCTGTTTACGAGCTTATCTAAACTTTTAATAAATCTATTTATATTTTCAATCTGCACCACATCCTGGATAATGCATTCCACAAGTCTCTATTCATTGTAGACCTCTTTCAAGCTTCTGAGAGTGCCCTGAGTTCTAGCATACCAGGATTCAATAAACAAGGAAAGCATAGCTTTCAGTTTTATAGATTTTAATCGTATCTCCTCCTTCAGCCTTTATAGAGCCCTCCTCTTTTTATGCTACACTCAGAAAACTATTTAATTAATGAATTCACCAATTTAAGCCAATTAATCAACATAGTAGCCTATTCTTTTGCCCATGTTAGCTAACTTTCTCTAGAACCTCTCACTTTAATCATGTCTTCATTGAGGGCGGCTGACCAGAACTGTACACCATGTTCCTGGTGCAGTGCATAATGAGGTACAAAGATTGTTTATTCTGAAACAATTTATAAGCAAGCCTGGAAATGATTAGGATACTTGTGAAATCACCACATACACTGGAATCAAGAAGGGCTTTGGGTGAAACAGTGCTTGTCAATGAAGATACGGTGCAGAGGTCAGAAGTAAGCTGCCTTTATCTGATTCACCTCTTAATCCCAGACTGCCTTCCCCACTGGACAAGCTCCCACATCAGTCTTTCCAGGGAAAGGCTTCTTCAAAAAAAGGCTCTGAAATATTGAGAGTTTCTATGAAAGGAGAATTTGGAAATGATTTTATAAGACAAGCTAAAGTACAGTGACCATACAAATGGTAAAGAAGAAAGAGACTAGGATATTTGTCTGTTTGTGCTCATTTTAAGCCACATTCCAAAGTGATTACCCATTTATAAAACATCTAATAGATCTTCAAGGGCATAAATCCCCCAGAAAGCTAATTCGAAGGTTTCTTGGCAAGTACAGAATAAAAGAAAAGATGTTTACATGGTACTGATAAAAATAAAAAATATGCTACATTAATCCTACTGCAGAATACATCGGTGTCATTACAAGACAACATGTGTCCATCAGATACTATTTTTCAAAGACTTGGACAATGCTAAACAGTTATGTTATCAATTTCCAATTCCCCTTTTTATATAAACTCCATGTAGACAATTCCTTTTCAATTACTTTATAGGAAAGAAGGTAAATGCCTGGCTCACATGCAGCCATTATTCTATTCCTTTTTCTGTTAAAGACTTCACAAATGGAAAAATACTCTTAAGGCAAAATACAGCTTCAGAATGCTTTTTAATTCAGTATTTTTGGTACTCATTACAAAACTGTCATTAAATTAACTAGTACTTAACTAGTTTCCAGCTTTCTTGGGTTCTAATCTAGTGCCAGAGATACATTCTGGTTGCTCAAGGTAGAGAAATACCTGAATTATATTTACAAACGTCTTTCCAACGTCCAGTTTTTAAACTACTCCAAGAGGCCATCAACCATTAAATGTAACACCATTTTTATGTGCCACTAAAGGAAAAATGCTGCTAGTTATTTGTAAGACTACAGCAGTTGTAAAATACATCCTTATTTCACAGACGTTAAAGTGTGGGTAAAAATATATCTCGAAATCTATGAAATACAGTATTTTCATTCTCATATTTTTCAGATCAATCCCAAATTTACAGATCACTCTTCATCTAGGTCCCATGATCTGATCCCACATATTCTCAGGCTGTCCAAAGGCAGCTTCAAATTAGCGAAGAACTTTGGAAAATTGTATCACAGTCAATAGCCTCCCATGCTCAGTCAAAAACAGGGGATGAGTGGGCCTTTATCTGAAGTAAGGCTTCTAGTTGACTACAAACCAAAGTGAGTCATAAGAAGAATCCATTTTGGAAATACCACTAACATAAGAAATCAGTACAGGGCTGCTGGGTGCCTCAGTCGGCTAAGTGTCTGACTTTTGATTTTGGTTCGGGTCATGATCTCGGGGTCGTGAGAGCGAGCCCTGTGTTGGGCTCTGCACTGGTCGTGGAGTCTGCATAGGATTCTCTCTCTTCCATTCTCTCTGCCCCCCCGAAGGAAGGAAGGAAGGAAAGAAGGAAGGAAGGAAAAAAGGGAGGGAGGGAAGATGGGAGGGAGGGAGGGAGGGAGGGAGGGAAGGAAGGAAGGAAGGAAGGAGAAGAAGAAGGTTTCTGTTTTTTTCTTTTTTGGTGGGGGTGGAGAGGGAGAGAAAAATTCTTAAGCAGGCTGCACACCCAGTGTGGAACCCGATGCCGGGCTTGATCTCATGACCCTGAGATCATGACCTGTGCCAAAATCAAGAATCAGACACTTAATAGACTGAGCCACCCAGCCTCCACCTCAACACACACATAAGAAGGTTGTTTCTTACGATTTGGTACTCTTTCTAGAATTGAAAGCAATGTTTTCTGTATTTATTTCATAACCTATAACTTACAACCTTTATTGAATGAAACTAGATAGCTCTCCCGATGGAATCAGAAATCAGATCCTCAATTACGCTAGATATTCTTCACTTGCCTCTCTAGATCCACTCTTCTCCACTTTTACCTGGCTTTCTTTCCAGAAGGCTGATTTCTAAGGACTGAATCAACTGTACTCCCTTTTGCCTTCTGGCTTCCAGTCTGGTTCAACCAATGGGAGGTACCTACAAGAATTCACAGGGAAGAGGAGAGAGAGGGTTGAGTTTTCATTTGCCCGGCTCTCTCCTCTCCAGGCATGGCTTCTAATTGTTTCCTACTAGTTAAGGCCACAGCTCCTGTAAGGCAGCCTTCTCTTCCTGCTTCAACCACTGCCAGGATGATAATAATTTCCTATTGCTTCCTGGTACTGGGTGAGCACTCTCTCATTGGTTCCTTAAATATGTCCAATTTTGTCAATAGTTCTTCCATCAATTTCTCTTCAGTTTTGCCGTTTCAAATGTGCCATGTCCAGCTGGGACCAGACTGACACATCGGATTTACAATTTACCTAATGCTTAGCATGGAAATTTCCTTCAGTCTAAAGCTCAGAATATTTCTTCCTCAGATACTTGCTAGTAACTTCAATGTCAAAGAATTAAAAGAACTTTAACCCTTCTGCTAATGGTTCAAATCCTGCCTGAAACACCAGATCGTCAAGAGGATCATATATGTCAGTCACTCTTACTTAAGAGCCTAAGCGTTATCCCTGTTTTAGGCCAGATCGATCACCAGGAAGCTACAGACCGCAACCGTGTCTCTCTGTATACACCCTGCAGAGTTGCTTCCCTGTAAAGGATTGCAACTCTCCCATTTCCCTGCATTAGCTACTCTTCCTCTGAGCTCTCACAGCACCATGCACTTGTCTATTTGATTTTCCATATAACAGCTGTTTTCTCTACTTATCTATCTGCCCCACTAGATTATAAGCTCCATGAGGGCACAAGCTGTCTTACACACTTTAGTTAATTTATAACACCTAAAACTGTGCCACTAGGTACTCAATATTTGTTTTAAAAAAGTGAATGAATTGAACATTATGCCCGTGAAGTTAATGGGCAATGAAGCAACTACATATGCATTATAAATAAACTGCTAACAGAAACTGTGTCACTCATTCCTTCATTCACTGTTTCATTCATTTACCGTTCTATAAAATGTGTTTAGGACCTGCTACTGGACAGCATGACACTAGGTCCCAGAAACACAAACTTGTGTGACCATCGTCCCTGCCTGAAAGAAGCACTGTTCATTCATTATATGGACACCATGCGGGATACATTTTGACCATAGATGAAGGTTTCCTGTACAAATTCTTCTTACACGAACTGTTTTTTGGTTTGTTTTTTCATTTTTGTTTTGTTTTGTTGTGTTTGCATCCCAGGAAGACTAGAAAGACCACTCTGAAACTTTGTGCAATGTTTTATATCAAATGGTATAACTTTCTACCACTAGCATGTCTTGATTTTAACATTTCTCTTCTCTGAATTACTCCCCTTTCCTTCTCTCATTTACACTTGATAAATGGTTCTTAGTTGTATTTTTCCTTTGCCCTAGTTTTTATTGTAAGCTGTTTTAATGCTTCTTGAAAGAAGCTGAAACATAAATAATGACAGAAAAAGATGGCTTTATTTTTCCGCGCTTAAATTTTATCTACCTTTAGAGATTTTTTTGATCCAGCTAATTTTTCACTTAAATTAATTTTAAAAGGCCACAGTTGTATTAGTACAGTATTAACAATAGAAAATTCCATTAATGATTAAGAAGTAATTGATACATACCAAACTGTTCACAATGTATCAGGTGGTGGGGAGGGCAAAAGGTATTATATAATTTTCAAAATTTTATAAGCATTTTACTTGTAGATACAGAAAAAAGACATATTTAAAAGAAACAAAGTAAAGAGAAGACAGCCTAGACTATCTTTGTTTTCCCATGTCCACATGGTGGTCAAATGAACATGCAGATTTAAGATATATAGGGTGGTAATTTGATTATTGAGTCATATGTGACCCAGCTGAGTGAATGTAATAACAGACAGATGATGGTTTATGTCGTTGATAGGAACTGATTTCCCTCGTTCCATATTTTAGCAGCCAATCATTTCCAGAATTGGCTTAGACCCTGAACATATCCTCAGCAGGGATGCAGTTTTGAGCCTGGGACATTCTCTAACAGCTGGAAGACATTCAGTGACTCCAAATGATGAGGGCCATTGGGAGCATGTGAGGATGGGCACCTGTCTTAGAGCTTCCCTGAGCGAGCAAACACCTTGCTCTGGCAATGAACTCTCCCCTGGGGTCTTTTAGATATTAAGTTTTAGAAGCAAATCTGAAGAATGACAGTTCATTTGAAATAGCCTTCATATCTAAAGGCCTCATTGTGAGACTTGTAGAAGTTTAATATGAGTATGTATTAGAGGATGGGGGGGAAGGGAAGAATGTAGCACAGATAGCCTTATTTTCAATTTCATAGGCTATTCTTTTCAAAATAATTCTAAAGATGAATAAACCCAATTCTCTCTATTGCAGAGCAACATAAAGTCTTCACAAAATATAAAATTAAATGTAAAGTGTGTGAATAATGAAATATTGGGGTTTTCCATGTTTGAATTCGCATAGCATAAAATATTTGAGCTGTTTAACATTAAACCCCAAAGATTTAATCAAATAGATATCTAAGTGACTCAGACATCGTAAATAATTTCAGCATTGTAGCATTGTATTTGCCAGCAGATACAGTCAGTTCTTTCACCAACTGAGATATCATTTAGCCTATAAATTAAACAAGCATTGATAAAGTTTTTCACAAAAGATGCTATCAGCAAAACAAACAGAGGACTTTGTATTACTTCAAAGCTTATTTATAATGTGTTTAGAAAAAATTCAATGGAAACAGGAAAATAATGTCTTGATTTTCTAAACTTTGCAACATCTGCTTTTACTTACTTTTCAGCATTGTAAAGGTCTCTGGATTTCAAGTGAATTACTTTGCTTTCCCTTTGTCTATTCCTTTACTTAACTATCTTCACACTAACTTATATATACAGGCACAATCTGTGAACCCATGAAAATCTCTATGGCATGAATAACAAAGGAATTTTAGAACATGTGACACAGTACATGGAAATATGTCTCAAAAGAAAGGCCAGGTGTATAAAGAGCAGATGCCTCTACAAAAATACTCAATGTCCTGTATCATTTTTTCTCATACCATCCTACACTGGTTATTTACATGTTATTCACAGTCTTTGCTGGATAGCATTAAAAATATCTCCAAAAGAAAGGACTTTTACATATGTGTGTATATATGAGCACATTTGTGTGTTTTGCCCAAATCCAAATGAGAGTTTTAATATTATGTTGAGTAAATCCCCAGCTTTTGACCAAAACAAAAACAAAAACAAACAAACAAATAAACAAAAACCAACAACAACCAAACAAACAAAAACCCACCAATAAAATCTGCTGGGAACAACATCCTCAATGTTGATCTTCTTCTCTGTTTGGCTTTTGCTTCCCTTCTTCCCAAATCTCATGTGGCTTTAAATCCAAAGAAATTTTTTAAATGTTCTCTAAATTTTTAAAAGAAAGATATTTCCCTTCCTCCTAAAACACACTAATGTCCCATTACTTTGGAGGGCATGAAGTCTCTCATTCCTTGACCTTTCTCTGTCTGACTAAGCATCCCATTTATTTCATTTAATATAAGTTACCTTAGAAAAACACCACCATTCCTTCTGCTGTATTTCCTGATTGCTTAAAATTTGAGATTTCAGTAAATTTTGCATCAACAGGGAACAGTGGGCAAAAAAATAAAGCTAATATATTGGTCATCACACAAACACAATTTTATTCAGGAGTTTCTTGGAAACGTTGTTGAGATGCTTTAAACATTTGTTGGTGGCTTCTTGTGAAGCTGATTTAAAGGCTGGTGGTTATTTGTGGTTAATATACAAAGGGGTAAAAAGAAAAACAGGGAGAAAATGGCCTTTACAAAGCACACTCCTGAGGTTTCACCATTGGGTTAACTGACATTCTTTCCTTCACTTCCCCACTTGGGCTGACCTCAACATTCTTGGTGTCCAAGACTTCTAAAAGAATGTAAACCACATTATCTTCCCCAGAGGGAAAAACAGAAACAAAGCTGGATGATATGTCAGGATAAGGAATAGGTCCACCATGTGTTTAAGAAGGAGGAAGAGTTCCACTGTAATCATACCAAAAATCAAGATTTTGTGGACATGGATTTGTTCACATAAAAAAGAAGAGTGGCTTTGCCATTTAGTCAAAGGTCTTTTACAAGCAGTTAAAGAACGAGTTGGGAGCCATTATTCTTGGTTTCTGCCACACACCTGTGAGATCAAGATGGGAGAGAGAATACAAAGAGATCTGAATCTCTAAAGGATTTTTAAAAATGTTAAGATATTGGAAGTAAGTGGTAAGAGGGAAAAGAAGCAAAGTCCTTCTTTAGCCATCATTGAATGTTGGCAACAGTGCCTTTCATGGTTGCTTTGATTATGCGCTAAATTCAAAAAGTTTTAGCCATGGATAATTTGATGCTTTGGTTTTCCTTTATTCCCCATTTTTTTCATTGCATGTTTTATAATGGTTTGTGTTCAAGAATCAATTTAACCACAACAAAAAGAGACTCTGATTCAGAATGTGTATGACGTCACTTGAGGTGGAGGAAATGGCAAATCGGTGCTGAAAAAGAAAGGAAACTCTCAGACAAGCATGCCTTCCTCTTTTCCTTAAAAACATTTTTAAGATGTTTTCACCTAACATTATCTTTAAATCCTCACTTTGAGAAAGATCCTTTAAATGTCAATACTTCTCTGAAGGCTCAGTTATAAGTCCTCTGTTTTTCTCATTCTATGCACTTCAAGTAACTGCAATGACTTACAGAACCTCAATGAGCATCCACGCACTGGTCACCCTCCTATCTTTATCTCCAGTCCAGTTCTGCTGCTGTTTAGACTTGCTTGTCCAACTGCCTAATGAACAGTAGCCTACTTGATATCTCATAAGCCCTCCAACACATCATGTTCAGAAGTGAGCTCATGTCTTTCTTTGCTCTCCCGTTATCTAGGCATTTCCCCTATGTTGCTTGTCTTCAGTGTCTACCCAATGTAGCCCAAATCATTAATCCAAGGATCTTTTTGACTTTTCTATCTCATCTAATTAATGACCAAGTCCTGTCAATCCGTCTCCTCAATATCATTTTAATAACCATTTATCTCCATCTCCACTGTCCCCCAAAGTCATCAGCATCTCTTACAAACTGCTGAAACAGCACCCTAACCAGTCTCTTTGCCGCTGACCTTACATCCTAGTCTACAAGTTTACCATCCACACAGCCCTCAGGGTAATCTTTCTTGAAGTGATCTTCATAAAGCACAAACCTGATCACAACAGTCTAGCTCAAAGCCCAACAGTAATTTCTCATCTCCCTTATTAACCAAGTCTAAACACCTTAACATGAAAGACTCTTAATGGGATAGGCTGGTGATGGGTATTAAGGAGGGCACATATTGCATGGTGCACTGGGTGTTATACGCAAGTAATGAATCATGGAACTTTACATCAAAAACTAGGGATGTACTGTATGGTGACTAACATAATAAAAAATTATTATAAAAAAAAAAAGAAAGACTCTTACTATCTAGCCTATGCCTATTTCTCTACTGCTGAGGTTTCACTTCCCCATCCAGGCACACTAAGCAGCTTTTAGTCCCTTAAAACCTGCCATGCTTTCAGTTGGAATATGCTATTCTCTCTGCCTACGCCCAATCTGAATGCCACTTTCTTAGGGTTATCTTTCTTTGCTGTAAACGAGATTAAGGCCCTAGCTAAGCTTGTAGAACACCTTAACTTCTAGTGTATAGCTCATCACATACTGTTGCAACTGTGTGCAGTGGCTCCTCCACTATGCCGTCAGTTCCATGACGGCAGGGACCATGTTTGTCTTATTAACTACTATTCAGCACCTGGTACTTGGGAGGTATTTAATAAATACCCATGGGGGCACCTGGGTGGCTCAATCAGTTAAGTGTCCAACTCTTGATCTGGGCTCAGGTTATGATCTCCAGGTCTTGGTCTCAGGGTCCTGTGATTGAGCCCTGCATCAAGCCCCACACCAGGCTCCACACTCTGTGGGGAATCTGCTGCTCTCCCTTTCCCTCTCCTTCTGCCCTGCCGCCCTTTCTAAAATAAATAAATCTTTAAAATAAATACCCATTGAACAAATGAATGTATATATATTTCCTCCTTCACCAGCACAACAGGCCACATTATGTGCTGTACAGCTATCAATGATTCGCTCATCTACCACAGAGGAAATACGAGCCATTCCAGACAGAAATTAAGAATCTGGATGATCCATAATCAAGAAACCTCACAGGCGGCGCCTGGGTAGTGCAGTTGTTAAGCGTCTGCCTTTGGCTCAGGGCATGATCCTGGCGTTCCAGGATCGAGTCCCACATCGGGCTCCTCCGCTAGGAGCCTGCTTCTTCCTCTCCCACTCCCCTGCTGTGTTCCCTCTCTCGATGGCTGTCTCTCTGTCACATAAATAAATAAAATCTTAAAAAAAAAAAAAGAAACCTCATAGAATTTATAGGCATCACTTGTCCCAAATTCTGCCTAGTTAACAGTATGGTAGCAGGGTCAACTAAGCTTGGCCAGAGCCAAAGACAGACTTGCCTTTGGCAATCTAAAAGTCACGGGTAGAATAAATAAATTAGGCTGTTTGGTGGTTATTTAGTACCTCTACCTATTCTTCTTGATTCCTGAATCTAATTGTAAGGATAGCTACCATCAGTGACCTACTTAGACCCTGATCATGTTGGCAGTAAAGTGTTTTTGCGCACTTTTTCAACTTTGAGAACATGAGAAAACTTACAGGTTTACACAAGCATTACAATGGCACCTAAGTTAGTTGGAACTGTTTTAAAAAAAATGCTTATTTTAACTCTAACCCTTGGTTATGTTTTCCTGATGTTAGATATAACATTAGATGTAACCCCTTGAGATAGCTGTAACTGACAGAAGATGCAATGTTAGTGCTACAGTGTGGAAAATGACTCAGTCGTGCCAAAGTTGAATCACAAAACATGATCCAAGCAAGAGGCATGCCACCTGCAGTGGTCTCCCGTCATGACCAGCACTCGGTCCACTTACAATGTTCTGCTCCTTGCTGCTGCCCATCAGAATACGACCATCTCCAAATGGTCCCAAGAGTGTTACATCAAAGAAGAATTTTCCATGTCTTAGTTATGCTTAAGGCTTACTAATATAGGGCTACATTAAACCAAAAGTCATTATTAACTTAGTAGTTTTTATTGCTCTGTATTGCTTAGAGTGATAAAACATAATAACAATGAGGAATCAAAACATTTTCAGTGTTCTCTTTAATTCTGCCCCTCAACTACTGATGCATCAAATCCCAGCACTGGAAATTATAAAGTAAGATGCTTCACAGAAGAAAAAGTCATGGAATAAATTAGATCAACACTGGGTAAACTCAACAAGAAGAATTCAATTACTTCCCTAGAATCTCTTCAGTATTTAAGTTGCCATTACTAATGAGCTAGGAAACTGATAATACGGCAACTCTGCCACACTGCTGGAAAATCACGTACTGGCGTTCTATTCAATGCCCTTTCCGGAGGTAGTAAAAAGACAGTGCCCTTTGTAGGGACACCTAGAGAAGAAACTTGGCTCCATCTATTTATCCCTTGTCTCCTTAAAGCTTTAATCCTCAAAAGTGAAAAGAGTGATGATAACTATCTCATATGATGGCTCTGAGCAATGAATTAGGGCATGTAAATTTCCTAGTACATGGTGAAGTACCTAGCCCATAATAGATATTTTTAGAAGTTAGTTCTCTTCCTTCTTCCTTTCCCCATCCACCCTCAAGTACCTACTGTATGCTGCAGCACTCATACAACCACTGGACAAAACAGAAACCATTCAGATCTCATATTAGCAGGTCCCATTCTGTTGGCCTCTATTTACGGTTGTTTGGCCTATTATTTTTCCTATAGAAATTAGAGTTGTTGTTTTTCGTAGTATTTCTTCCATGATAATGAATAAAGGGCATTTTGTAACTTTGTGTTTAACACAGTCATAATTCAGCACAGCAATCTAAATAAAATTCACTTTTAAGTGTATAATTCTACAACTACTCTACCTTTATTTGGTGACAGTATATTACGTTTAAAGTTCATTGCATATCCAAACACTAAGAAACTCACAATGTAACTGTCTCATTGATTTCCAGTTTCAATGTATCCTAACTGGCTTTAGACATCAAATTGTTTGCAGCTGAGAGGCAAGATTCTCTTACACTCTGAACATCAGAAGGTAAGGTATGCTCTGAGAGTAAAAGAGGTGTATTGAAATCAGAATCAATTATTTCAGTCCACATAGCATTATTTAGCAAATCCACAAATTTGTTTATTCAGTCAACAAATATTAAGAGCCTGCTATGTGCCAGGCACTCAGCACTGTTCTGGGGCATGCAGTTGCAGCTATGTACTTCTAGAGCTGATTTACAAATGCAAAATCTGAGACGTGCATAGTTTTATCTACTGAGTATAATCCACCATGATTCTTCTTCTTCCTGACTATAATAATAAAAATAACACATGCTGAGTGCTTACAATAATGCCTGAAACAATGTCAGGTGCTTTATCCCATTCACTCTTCACATTTATATAAGGCAGGGATTATTATAATCACATTTTACCAGATGAAGAAAAGAACTGTGGAAAGAGTATTTAACTTGCCAAGGCCACCTAGCTAGTAACCTGAAAGCTGAAATTCAAACCAAGTCTGTCTGACTCTAGAGTCCACTCCCTAAAGTCTAAACCAGTGCTGCTCGAAGTCTGGTCCTCCATGGACCGGCAGTATCAGCAACACCTGGAAACTTGCTAGAAATATAGAACTGACTCAATCATAATTTTGGGAAGTGGGGCCAGCCATATGTTTTAATGAGGCTTCCACATGATTCTTATGCGTGCTAAAGTTTGATAAGCATTATTCTAAACTACTCACTATACACACTGTTCAGTCCTAATTGACAATACACTAATGGTGTCAGGTCAGATTACTGCTCATCGGCTTTAAAGAATTTCTAGTCCTCATAATAGTTGTCCTTCAGTTGGATTCTATGGGTAGTGAAAATACAACTCTGCACCAAAGCCTTTAAGTAGGGTGACTATGCATCCTAATTCTCCAGGGACAATCCCATTAAGCCTATCATGTAATCAACCTCTTTCACTCTCAGAAGTGCTATAATTTAGACCAAAAATCATATGGTGGCCCTAGCTCTAGGGCCTGGCTGTCAGTCTCTCCAACATCATGTCCTACCACTCACCTCCCACTTCTACATCCTACCTATAATAATGGCCTTCTTTCAGTTCATTATAAATCTCAAACTCATGTAAGGGTTTACCACTTCTGTTCCCTCTTCCTGGGAGGCTCTTCCTCTAGATCACAGAATGATTTGCTCCTCCTCACTGGCATTTCAAAGGTGGGATGGTAGGAGCAATCTGCACTACACACAGGCAATTTTGAGTATTTTAAAATAATAGTAAAAGAAACAAAAACTATGTCTTACTTCTTATTTATTACCATGCCCCAGCAAGGTTAAACAATGTTAGTGATACAATACTGCTCTTCCGTGAAAAATACTTTGTTATGTGTCCCTTAATCAACATTGTGTTCTACATGGAAGTTAATATGGAGAACTCCCAAGTACATAGGTGGCCCCCAACAGACACAAACATAGATACTTGAATTTATCTCAAGAGAAAATTCCCAATAGCTACAGAATAGCTATAGCTACAGAATAGTTACAGCTTGTTTTGGATAGTTACTGTCTCCAACCTCTGTGTTACCACATATTCCTGAATTTAAACAACAGATTTAAAATAAATTTTGGTAGCACAGTAATTGTAAAGATGAAGAAACTGAACTTGGCTTGCTTCAATTCTGTCATTTTATTTGGCTTCTTGAAATGTGATTTGTATTTAAGATTTAAAACATAAGGGGCACCTAGCTGGCTCAGTGGGAACAGCATGTGACTCTTGGTCTTGAAGTCGTGAGTTTGAGCCCCATATTGGGTAGAGATTACTTATATTAATTAATTAATTAATTAATTAATTTTGAAGAATGATTTAAAACATAGGGAAATTCAAAGGAATCCAAATAGCCAAAACGGTCTCAAAAAAAAAAAAAAGGGAAGAAGAACTAAGTTGGAGGATTCACATTTTTTTTTCAATTTAAATTCAATTTAGTTAACATATAGTGTATTATTAGTTTCGGGTGATTTACTGATTCATCAGTTGCATATAACACCCAGCACTCATTACATCGAGTGCCCTCCTTAATGCCCATCACCCAATTACTCCATCCCCCCCACCTCCCCTCCAGCAACCCTCAGTTTGTTTCCTATAGTTAAGAGTCTCTTATGGTTTGTCTCCCTCTCTTTTTCTATCTTATTTTACTTCTCCTTCCCTTCTCCCATGTTCATCTGTTCATCTGTTTTATTTCTGAATTTCCACATGAATGAAATCATATGGTATTTTTCTTTCTCTGGCTTATTTCACTTAGCACAATACACTCTAGTTCCATCCACATCACTGCAAATGGCAAGATTCCATCCTTTTTGATGGCTGGGCAATATTCCATTATATATATAATATGTAAGAATATATAGAATATATATAATATTCCATTATATGTATGTATGTGTGTGTATATATACATAGTACATATATACATACATGTATATATACATACACACACATACACACACACCACCTCTTCTTTATCCAGTCATATGTCGACGGACATCTGTGCTCTTTCCATAGTTTGGCTATTGTGGACATTGCTGCTATAAACATTGGGGTGCAGGTGTCCCTTCAGATCACTACATTTGTATCTTTGGGGTAAATACCCAGTACTGCAATTGCTGGGTCCTAGGGTAGTTCTATTTTCAACTTTTTGAGGAACCTCCATACTGTTTTCCAGAGTGGCTGTACCAGATTGCATTCCCACCAACAGTTTAGGAGGGTTCCCCTTTCTCTGAATCCTTGCCAACATCTGTTGCTTCCTGACTTGTTGATTTTAGCCATTCTGACTGGTGTGAGGTGGTATCTCATTGTGATTTTGATTTGTATTTCCCTGATGTCGAGTGATGCTGAGCATTTTTTCATGTGTCTGTTAGCTATTTGTATGTCTTCTTTGGAGAAATGTCTGTACATGTCTTCTGCCCATTTCTTGAGGATTCAGATTTCTTAATTCTAAACATACTGCAAAGCTCCAGTAATCAAGACAGTGTGGTACTGGCATAAGGACAGTCACATATGTCAGTGGAATATACTTGAGAGTCCAGAAATAAACATTCACATTTACAATCAATTAATTTTTGACAGATGTGCCCAAACAATTCAATGGAGGAAAAAGTCTTTCAACACTGGGGCAAGCACACCTGGATATCTACATGCAAAAGCATAAGGTTGGACCCTCGTCTCACATTAGCTCAAAATGGACCAAAGACCTAAAGCAATAGCTAAAACTATAAAAATTTTAGGAAAAAAAAAACATGGACGTAAATCTTTGTGACCTTGGATGAGGCTACAGTGTCTTAGATATGACACCAACAGCATAAACAACAAAATAAAAATACATACCAGAGTTCATCAAAATTAAAAACACTTTTGTGCTTCAAAGGAAACCATCAAGAAAATGAAAGACAACACATAGAGTGTGAGAAAATATTTGCAAATCACATGTCTGATAATGGATTTGTATCTGGAATATATAAAGAATTCTTATAGCTCAATAATAAAAAGACAAAAAGGCAATTAAAAATTGGCAAAGAAGACATACAAATGGCCAATAAGAAAATGAAAAGATGCTGAACATCATTAGCCACCAGGGAAATACAAATCAAAATCACAATAAACTACCACTTTGTACCCACAGAATGGATAGAATCAAACTGTCAGATAATAACAAGTGTTAGCAAGCACATGGAGAAGTTACATCCCTCATACTTTGCTGGTTGGAATGTAAATGCTGCACCCACTTTGGAAAACAGTCTGGCAGTTCCTCAAAAGATTTTAACATAGAGTTGCCATATGACCAGACAATTCCACTCCTAGGTATATACTTGCCAAAATATAAACATATGTTCACATAAAAATGTGTACAGGAATGTTCATAACAGCATTATTCATAATAGCAAAACTATGTAAACAACCCAAATTTCCACCAAGTGATAAATGGATAAATAAAATATGGTATATCCATATAATGGAATATTATTCAGCAATAAAAAGAATTATTGATATATGCTATGACATGGATGAACACTAAGAATAAGATAAGTGAAAGAAGCTAGTCACAAATGAGAACATATTCATGATTCCATTTACATTAACTATCCAAAATAAGCAAATCCTTAGACCCAGAAAGTGGTTTCCTAGGGCCAGGGGTAGAGGTGGCAGTATGAAGAAACAGAAGTGAGTAATAAAGAACATGGGGTTTCTCTTTTAGGGTAATGAAACATTCTTTTTTTTTTTTTTTTAAGTGCATCCCATGCCCAGCATGTAGCCCAACATGGGGCTTGAACTCATGACCCTGAGATCAAGACCTGAGCTGAAATCGAGAGTCAGATGAGTGACCAACTGGACCACCCAGGCGCCCCAGGGGTGATGAAATGTTCTAAAATTGATTGTGATGATAATTGCACAACTCTATGTGTATACTAAAACCCATTGAATTATACAATTTAAATAGGTGAATTATATGGTATGTGTATCTCAATAAAGCTGCCCCCACCAAAAGATTTAAAATAGTGAAATATGACGCAAACTGGATGCTATGTAGGTATGTTATTTTTCCTTTTTTGTATAAAAAATAATGCAATTAAAAATACTAATGCATTACTTTTTTGCTTTTTTTGGTACAGTAATGTTTATTTTATTTTTTAGATTAATTTCATTACTAGCATGATAACACATGAAGTTGAATAACTTTTTTTCATTGTGTTTTATCTGGCCATCATTGTCATCCTTTTCATTGCAAGATTATTAAAAATAATTTTGTCTAAAGAGAAGGGGAGTGTTAAAAATTTTTTTATCCTAGTTGGCAAATACACTAGAATGTCATTGGTCAATATTATTGTCTAGATTATTCACCTGTCTAATATTGTCAATATTATTATCTAGAGTTTTGCTCAAATGTCAGCGTTTTAGAGAAGCCTTCTCTAAACACTCTATTTAAAATAGACACCACTCCATGTCCTTCAATAACATCACTTTCTAACCCCTTACTCAGTTTTACTTTCTTCATAACTCTTATGATTATCTGATATCATATTATTTGTTTGTTTACTCCCACATCTGCCACTAGAATGTTAGTTCATTAAAGGGTTATCTATCTTACTCATTCCTGCGCCCTCAATGCATTGTACATATTCAGTCAATTTTTGGTGAATAAAAAAAAACAAAAAATATATCTACTAAATTTCTTCATATAAAAGATTAAAAAGATAGTTTTATCTTTGTGCACTCTTCTCATCAGAATATTTCCTGTATGCACATTATATTCTGCTAGATACTTCAGAGATGTCTGGACATTCAAATCCCTTTGTCTAGGAGTCTGAAACACCCACAAAAATATGTGTGGCATTTTATGCCTTTGCATTATCTTCAATGAGGTTTATAAGTATAATTCGTTCAACTCTGCAATGTCTCTTTCTTAATGTTACAAAAAAAAAAAACTCGTAATTTTTAAAGGTTAATCAGCTTAGATTATCCCAGAATTCATTACTCCAGTCTAGTGATAAAAACCAGCCTCTTCCATTGAACTTAGATAATGCTGTATTTTGCTAAACAAATGTTAAAACATTTACTTCTGAAATCTGGACAAATTTTTATAGAAACTACTTCTTTCTTATTGTTGCTTTATCCCTTTTTCAAAATAGTCATTGTATTTTTAAAACAAAACAGAACTCTGTTATAATGTGGTTCAATATTACAACCATTTAAGTAGGCCATAGGTCAAATACTGTCCCTCCCAAAATGTGACAATCACACATAGTATAAATTTGACCACACTGTTAGCCTATAAACCTTTTGTTAGTCATGTTCTGGGATATGAAAGTTAAGAAAAAAAAGATATTTCTAAGTGTATAGATGTGTTAATATAATATTCCTTCTAGGAAAAGCTTCTAAACATAATGAAATAATCTTTGGAATACTGTTCCAAAAATCTTTTGAATAATAAATTTGGTGGATTTAGATGTTTGTGTATAGATCCTCAACTACTTAACCAAACCAAATCCTACACTGCAGAGTGGCTAATTGCCTTAAATCTAGAGTTAGAATGCCTATGCTTAAATATCCCAACCTACCACTTAGTAGCTGCATGACACTGGCTAAATTATTTATCTTCTCTATACCTCAGTTTTATAACCCTTAAAGTGAAGATAATACTAGTACCCACAACAAGGGGTTGTGATGAATACATAAGTTAATCCATGAAGAGTTTGTTACATAGGGCACTATCAAAAAGTACTGGCCATTGTTTTTAGGTTGAAAGGAAGAAAACATTTAAAATTAAAGTCTGAGTTAACATTAATACAGCATTAAAAATGAAAAGACACCATTTCACATATTTTAATATAAAATTAGTAGGAAGACTTTATCTTAGGTTCAGGCTTTTCATGTGTAATTATATCTTATTTGTGCAGCTAAAGTAATGGCTTTCTAAAATGAAAATTTATGCAGAAGCCTAAAAGATGCAAGAATATTTTCTTATACTGTTGCAGCCCAGTAGAAAAAAGGATCCATGGCCCTCCTGCTAAGTTTAGACTAGACGCTTTTCTTAAACAGTCACATATTTCTTCATTAAACTGTTTTTTAATGGCCCTTTTGATGACTGCCAGTTTCCTCCACAATAAAAGAAGTTTTGACCTGTGAATTCATTTTTTTAATCTAGTAATAACTTTGAATACATTAACTGAGCATCATGGACCAAATAAGGAGCCAATTAGTTGTATTTTCCATCATCTGAATGAAATACGAATGAATCAACTTCATCACTAAACTTAAAAGGCTGTCTTCACTGGCAAAGAAGTCTAAATATTGTTCTGCTAACTCAAGTTCCTTTTAGAGAATAAGGAAAGTTGAATTATCTGTGACCTGAAAACAACTGAGTTTCATTTTCCCTTCCCCATCCCCTCCCCCCCGCCGTGAAGGCAAGTCAAGCGATCTAGTACCATTCTACAGTAGCAGTCCCCATAAAATTACTGTAAGAACTCGTTACTTAGAGCACTGCCTATAAATTAAGACCCTGTACAGGATTCATTTTCATAAATAGACGCTGTTTATTTTTCCTTCATCGTTCATTCTTTATTTCCCTTTCCCACTCATTTGGATATTGGGACGACATGATGAATGCATCTACTCATCAAGCTACCATCCTTGGTAAATATACCTCACAGATAATCAACTCATCGACTAGTCACGACAAGTCAGAAAAGACACAACCATGAGTGATCCTGTAATCTTAGTGCAAACGCTCTCCAACCATATTTGCTTTTTATATAAGCACATCCCTTCCCTTCAAACGTTTCGTTTTTATTGATATTGACTCAGAATATTTCAAAAATACACACATCAAACACAGCATCAACATTTTGCGCCCCTCTAGGTAGTGTGAACGGTACATCGAGCCGAACAGGAAGTACAGTTTGTCTCACCTAAGCGTATTGGAAAAGATCCTCATTTTCAGCATTTTTATGTGCACTTTCTTTGAGGTTACAAAAGAGAAAGTGAAATATCAGTTTTAACTTTAAATGTGTCACCGCAGCTTTGGAAATTTTCATATTATAAAATTAACAACTCAATTGGGATTTATTGATAATTCACAACTGAACGTTTAAAGGCACATATTAATGCATTTTTTTCTTTTGAATATGTATCTATAGATTCAGACGAACTTCACTTTCCTAATTATTTGCTTACATTGTTGCTAAAGTATAATACATACAAGGTCTAATTTTAAATACCCTGATTTAAAAAAAATTTTTTTTTATTATATTATGTTAGTCACCATACAGTACATCCCTGGTTTCTGATGTAAAGTTTGATGATTCATTAGTTGCGTTAAATATCCTGATTTGAAAATATTTCTACAGCTGTTGTCCTTATAGAATTCACTTTTTTAAAAAAGTTGAGGAATAACGCAGCTAATGATATAAAAGGTAAAGAAAATTAAACCATTTAATGTTTAAAAGCAATTAATTAACTGGGCAACTAACTAAAGAGAGTACAAAACCCTTATTTTTAATACTCACAGGTTCTATTGTGAATATTTGTTCTGTTGCATACTTTTCTGTCAGGCAAAGTCTCCGAGTTGGGAATGGGCCCTGTCAAGTCTCTGAAAATCGATTGTTCAAAAATCTTAATTATGAGAAAGTAAACAAAGAGCCGGTTGAAGTTGTGCAGAGTTCTAACGAGTTAATGTAACAAAACTTGAGCAAAGTCAACCCTCTTCAAAGCCAGCAGGCTCGGCTCTGACAGTCATCCATCAAACTGAAGGTCTCCTTAATAAATGCCAATTATAGTGCATACATGCACAAATGTGGCAAGCATAAGCCATGGGATCATTTCCTTCCGAGAAAACTAGTGACCAAGAAAACACCCAGGCAGTGTAAGCAACCAGCCCACCCGACAGTAAGGTTTGCTCCTGATTGGAATACTAACCAGCATTATTTCTCTCTCTTTGGAAAAGTTCAGAACCACACAGAATTTTGTTTGGGGTTATACAAATTCCTTCACAATTTGTATAGAAGTCTAACATAACTTTTTAAAAGCCATGACATGCCCATAATGTATACAGAGTCTCCGACTTCCGCCGTAAGCGAGGCTTTTTCCTAACTTAATCATACTCAAATTTCACCCCTTTTAAAGATCCTGATTCAAAAATGTTCACTCATTCTCCACAGTCCACAAATTTATACCATCTCTTCCTGTGGTATTTTATGTGCATAAATTAAAAAAGAATGGCCTGCAATGAGGATTAAAAGGTTGAAAAAAAATCATAGACTTTCTAAATTTAGTTTCATTTTTCTTATTTTAACTGTCAAAATATGTGTGTTAACAAAACATATATATTTTCCTATACTCATAAAATAATCCATTTATGTTAACTTTATTACCTAGAGGAAATGCTGGCTCAACTTAGATAGGAAGTTATATCGTAGGCTTAGTATCATATCACTATGTAACTCAGCATCTATGAGAAATAAATATTTGAGAACTCTTGAGAAATAACTAAAATATGCCTTCACTGGTACATTAGCTCTTATTGTGGAGTTCACACCATTATATGATTCCCAACTTACAAAAATGTTTCTCTGATGCCTTTTTCATTATCTAGCTGGCCAGGAGCTTGAGCCCATCCTCAAACAGTTTTCTTAGAGGCATTTGATGACATCAGGGAGTGGGGAAAGAACTTTCTTAAAGTGTACGGACACAGATTTTTTGACCAGAAGCACATGCCCCGATTTTATACCACAGCATTACTTCTTTAATAGAGATAGATGGGATTTCAAAAAGAAGGGCTGTATCCTCCTATGATGACAGAGATAATTAATGGAGTAAATGAAAACGTTCGTGTTTGATATTTTTATGCAAATAGATTAGAATAGTCTGCATTAGCCCCAAGTTGATGTCTTATCTAATTGCCCTTTAAAGTGACATCTTCCATCACACATGCAGACCCGTGCTAAATTCATTTATTTCTATCTTGCCTGAAATTATGATGAATGGTCTGAGCTCCATTCAATTATTTAAAATGTGCAAAGAAACAGAAACAATGAAACTGGCAAAGCCCTCTACATTCTTAGGAACAATTTAGGCTAATTAGCATCAACTTCTCCCCCATTCATCATACCCCTTTAGAAATATAAACAAACTGTCAGCTCTAACCTAACAAACAGATCACTGAGCTACTTAACACAAATTATTCTTACATGAAAAGCTCCTTCTCAGGCAATATTCTCCTTTAGGGCATCTGGGAAGCTGAGCTATCAAAATTGAAGACATATGTTCCAGTCAAACTCAACTCCCGGATTGTAATGATCGCTGTTGTGACAGTTTTCAGTCAGCATACTTGCTGTTGGCAACACAGCCCCAAGCTCCAGTGAAACAAAAGTCAAATGGAATGATGCAAGCAGAACCCTAGATGCAGAAGAACACCTCCTCACACTACCCATCACAATTTACTTAGTGGGTCTCAACTCTTATGATGTCCTGTTGCAGCTCCAAGTTTTGCTTCATTTGCTTTGCAGGCAACTGAGAGAGGGAAAGGTAACAAATATGGTCTTTGACAAGGCAGTGAATTTCAGCATGTGTTATTTTTCATTTCTGTATTCAGATGAAGCCTGTAAGTTGTTGCCTATCATTTCAGAGAAGGTAGAGAGGATGTAGTTGTAAAGGTCCAGATGAAGAGAAATCTAGCTTGCAAGAGATTGGCTATGTCTCCTCAAACGGACTTAGAAACTCTGAACTCCTTCTTTTTAACTAACAGGAATATAAAAAGCGTTTACCCCTTTGCATACTAGAACTCTGTGGTTAAGCCCCTGCCTGGATTTGGACCAAGCTAATCTTTTCTTCATTTGCTTAAATGAAGTCACATATATATAGTCGATTCTCATTATTTGCAGTAGTTATGTTCTATAAAGTCACTGTGTATGTGGAATGGGTGAATACGGAACCTACTGCTCCTAAAGGAAATACAAGATTAAGTTCCTGCAAGCCCCTGGTCACAACCTCTTCATCAGCCAATCAACGTGTAACCTATTTTATATGTGCTTCCATTTAAAGACACCATATTTACCAAATATTGTTGATTTATTGATATCGAACTCACAACCAACAACGTTGTAATTCATGCCACAGGAAGCTTGTCTAACACATGTGTTTTCTCATAAGGCACATGGCAGCCTTCTTGTATTTAGAAACACCAGACAGCACTCCAGCACTATGCTTGGGGGCCATTTTAACAGTGAAATCACCAACAAAAAAAGCACGAAAATGTGAAAAATGTGGCACTAAATAGACCATGAAAGGTTCACGTGTTCATGGTACGAGAGCTGAACAGGAAGGCAGAGCATCATGTTTTTCAACCTTAGCGGTCCTCAGTGCTTCAGATGACTCAAATTTTTCACCACTCCGCACACATCCATGAATTCCATGAAAGCATCATGAGTATTTTGAGGTTACAAATAAATTTTATCAAGTAGGCAAATTCACAAATAGTAAATATGCAAATAATGAGGATCTACCATACATGCGTTTATACATGTTTTCTCCCCTCAGATTTCCCACTGAAGATCTTTCAGTTTTTCTCTCTGTAAGCAAAGGGCACAGACTGAAAGTAAAGCAAAGCCTTCATGAGTTAACTGATAAAGTGGGTGTCTACAAACTTCCCAGTGGCATGGAAAGCCACAAAGCCCTTCAAATATGTTTCTGGTTTTTAGCATCCCAGAAACACGACCATTGATGGCACCTATAACAACCGCAATAATAGCATCAACCCATACGCAGCCCATCCTACACAGTACTGTGTACCATGTGTACTTTACCTTATTATAGCACTTGAATTACTGTTACTTGCTGTACTGAATAGTTGTTATTGCTAGCAGCCGTCTCCCCAATCCTCCAACCTAAGTAGGTCTCAGATTTCTCACCATGCTGTTTATGTAGGGTGATCTGCAGGAGTAATCTCTTGGCCTTTAAGCCGATTAGTGCATGCTGTCCCCTTAGCCACAGTGACTCCTTTAGGGATGAGTACATGATTCAACTTGGGCTAATGACACACAAGGAGATATTTGCTTAGCACATGTAGCAAAAGTGATTCATCCCCATGACAGCCATGGTAAGAACCAGCCTCAGGATAAAGCAGGCACAATGGAAAGTAGAGCAGAGAAATGTAAAGAATAGGAGTCCTTGATGATACTACTGGGCTACTGCAAATAGTCTCACATCTATCCCCATTCTATTTTAAGAAGTTTTCAATTCGATAACTTATAAATACCTTTCGTTGTTTAAGGCAACTTGGGTAAGATTCTGCTTTTCTGGTACCCAAGAGAATTCTGATATACTTATGGGTTAGTTTTTACCCCCTGTTCCTAATACACACACACACACACACACACACACACACACACACACACACAAGTACCAATTGCCTGAATTATCTTTTGCTCATCTTCTTATATATCTTTACCTTCCGGCATTCATGAGAAATAATGGTAGCCACTGATAAATATACTGAACTTAATTAGTAGAATGGAGAATACCTTCCATGGATATAATCATATAAACAGTATACCATGTTAGAATGGTTAACCGAATGGCTGCTATCATATTGCTGCTCACCCATGAGAACAAAGTTCTTGTTATGATTACCTTAAATATATTTACATCATACACATCTATATTACAGAAGACCAAAACCTTAATATAACTGATCAAGAATCATTTTTTACTTTATCAACTAAAATTACAAAGATAGCATGATCTTGTCTTCGACCCACTCCTCAAAGTAGGATAACTTAGGAATACTTTTTCTTCAGGATTCCTAACTCCAGTATCTCTAAATTGGGATAAAATGAATAGAGCTGAATGTTACCCAAGCATTCATAAATGTAAAATAATACGCCACTTTTTAAAGTTTCTGCCAGCCTTTTCTTTCTCTATGGGTGGTTTTAACAGCCATGGTTATTTGTGGATGCAAAACTGTGTGTATAATAAATTGCAACTGCAATTGACTAACCTCAGAACGAGTGACAAGTGACTAATTACTCCCACAGGTGGCCAACTGCTTTGGCAATTAGCCCATTGCGGGCAAAATTCATTGCATGTAAGAAAGAGGCTTCCTTTTCAAAATACCCACTCCTCCTTTTTGGAGGATGAATGGAGAGGAGGGGACTTACAGGGAAAAAAGTGGGGAGGGGATGAAGGGATAATGGGTAGATGGAAAAATTAACGGTTTCTTCAATAAACAAACCATTTAATCTGAATTTTTCCTCCAAGTGGTGGAATTCTACCCAACCACGTCCTACCAAAAAAACCTCAGTAATAACCTTAAAGAGAGTTCAGGCCATCTAGCTAAACATTTCAAATAATTCTAAGGTCATCTGCTATGAACAAATATTTTCTCTTTACAATATATTTCAGAAATCCTCGAGTGATACTCTAGCAATTTTGGAGACTATTATAGACGATTCTTCATAGCACATAGCAAATAGCATAACAACATTGTTTCTAAATGTATGTTTTTCTGTTACTTATCTATAATTATTATCTCATTAGCTTCCTACTAAAATGTTTCTAGGTCCTAGGTAACAATCCTACATCACAGCAATATGGTCAAGTATAGAATTTAGAGTTTAAAAGATTTCTTTCCATAACAGACTTTAATTGAGAATTAGGCATTAAAATGTCCATACTACCCAAAACAATCTAAATATTCAATGTAATTCCGATCAAAATTCTAACGCCATTTTTTTTTTGCAGAAATAGAAAAATCAATCCTAAAATTCATATGAGGCCAGAAAAGACCCTGAGCAGCCAAAGCGGTCTTGAGCAAAAAGTACAAAGCTGGAGCCATTACACAGCCTGATTTTAAAATATACTACAAAGCTACAGTAATTAAAACAGTATGGTCTGGCATAAAAACATATATGTACACTGATGGAACAGAATAGAGAGCCCAGAAATAAGTGCAATTATAGTCACCCGATCTTTGACAAAGGTGCCAAGGATACACAAAGGAGAAAGGAGTCTCTTCAACAAACGGAGTTCATAAAACCAGATAGTCACTTCGAGAAGAATAAAGTCAGACAAATACCTCACACTACATAGAAGAATCAATGGAAAATGGATTGCAGACTTAAATATAAGACTGGAAACCATAAAACTACTAGAAGAAAATATAGGAGAAAAGCTTCTCAACATTGGTCTGGGTAATGATTTTTGAATATGAACCCCAAAGCACAGAAACAAAAACAAAAATAGACAAATGGTACTGCATCAAACTAAAAAGCTTCTGCACAGCAAAGGAAACAATCAACAGAGTGAAGAGATAACCTACAGAATGGGAGAAAATGGATATGTGGATAATGGATGAATGGATAAACAAAATGTGGTACACACACACACACACACACACACACACACATCTATATATACTGGAATACTATTCAGTTTTGAAAAAGAGGAAATCTTGTCTTTTGTGGTTACATAGTTGAACCTGGAGGACATTATGTTAAGTAAAATAAACCAGATACGGAAAGACAAATACTCTATGTTCTCACTAATATGTGGTATCTAAAAAAGTCAAACTCTTAAAAGCAGAGAGTAGAATGGTGGTTATTGGGGACTAGGGAGAGTGGGGAAATGTTGGTCAAAGTGTACAAAGCTTCAGATATGCAGGATAAACAAGTTCTGGAGATCTAATGTAACACATGGTGACTGTAGTTAATACTGTTGTGTTGTATACTTAGAATTTGCTCAGAGTGTAGATCTTAAGTGTTCTCACACCAAAAAAAGGTAATTATGTGAGGTGTGAATATATTAATTAGCTTGATTGTGGTAACCATTTCATAATATATTCGTATATCTAAACATTATATTATACATTTGAAATACATACAATTTTTATTTGTCGTAAATTGTTTAAAATTGTTAAATTGTTTTATTTGTCAATTATATATTAATAAAGCTAGAAGGAAGAAAAAGAATTAGGCAGTTTTTCTAAAGACATAAATAGCAACTCTAATCGGTCTCTCTGTTCACTCATGGTAGGTCTCCTTGAGGACAAGACTAGAAGCACTGAAGCAATAAAACACAAACAGGCACTTTACGCACCAGACTTGGCAAAAACCAGACTCTTCATTACCATTCAGCTAATATAATACCTGTTAGTATGGAAAAGATGAAAACCTTGATAGTGTCCAGTTTGGTAAGAATAGAGATACAGAAGCACTGTACTGAGAACAAAAATCAGAGCAAAATGATAGCATTTATCAGCATTCGTTTGATCCATAAATTCACTTTTAGGGAATTATACTACAGTACATGAGTTTGTACACATACCCACATGCCTATACAAACATTCACACATACACACAAACACAATCACATCCACACCTATACACAGATATACATTCACATACACACATACACACACACACACACACATTCAGATTAATATACTATATTTGCAGGGTGCTTATTGCAGCATGGCCAGTAATAGCAAAAAATTAAACATGGAAACAAGCTAAATATCATCAGTGATGATTGCTTGAATAAACTATGGTACATAAGCACAAAAATACAGAGTACTATTGTCTAGTTTTTTTAAAAACATGAAATAGCTCTACATATGGAAACACAAAATATATATCCAAGATGGAAATATAAACTCTATCAGAGCAGAAATTTTGTCTGTTTTGATCACTGGTATATCACTAGGGTTTAGAACAGTGTTCGCCACATATGTACATGATAAATATTGTTGACTTGAAATAATTATGTTATTCAGTAAAAACATATTGAAGAAAAAGCATGAATAAAAAAAAGATACCTATGGGGTGCCTGGGTGGCTCTTTGGTTAAGTGTCTGCCTTCAGCTCAGGTCATGATCTCAGGGTCCTGCCATCGAGCCCTATGTCAGGCTCCCTGCCCAGCATGGAGTCTGCTTCTCCCTCTCCCTCTGCCCCTCCCCCTGCTAGTGTTCTCTCTCACTCACTCTCTCTCTCCAATAAGTAAATAAAATCTTAAAAAAAAAAAAAAAGATACCTATGAACAACACCTTGACCAGGTGTTGAAAATTAGCATCTCGAGCGAGGCACATGAACCCGTGAGCCTCTGGTTGCGATATCCTAGAAGAATACAATATCACTTACATAGTATTCCACCCAAGAAGGCATAGCCAGTAGCTAATCATGAAGAAACATCAGGCAAACCCAAAATGAAAAACATTCTATTAAATTCTTCAAAAATTTCAGTGTCATAAATACCAAGGAATAGTTGAAGAATTGTTCCAGACTAACAGAGACCAATGAGATGTAACAAGATAGTGTAGCATATAGTCTTAAACTAGACCTGATACCAAAACAGGGAAAAATTCCATAAAGTATATTGTTGGATCAATCTTATAAAAACACTGGATCAGTGACAAATTTATTGACGTTTTATCAAAATTGATGACTGTATTATGCTTATGCATATCCTTATTCTTGGGAAATGTACACAGAAATATTTAGAGGTTGCTATAGAATGAAAGATTATGTCCTCCCAAAATTCTTATGTTAAATCCCAATGCCCATTGTATGGGTATTAGGAGGTGGGGCCTTTGAGAGGTGATTAGGTCATGAGGTGGAGTGCTCATGAATAGGATTAGAGCTCTTATAAAAGAGATCCCAGAGAGGGGTGCTGGGTAGCTCAGTCAGTTAAGCAGTTGGACTCTTGATTTCAGCTCAGGTCATGATCTCAGGGTCATAAGACTGAGCTCTGCACTCAGTGGGGAGTCTGCTTGAGATTTTCTCTCTCCCACTCCCTCTACTCTTCCCCCCCCCTCACGTAAGCACACTTTCTCTCTCTAACATAAATGAAAAAAATCTTTAATAAGTAAATAAATAACAGAGAGCACTCTCAAACCTTCCCATGTGAGGACAGAGCCAGGAGATAGCCAGCCATCTATGAACCTTGAAGCAGGCCCTCACCAGAACTGAATCTACTGGTATCTTGCTCTAATTCCCCAGCTTCCAAAATTGTGAAAAATAAATTTCTGTTGTTTAAAAGTCACCCCGTCCATAGTATTCTGTTAGAGCAAACTGAATGGACTAAGACAGAAAATAAAGGACCACAATGTTTACAGCTTACTCTGAATTGGTTCAGACAAAAATAGTATCGATGGATGGATGGATTGATAAGCAAGTAGACGGCAACTATAGAGAACAAATGATAAAGCAAATGGGGCAAAATGTCAGCAGTGAATTCAGGTAAAAGTTCTTTCTAAAATTCTTGCAATTTTTTGTAAGTTTAATTTTCTTCTAAATAAGAACTTCTGTAATTTCTGGAAGTAAATACCAAAAAATTGTTCATGCTATTTACTTCTAGGGAATGGAAATAGAGGGATTCTGGGGGGCAAGAGGAGATAAGATTGTTGAGAGGGAGAAGGACTCTTAGCTTTCATTTAATATCTTTTTATACTCTCATAATTTCATATAAATATATGCTACCTTTGTAATAAGAATGCCTAATAATTTTAAAGCAGCAGCTTGCAGGCGTAGGAAACGTGTGGCCTTAGTCAGACAGACCTTGGCTGAAATCCCATCAGTGCCCACTTTACTCAGGGTGTGGCCTTGACCAAGTCAAGTAATTTCCTTGAGTGTGAAATTCCTTAGACAACCTGGTTTCCAGTCTCAGCTCTGTCATGAACCCACGGGGGGGTTTCACACACCTGGGCCTCAAGTCTCTTGTCTATAAAATGAGAGAACACAACCATGATTTCTTTTCAAGTCCATTTTTCCAGCAAAAGAAGTTTGGTTTCCCAGGATATATCTCCTAAACAGAAAGAGTTCTAAATTTTTTCATTCATATGAAGAAAAGATGATCTACCATTCTTTGGGCTGATGACTATAACCTAAACTTCTAAGAGCACTTAAAATGTTTTTTAAACCTTTGGCGTTGAGGCCACACTGATTTGTAATAACTTGGACTTCACCAAAGTTGGGGTGGAAGGTATGATATCTTTTCCCTGTTCCTTCTCCTCCCTGCCTTCCCCAGGGAGCATTTCTCAGCCTTTCTCTGTGAGTCTACCTAAAACCCTCCTGGGGCAAACATCAGAGAGTTCCTAACCCAGTAGGGCCCTGTTCTCACGTCTCTTTCCCCTTAACGTTTAAACCCGTGCATTGCTGAAAGGAAATTTAATCCATATGCTTCTGAGTAATTTACACTTAACACATCAAAATATTCCGTTGTAACAGTCATTTGTTGTCCCAAGAATCCTCTTGAGTCTTGTTAAGGCCTTTTATTCTTAGCAGTCTCAGTTTAGCAGTTATAAATGGAATTTGAACTCCAGAAGGATAGTTCTTTCTCCTTATTATTCCTCACTCATTTCATAGACCTTGCCAGGCTTTCTTTTCCTCCACCTTAGGTAAGAAAGTCTTTGTTCTAAGATGCTTTTTACATTCTTTTAGTTACATAATCAGGATGCTAATAATTACTATTTGCAGGCATCAACAATAGGCTCTGTTCTAGAAACTGATTGTATCTTCTTTAACTTTCCCATTGAGATGAGCATAATTTTTCCCTACTTTTTCAAATTCGGAATCTAAAGCTCTGAGAGATTAAGTAATTGGCCTAAAATCACCTAGCTCATAAGAACCTAGGTGTGACTTACTCCAAACATGGCACTGCATTCTTTCTAAGTTAGATTAAAAATAAACAATGGATGATGGTCCAGCTGCCACAGCGAGAGGCTTTCTTATACCCAAAAGAGTACAGAGGCCCTATAGCCTTGCTTCCCTGGTAATCTTTATTCATCCCAGTTCAAGTGTCATATCTTCTTCAAAGGTTTCACTCTTCTTTGCTGTCTTACACGTCCTTCTTTGTCAAATCATACTGTAATATAATCATTTTCTCATGTCCATTTTCCTTTCAGACTACACATTTCTTGAGTTCAGGGTTATGTCTTACTCATTTTTGTCTTTCCAGAGCCCAACCCAGAGTAGATGCTTAATAGATGTCTGTCAAATTGGATAGCTTTTACTTAAGACTGAAGTGGAAATGCCTTTCATTGATTCATTATTCATTGTCGGTACTGGAGATAGGGCAAGTTAAAACAAGCGGATTACCTCTTCCACCCAACGCTACTCAGTTTGGAAGCCTACTTCTCCACGCCCTATTGACTGTACCCGTATATTCCCTTTGGAGCCCACATCAGTAGAGTATAGCGCATAATGGAGATAGGATAATACAGTGAATGGACCCTGCAGTCAGCCCATCTAACTTGGAGCAATTTACTTAATTAACCTCAGTTTCTACATGAATGGAATGAGGAAAATAAAGTACCTACCTGACTGGGTGGTTGCAAAACACAATTTATATTATAGACATTACATTACATGTAAACTTAGAACAGTGCCTAGAAGACAGAGTTCAGTAAATATTAGCTATTTATTATCATTCTCTGTATCACCCAGCCCATTTATTCTGCTTTCACTGCTACCCAATCTAAATAGCCATTATAAACTAAGAAATTAAATGAAACAATCTAATATGATGATTTCACAAATACACTTTCTTGGTGAAAGGCTTTTATGGATCATTACAAAGTAATGTGTTGATTCTATGTAAAAATGCACTGACCAAACAGGTGTAAGATTTTTATACAAGCACAATTATTAATTCACCAGACATACTCTCATATCTGTAATTTCTCTCAACACAGATACACCTCTTTCACCTCTAAAATGTCCATGACGTAAACTATATGTTCTTATTTCTCTCTCTCTTTTTTTTTTTATTTCTTCTTAGTTTGCTTCTCTGACCCTGTGTCAACACACAAATGTTGATGAGGTCAAGATCATAAACTCATTCCCTTTGTAAATCAGATTGTTCCCTATCTAATGGCTGCAGAATATACCCTGATCCTTGGCCAATGTTACTAATAAAAATAATGTATCATAAGAGATGCCAGTGGGTAAGGATACCACCCTATGCTTTAAAACCCTCGGCTATCTATTAAAACGTAATAGTAAATGGAAGCTATTCATATACAAAGACATTATTTTTAATTGATAAATTTAAAAAATGTAAATGTTCAATAATAGAAGAATGGTCTAATAAACTTCATAGTTGAACAATGGATTTTAAATGATGGTTTGCAAAGATTTTTAAATAACATTACAATATAATAATTTTAACAATCAGGATACAGAAATGCATTTAATGATGCTAAATTATGCACTTAAATATGTTTATACAGATCCCTACATATGTACAGAAAAAGCAAAAGAAGACAATGCACTAAAATGTTAACAGCACTTATATCTTGAGTAATGAAATGATCTATGGGTGATTTTTATTTTCTTCTTTACCATTAGTAGTACCAGTTTTGACTTTTATTGACTGTGTTAAATGCCTTATGTGAATTCCCTCGCATTTCAGTTTCCTGGTCTGTAAAATAAGGACAATGAGAATATCTGTTTCACAAGTATTATAATGTATAGTTGAGATAACAGATACAAAAATAATTGAAAAATTTTAAAGTATGCTTAAGTATTAAGTTATTGGAAAACAATATAACTTCATTATATGTATGAATTACAGCAATTAGGACTAGAAAGTTTACTTAGTTTAAAAAGTATAAAAAATTATAATACATGTGTGGCTCTTTCTTCTCAGATTTTTGCCAGTGCTTTAGGATTTCCTGCTCCTTTACCTCCCCTAGCTGTGCATTGTTGTCAATAGGAAGGCTGAGGAATATTAAAAAGGCTGGTAGTTTAAGGCAGGAGATAGAAGAGGGATCAAATAAAAAGTTCAGAACTGGATGTCACCATTGTAGCCAAATAATGGAGAGTGAGGCCAAACGCTGAAGCACAGGAAACAGTTAGATTTGGAATCACTCATGCACCAAAAAAAACCAGATAATGGACATCTCAGTTTTCTGAACAACAAATCAGCAATGACTTTAGTCAGAGGTGGTCTGACTTCAAGCCTAAAGGACTAAAAGGAAATGAGATGTCTAATCCTGAATACAAAACAGAAGCCCAACGTGTCCTTGCGGGGCTGGAGGAGTGGGTTTTTTTTTCTCAGAGTCAAATCACCACAATGTGAACTGCAGGGGAAATGCTTTTCTGCATGCTTTCCATCTTAGACTGTGCTTTTTAATTTTATTTTTAATTTTAAGAAAGAATGAGGAGAGTCTGTGTGGGAATAAATCAAGCTATCCATTCCAAAAGAAAAAAAAAACCCAGATATCCTGAATTATTAAAATGAAGAAACCACGTGATCTCAAGCATAACACAGATTACTTATCATAAGGAAAGACATTAAGGTCTACTAGTAGAATAGAACAGAAGTAATAGAATTCTATCAGAAGTCAAAAAAATGGTAAACTATCATGAAGTCTCATTTCATCACAAATCCAAAATGCTCCAAGATGGAATTAACTTGCTAATGCTGTCTTACTGTGTAGATGTTAATAGTGCTATACACTAAAACAATAATGAGATCGTGTCACCCAACAGCTCTCGCACATTATTAGTAATTTCAGGTACAGATATTCAAAGTATACCAAAAAGTAGACAATGTTCTGAGAACTGATTCAGAAAATGTGCTCTGGAAATGAAAAGAATGTTCTTAGCTAAATAGGTTCTAATTTTTCCTTTAGTTTTCAGGGTCAATATTCATATTTTTATTTATCAAGTACATATGGTTCCTACTAAGTGCCAGACACTATTCCAAGAAGGTTACTCATTCAATCCATATAACATCTCTATAATGTAAGTATTAGTATTATCATTCCTATTTCACTAAGAAAGAAACTGAAGCAGAGAGGTTAAAGTGCTTGAGGTGTACCCAAGAGCACACAGTCAATAAGTGAAGTTTCCAGAATTCAAACCCAGCCATTCCCTCTCCTGTGACTATTATATGTATTCATATACCTAGCAAGAACACAAGGGGAAGTCTGAGAACCATAGAGAAATGGAACTATGTGAGAGTCAGTTGTGGATCCTACTAAAAGTGACGAGTCTCAGTTTCCTGGAAACAGTCCATATTCATACCTGTTGTCCCAATGTAATTACTAACAGCACCCCTTGTCACTCTCAATAGTGTCCAAGTTTGGGCAATAAATTATAGAGGGGACCTGTTAGAAACACCCTATTCTACTATCATGGTGAGGTGCTTAAGCCTTGTTATCCATAAATTTCTTTATCTTTAATATGAGAGTGTTAATGTTTGCTCTCTGTCTTCCAAGATGATATTATTGTGGCATTATGCAGAAGAATCTAGATGTAAGACATCTGAACATACTACAAATGTCAGATAGCTGTATAGGGAACTTCCATAATGCTGGGTCCATATCATCTGCAATGCCTGAAGGTGGATGCTTTTCATTTGTTAATGGACTCATGGCCCATAAGTACATGATGCCTTTTTTATTCTTACAGAAGAAGCATTTGTGATAGAAACCTTGGTGTCAGGGTAGAGTACAAACAAACAAATCATTGAGCCACTCTCCACCATCACTACTGAACCAGAAACTATGTCAAGAAACTGGAAAAGGAAGCTTTGCTAATTTCATTATATAATATCCACTTTATGGTTGACTCATTATTTCCACATAAGCAAGAAAAATGAGCAGAATAAAAAGAATAAACTGTTCTGTTATTTGAAAGACAGTTTATGAGGCTAGTACTGCTAAGTAACATATCAGAAAGAAAAGCTATGGATGCATTTTACAAAAGAAAAAGTATATTGAGACATTGCTGCTATATCAATGAGTTGAAATTCAAGAAAATCACGTATTTATTCAGATTTAAAAGGTGTAAACTCTATCATTGGGGTGTATCTGGGTGTGTGTGTGAGAGAGAGAGAGAATCTCTTTGTATTCTGGCTTTTTGACATGAAAATTCATAAAAACAGGAGAAGGAATGGGGCGCCTGGGTGGCACAGCGGTTGGGCGTCTGCCTTCGGCTCAGGGCGTGGTCCCGGCGTTATGGGATCGGGCCCCACATCAGGCTCCTCCGCTGTGAGCCTGCTTCTTCCTCTCCCACTCCCCCTGCTTGTGTTCCCTCTCTCGCTGGCTGTCTCTATCTCTGTCAAATAAATAAAATCTTAAAAAAAAAAAAAACAGGAGAAGGAAGAACATCTAAAATGTGTGCAAGTATTATATCCTTATCTTTTTGTATCTCTCCTCAGTTCCCAACTTTTGTTCCCTGCTTTCCATCCATTCACTCCCTCACACTAATTTTTTTTTGAATATTTTATTTATTTATTGAGAGGGAAAGAGTGCGAGTGGCGGGAAGGGCAGAGGGAGAGAGAATCTCAAGCAGACTCCGAGCTGAGAGTTGAGCCAAATGCAGGGCTTGATCCCACAACTGTGAGATCATGACCTGAGCCGAAATCAAGAGTCGGCTGCTTACTGACAAAGCCACCCAGGCGCCCCTCATACTAATTTCTGATATATTGAACATTATATCACAGTTTAATACTTCCTTTAATCCTCTTCAATTTGTCATCTCACTAAATGTCCTCATCCCTCTGACTGAAAATAAGGGAAGAAATCTAAGTATGTTCATTCTATTAATTTTTTTTCTTAAATTTTTTCCCATTGTGCAAAAGGGGAGTTTGGGTCATGGTTTTCTCACCTGTAAGTCAAGAAATTTCAATCTGTAGATCCCCATGAAATTCACAGTTTTGTAGATCACAATATATCATGTGATAGAGGAGCTGAATAAAGGCTTCTGAACAGGACAAAGAAATTATGATGGTGGGAATGATTCTATCTTGCCTTGGGGAGAAACATCACCATAACAATGAACTCTACTTCAATTAAGCAAGAAATCTCTGGTCAAACAAAAAGAAAGGACCAAGGAAGTAAAGAAGGAAAAAAGGAGGGACGAGAAGAAGGAAGAGAGGACAGAAAGGAGGAAGGGAGGAATAAAACCTCTTGGTATAGGGGCACCTGGGTGGCTCCGTTGGTTAATAGCCTGCCTTCGGCTCAGGTCATGATCTCAGGATACTGGGATCAAGTTCTGCATCGGATTCCCTGCTCAGTGGGGAGTCTGCTTCTCTCTCTGCCTCTGCCCTCTGCTTGTGTTCTCTCTCTCTCTCTCTCTCTCAAATAAATAGATAAAAAAAAAAACCCTCTTGGTATATAAAAACGTAAGTGTCAGATTTGTGGCACTCCCTTAATGTCTTGATCTGTTAGTCATTAGAATGTGAAATACAAAGCCAAGATATATAAATGCAATTTTGGCTTTTTGAAAAATCTTTTTATCTTTATCTGTCATATACAGCAGTTGCAAAAGTAAATGATGTCGTACAGTCTGGAGACCTATGTGCTAGCTTAGCTCTACGTCTAATTAACTGCTCGAGAGCAAGCAAGTCACTTGGTTTTCAGACGCCTGGGTTTTGTCATGGTTCCTGAGGCATCTCTCAGAATGGGAAATAATGGTAGGGATTATACCTTCAGTCCTTCACAACTTTTTCACATTGTGAAAATGCTATATGGTTGACTGGTTCTTTTTTATAGATAATTTGAGGTCTTTAGGAAAGAAAATAAAAAAAGAAACTTAATAAATAATATTTTGCCAGTTAGATTTCTCATAGAGATGTGAAAATTATTTACACTGCATGTCTAAAACCAAAACAGCTTAAATGTATATAATGAAAGTAAATGATTATATTATGAAAATATTTTGAGTATTCTTTATAACATCATAGTATTCCAAGAACCAGAGCTTCTGACTTTAAGTTGACCTGTGTTTTCCATGAAGAACATTTTCATACTTGTGGAAAAAAAAATGTATAACTGCTGTAAAACAATAGCTTGTGAACACTACTTGAGAGACTCTAACCATGCTCTAGGGAACCCAAGAGCTCATTTCCTCTGAACTTCTATTACTTATGTTTTATGTTAAGAGGTTATATTGGTTTGCAAAGGCATTAGTTAGCCAGAAAACTAGTCCCCAGAGATTTACTTCATTATTAAATGTAAAATAAGATACTAAATAGCAGGATGAAGGCCACTTCCACGTTTACCAAAATTACCTAATAGGCTTACAGAGAACAGGTGAGTGTGATGTGATTCCGGAGTATTATGCACATTCACTTGAATTATGGCACATGCTGGCTCTCCTAAGCATGCCAGAATCATCCTCTTTTTATTTCTCAGAACCAAAAGCACAGCATGTACAGAAACAACTCTTGATAAAGATATAAAGGAGGCACCACGTGCTTGGGGTGAAGAGCACAGTAGAGAGGATGAGGGTGTCACTCCTAACCCACTTCTCTCCAGGCCAGCTCCTGTGTCCACCCACACAAGCTCTGGGCACCATTATTCAGTCATGTAAGGGACCCCACCATATGGTGCTCAAGCACTGTCAGTCAAATCCATGGCAATGAAAATATTTTACTACCAAAAAACTGCTTATCAATAATTGATAATATTGATATATATTATCAATATAGTTATCGATAATATAACATTCACAGTGCAGCAACAGCTTGTTTGAAGCAATACGTGTACATATGTTACTTGGTTTTTTAAGAGACTACAAATTGCGGGAGAGACTTGGTTTCCTACTTTTTTAAGATTTTATTTATTTGAGAGAGAGAGAGAGTGCCCAAGCAGGGGGGAGGGGCAGAGGGGGAGGGACAAGCAGACTCCTCGCTGAGCACAGAGCCTGATGCAGGGTTCAATTCCAGGACCCTAGGATCATGACCTGAGCCGAATGAAGACACTTCACTGACTGAGCCACCCAGGGCCCCCTTGGTGTCCTATTTTATGCCAAACCTCACTATATAATCCCCAAAAAGAAAACTAATCTTTTTTTTAATAACAATGACAAATTACTGATACAAGAATGCTTTGAAGCCAGTGTACAGTGTAGTGTAGTGGGAAGATATCCATCCCAGGAGTAAGGAGATACGAATTCTGGGCCTTGCTCTGCCTTGATATCTTTGAAAAATTACTTCTCTCCAAGCCTTAGCGTTTTCATGTACAAATTAAAGAAGCTGTGTTCAACAGAAGGCTTCTAAACTTTTGTTAGAATAAGAACCCGTTTTTTTAAACGAATTTCACTAATGAACCCTACCTGTTACAAGAATGAACCTGCTCTGGTGGAAAAGAGGGCAGTAAACCCAAGCTTCACCAATCACCTTCCTATCTACCCCCCACCCCCATTCAGACTGCAAACCACTAAGTTTAGAATCTCTAAGGTCCTTCTGCGACTCCATATGGATGACAAAGAGAATAAATAAAGCAGATGTTAATTTTTAAAGACTGATAGTGAGCTGTCTGAGGCTTTAGGAAAGAGTTTAATAGAAAGAGAAGGAAGAAATTGATGGCCATCTCTCAGTGATTCTAGATTCTGGCTACTGGGGGCCTTTTTTTTTTTTTTTTTTTTTGGAGAACCCTTTTTCTTTCTATCACTCATCTCTGGTTTGAAAAGCCAAAGCAGTCAAATAATGGAGTCAATCAGAAAGAGTTTTATTGTAATGAATTTCATATTTCTTATCTGTACCAGTTCACTCTCCTCAAAGAGAGCCAAATCACGTTTAAGGTATAGATTGCCTCCTGAACATTTTCTCTTGCACATAAAAATTCCATGTCAAATATACCTTAAAGAAACTAATTACCATCTATTCAAAGATGAAATCCAAAATAAAACAATATTAAGTCTGTTATTATGAGCCATTTGAGACAACAGTAAGTTGAATTTGTATGAGCAAATTGCCACTACTTTGCATTCAGGAAAGATTTTTCTAATGGAAAACAAGAATTTTGGATAAGCTGGAAGTTTGAAACAAATTTGAGGACAAATAGTGAGACGGAAAAATAAATTTGTTTATTCATTCATTTAACAAATAAAATTTGAGCACCAACAAGCTCAGTAATATTCTAGATGTTAGAGACATAGCTGTGAACAAAAGAGACAAAAATCCCTGTCTTTACAAAACTTATAATCTTACTCCATTTCCTATTTTTTTTCTTTCTCTGTCCCCTTCTTTCCTCCTTCCTTTCTTCCTTCCTTGCTTCCTTCTTTCTTTCCTTCCCTCCTCCCTTCTTCCTTCCTCCTTCTTTCTTTATCCTTTCTTTCTTTTTCTATCTCCCTCCTTCCTTTCTTCTCCCCTCTCTCTTCCTCTTTGCTTTCCTTCTTCTTCTCTACCTCCCTTCCCTATATTTTACCTTATTCCAGAAAGGATTAAAGGTGATGAGGGCAATATATTCCACAGAATAAAAAAGTTAACCAATAGTTTGCAGACCCAAAGAAACACTACAGGCTCCTTTGTAGGGCGCAAGCCACTAGAGAACACTAGCTGTTTAGGTTGAATAATAGCATTGTCTTTATTATAGTATAAAATAAGGGAGAGGAGGCAATCAGCAAAGAAGAGTAAGACTAAAGAAGGAAAAAGAAGAGAAGAGGGGAGATGAAATAAAGAAAATCAGAAATCTGCATTAGAGAAGATCACAATTACCAGAGACCACATTGGCAGAGATCACTAATTGTCCTCCCAGTGTTCATTCTCCTCTTCCTTCCTTTCAGTAATAAACACCCCACCATCACGACTTACTTTTAGCTGGACACATAATTGCCCATCCCCAACTAGGCTTCCTAGACTCCTTTGCAACTAGGTGTGGCCAGATGACTACGTTTCAGCCAAAGGGAAACGAAAGGAAGTGATGTAAGCAATTTCGGGTCATTTCCTTACTAAGGAAGTTGCTTCCCCTCCCTACTTATGACCACTCCACCATGAATTCAAGCTGGGATGAGGAGATAGTGGTGGTAATCCAGCTTTTACTATGCAGATGGAGATGACATTCTAGGGAAATCAGAGGAAAAGAGAAGTAACCTATATTCCTTGATCTTATGGAACAGAAACTCTGGTTTGACTTCTTTCTTTTTTGAGTTACTGTATTTTAGGGTCTTTTTGTTATAGCAGCTTATACTCTAGCATAAGCTCCTTCTGCCTTATCAATAATTAAAAAATGGAAACAAAAATATAGGGATAGATGCAAAGAGACAACACCCAACAAGTGCCTCTGCCTTGATGTTATGAAGGCTAAAATCTGAGTTTAGCTTAACTTAAAGTTTAAAGCTTAACTAAAAGCTTAGTTCTTAAAGTGTCAAGTCCACTAAGAAAGCTTTGTAGAGTGATTCTGAGGGTTTCCATAGATACCTCAGGTAGATCAGATTTCAACAGGCCAAAAGAAATTTCATCACGAGGCTAAAATCATTCACCATACTCCCATTAGCTATGGTTGTCTACTAGTTGCCTATTATATGACCTTAAAAATACACCTTTATTTCCTATCACACAAACATCTCTACCTTGCCATTTCATTTAAAGGGATGGATTTAGGGTAGAAATGACTAAATATTTCTAGTCTCCACTCTAATTCCATCCCTCATGACAATAAAATAAAGAGTAATAGAGTGGATAAGAAAGACAGTGTACACAAATGGGGCAAACACAGACACCGTACATAGCATATGTGCAGGCAAAAACCAATTACATTTTGTCACTGACATTGCCTTATTTCCTCAGAGCCTTTTCTCTAGTTATTTGGAGAATACTGCATACTGTAAATTATTAAAACTTACACTTGGAAATAATAATGCTAAACCCTCTTCCATTCTGTGTATTTTATACCCATTTGTATATTTGCAACTAAGATATTTGAAAGCTATTTTTGAGTTCAACATGTAAAAGTATTTATATATATTTTAATAATCCAGGTAATTAAGCATTAAAAGTGGTAGGGAAAAATTGGTTAAGCACGATGATGTAATGAAAATATTTAGCATGTCTTCATTTTCTTCAGACTTTTAATTGTTTGTTTTTCCTCCTACGTACCATAATAAAACATAGAGTTACAATCAATGTGTGATGACAAATGGTCTCAGGGTTGGGTTTGCATTCTTCTAATTATATTGGCATTTGTAAGCTGGAAAAGATAGATGTAATCAACCACCCTCAGACAAAAGTAGGATGACTATTCTGGCAAAATGTTCAAACCACATTAAGCCCTAATTTGAAATGATGTTTGAAAGAAAGCAATGCAACTAGGACCAATTTATTTGTACAACAACAAAAAACTGAACTCGCTAAGCATATTTAAGAGATGGAAACAATTAAATGCGTTTGTTTTCTAAATAGACCAAGAATATCAGAACTTTGAAAGAAAAAAAATTTCACTAGACACTTATTTGTTGCTGTGCAATACTTAAATCATTTTCTTTAATGGTCCTCTGAGGTTGTTCTAATAAAACATGCTATTTTTAAGAGTAAATAAACAATTTGTTTAATTTCACATTATCAATATATTATAGAGTTTCATTCTAATTAGCAGCACATGAAAGAACGTAGCTGTGAGGAAGTATAGAACAACTGAGTGTCATTTTATTGGGGGGATATTGTTCATTTCATTTTTGTTTTTCAGAAAGGATGAATCTTGATGGTTCTCTTTTGCATTCAAATCAAGTTTCTATGGTATTCTGGTAAAATTACGTCATGTGAGTTCTTCTGGGTATACATCTAGACATACTAGGCACTTCAGCTGAAGATAACAATTGTTCTGGCTCCAAAGAGATTGAAACAATGACGTTTCTATCCAGAATAATATCCTGCTCCAAATGCGGGATGGCCAGATACCAGCATATCATCAAGTCTTTGGCTAATATATGTACCCTGACCACTCAATCAAGCAGAGTTTCTTTAAGACCAAGTGTCCTAGACTCTCTGGCGTCTTCTCCCTTGGGCTATATCCTGTCAAGCCTGGCTAAAAGAGGTGGCTCTTAGCACACTATAATGAAGCACAGGTCTGGGAGGGCAGGACTGCCAAGGCCCTACTGAAGTTTGCCAAAAACGGATGCTACAGAGTATTGAAAACAGGATGGAGCTCTTTTCGGTTCTCCTCTTCTGCATCACTAGTTTGCAGAAGTCCAATGAACATTTGAATGAATACACATCAAGAGGGATTTTTTTTTCCCATAAGGATCAAGGATTACACATCACTGAGCAAAAGTATATAAAGCATGCCCCTTGCGTGGAAGACACAGTAAGGACTAGTAGAAAAGGGAGAAAAAAATTCGTTAATTTTTTAATCTCGTTACTTCATAACTCCAAAATACTCAAAGGCTCTCCTCTGGGCTTATTTACTTTATGTAGAAACACCAGTAATTCAAGCACACAGCATTTTCCTAACGTAAGGTGCGCCTCCTTAGAAACCCATCTAGGGTTAGGAGAGCGTATGACTTTGATATTGCGCCTATTCAAGCTGCTGAGCAAAGAGTAAGGAGATTCTGCCGATCAGAGCATTCAGCCTCAAAGACGTTTAGCAGGTCAGAATACTGGTGAGACAACAAAAGCATGACCGAAACATCGAATCTAATGAATTGCTTCATTCTATACCAGTGTAATATTTCATATCTAGCAAGTCTAAAGCACATTCTAATTGAGCTAAAAGCCAATGAATGCTTCAGGTACCGAATTGTAATTATTCAGCACTTTAACTAAAATATTTAAAGATTTCAAGTGTTTCTTCTACTTAAAAAGTACATTAAGAATTAAAATTTAAAAATACATGTAATAAAAATATATTTTAAAGAAATTTACATTATGGATTTATTTATGTAAACTAGAAGTTGTCCAGAAGAACAATCCTACTCTAACACAAAGGATAAGAAAGTTCAAAAAGACTCTTAAAGGACGAGCTACTAAAAAAAAAAAAATGTTAAAAATGTTGAACATGGAAAGTCATAGAACTTCAATCAGCCAGCAAACATTAGGTGAGCACATGTTATGAATAAGACACTGTGTTTCAAGAATCATGGCAGATAACATACAACCTCTCACTTCTACCCACCTCATAGGGTGAGCCTAGTACTGAATGTATGGACCTGTGTTCTACCCAGCGTAGCTAAACTTTAAGCAGCCTGCTCTTAGTTGGAGTTTTGAAAGTAGTAAGAACTGCCTCACCATGCCTACACATTCGCCATGCATGCTTCCAACAACACATAAGATGCGCTGGTACTAAAGGCGTATGTTACATTCTCTAACTTCAGCATTACATTTTAAGTCCTTAGACATGCTATTGGAAGCCCTTACTCGTCAAACCTTTCCAAACTAACCAGAACATATCCTTTTAATAAAAAATAATAGCTATGTTCTCATTTTCAAAGTTTGCGATTAAAACCTACAGTGAAAGAATCCAGCTGAGAAGAAATTTCCTTTTAGTTCAAAAAAAAATAATGTCATTAAATTTATCGGAACAATATGAAATGAAGATGTTGTTGTTGGGTCCTTCACTTATAATGGAAACCAAATTGGCTTGCTGGCTTAGTTAAATCCATAAATTATTCTTCACATAACATTTCAACAATAATTTTAAACATATAAAAATTAAGGTACAAAAGAAAATCCCACTATCAATGATAATCAAACTAAACAATTACACATCTTTTTGTATGTGATTTAATTGCCCAGATTTCAAAGAAAACCACAAAATCTCACATGTTAAGATATTGCTTTTACATATTTTAAGCATGGCAGGATGGCTTTTCAAAATATAACTTGTAGTATTGGGTGCCATTCCAACTGCTATTTCAGATCCTTTGACATGGCAGCTAGTTTGCTAATCTTGGCTTATACTTTTAAAAACAACTTACTACAACTTTACGTGGTAGCATTCTATCTTTCTCATGGTTAATAACCTAAAAAATGTACTGTTAAATTGCTTTTGATATTGACAAAGGGCACCGTTACTTATTTTGTTTTTCAACATAGTCCTAAAAGGTATATGAATCATCCTTTTGAAACTTGGAATGCAGGCAAAACAGTAGATGTGAATGGAGACTAAGTAAACAATTCCTCTGATCACCTAAACTTTTTTTCAGGGCATCAGCCCTAGAAAAAGTCATTTTCTTAGCAGTAGCCTACTGCCCGAAAAAAAGAAATGATAAAAAATGTATTCCCAGAGAGCAGCTTATGTATCATAAGACGTGGCTCAGTAAGGTGTTTTGTGTTCTGGAAACGTCAGGTTAATTCTTCCTGCCAAAGCCTTAGGAAAACAGGCATATCGTAAACACACTTTTGCATTTTAGAGCTGGTCCTCATTTTATTTGAGAGGGTTATTTCTACGGGTCCCCTGAATTGGCATTCTTAGATGTGCAGACATGAGTGTAAGTGATTTAATCGTATCTTTGTATGACAGTTCTAATATAACATATATTAGAGCACTCTTTCATTCTCCATATGGGATTACAAAGGGAGTAAGGGTAGAAAATAAAATCCCAAGAGATGAAACTGCATTTAGCTAAAGTAATACTTCTTTATGAAAAATCTTAAGCTATTTCAAACAGTGTCAAGTCTGAGCTGAGGCTCAACACTGCCATCTCCTTCTTAAATGCTGAAATACAAGAAGCAATCTCAAGACAAAAATATAGGATAACAAAACAAAAGTAGCTACCGGACACATAAAATACACCAAACACATAAATTTTATGTTTGTCATTTTGGAAGGAAGGTCCAACCACTAAAGATACTATATACACTTTATTAAATTAACAAATGTTTTTACCAACAAAATGACTACTATTTTTTTGTAGATTCTCCCCACCCAAAAAGGCAAATATATAGCTATAACTTACAATTTATTCATCTTATTATTGATACTAATATAACTTATTTTCTTATTTTGATGATATTTAAGCATTGAGACAACTACTAAGGTAGTTGATAAAGCCAGCCTTAAATTTAGGCAGAGAATTCACTGAACTATAATTTTAGGGCTCTCATTCTCTGACTCTGATTCTAATAGTTTCCTCACCTAGTAACTGATACCTGAAAATCTGCCATTAGAATGTTTTCCTTAACTTAAAGCTTTGAGCTCTATTAAAATTCAAATAGCTCACTGAGAGGTAAATTTATAATGTGTTATCAACTATAAGGATCTTATTGTGTATTGTTCTCTAGGAGGGGGGGTTCAGGAGGTTCCTGGACAGTGCCAATTGATGTCTCTTGTCCCAGAATAATTACTAAAAACTCCATTTTATTAGTCTGATAAATTCTATGATTTTTCTAGTCTTAAGGTCCTTCTTGAGGGAAGAATTTAGCAAAAGGGCTCCTCTACCAAAGTAAGTGGGTGGAAAGTAAGAAGCAGAATAGAAAGGCTGGGGGAATTATTTAGGTATTACATTTATAGGACTTCAGGCAAAAAATCTACAAAGCATGAAATGCAACACACTCTTAATTGACAATAGTAAAAAATTTACTTAGCTAAAATAAATATTAAAGCACCAGATTTGTTTTATCACTAACTTCTTGAGCAATTTGTCTTTTCCAAAAGAACAAAAACGTTGATTTGGAATTTCTCATTCCTAAGCTGAATAGATCACTACTACTGCAGTCATTTCTCAGATCCAAAGCAAAGAAGAATATACTCATAATCAGCCTGAGAGAATCAGAGTTTCGGGGGAGGCACTATTCCACCATAAGCATTCTCACCCTGTTTAGCAAAACACCTCTTCTCCCATTCATATTTCTTGAGATCTATGAGAAAAGCCTAGAAGAAACAAGGGAAGCTACCACCATGTTAGCCACTGGACAGGATACTCATTGACTAGAACAGGTCTATTGCCCTGGCTGATACACAAAAAGCTCAGGTCTTTAAAGGCAGGGTTCAAATTCAAGAAGGGCCATTGACTCAGGGGGAAAAAGAGGATGTGCTCACTCTTACTGAAACAGTAGTCATAACCGACCAATTCTCATTAACATCAATGGTAGCAGGAGACTCAGTGTTCAGACTCTAAAAATAGGAAATAAGAAACATTTTTGTGAATCTATCAAATGAAGAACACACTTCACATAAGCTACAAGAATTATATTAAACTTGGGGCGCCTGGGTGGCTCAGTCGTTAAGTGTCTGCCTTTGGCTCAGGTCATGATCCCTGGGTCTGGGATCGAGCCCCGCATTGGGCTCCCTGCTCAGCAGGAAGCCTGCTTCTCCCTCTCCCACTCCTCCTGCTTGTGTTCCCTCTCTCGCTGTGTCTCTCTCTGTCAAATAAATAAAATCTTAAAAAGAATTATATTGAACTTAACCACAAAAAAGCCTTAACCACAGAAATATAATGATATAATGTTTTTGCACCTTCTAAATTCAGTTATTCAAAACTTCGAGGAAGTTTTTCTTTAAGTAAACTGACTATGAAATAAATCAGATTCAAGAGAAGTTTCCCTTTCCTCTAATCACCGGGAATTTTTATATAAAAGTTACTGGAGCAAATTATCTCCTCACCTACCATCTCCAAGTTAACCATTCTGTGTATTAAATATTTGGGCTTGAGACCTTTTAGTGAGAAGCATATATTTTACATTGCATTTAATGTCATCTGAAAGAACATCTTAAAAATGTATTATAAAATGCGTTACAAAAAATAAAAAAATGATGAATGTGTTTCAATGACCAAAAAGGACTTACTTGATGCTCTTCAATACTGCCTTGAGTTCTCTGAGAAAGCAATGCTGATTTGAAGTCCTCTCTGTCTTTTAATCAGAGTTAGAAACAAGGACACCGAGCACAGCTGCCAAACTGCAATGCAGTGGACACAGGTGAGGCTACTGATGTCGCACAAGGAGCACCGTATCTGCTGACTTTCCCTTGGTCCCTTGAATAAAGATGCTGCACTCTATGTGTCTACCATTCCTCAAGCTTCATTACCAGGCATGTTGATTCAATTGTAGGGGAATAAAAAATGTCAAGGGAAAACATTCAGAGCTGGGATGTTTTACCTAGTGGCTGCTTCTTGGTGTTAGCAAGTGGCAGCGTTCCCATGGGCAGGCCCAGCAATAATAGAACACCACACGAGTAGTTTTTCCATATATATGTCAGTAGAAAAAAAAATTATTCTGTACCTTGAAGAGTGAACATATTTTAACTGGTATAAGTACTTTTATTAGTTCCTTCTATAAAGGGAAAATTGAAAGCACTGTTGTAGATGTTATAGAATGGAGGTCACTTGCTAAATGAGGACAGAACAGTCCAAAGCTAATACAAGTTCCAAATACACTTTTCTTTGCAAAGAGTATCATGGCCAAGGCCTTTTAACCTTCATGACTTCAGGAAATGCCCAAAAGGCATAGTGAGGCTGACCGCACACCCTTTAAAAGTGACTTTTATACTTTTTCAGAACTCCAGAACACTTGTGCTGGGCAAATAGTTTGAAAACCCCACTTGCTCCTAGATACAGCTTACTAAAATTCCTGAAAAATGTAGACCTGTTTTTCAGGATATCCTATTGGAGTGATCATGTCTTCAGTTTTTTGGTCCTTTCTTTGATAGATTACATGAAGGGGCATGATTTTCACCCCAAGGTAAATTGTGTGAACATGAGCGCAATTAATTTAATGTTCCTAATCTCACTGACCTATTGGGTGGGAATAAAATAGCATGTAAATGCAAGTGAGAGGGGAGAAATGTAAAGAGACAGAAGCACATAACAATTTAGCAATGTATGGATTCCAGCCTGTAACCTGTTTAAACAGTGCTGACTTCACTAAATACCGTGAGTGGGGGATTCATGCTGCAGAAACTGACTCCTTTCCTTGGACTCCATCTCATCTCACGCTCCAATCTTTCTCTTTCAAGAACCAGCTCAAAAGTCATGTCCTTCATCAGCTGTTCCCCAATGCCCAGGGGCGGAAGTAAATTCTTCTGATCTATTCTGACAGTGGACTCTCTCTATCCCTCTTCTCATGCTCTATCTTTTTTCTTCTTCTTTCCCCCCTAGTTTTACTACAATATAGTTGACAAATAACACTGTAATGGTTCAAGGTATACGGCATAATGATTTGATATATGTATACATCGTGAAGTGACTTCCACAATAAGTTTAGTTAATTAACATCCATCATTTCACATAGGTACATTTTTTTTCCTTTGATGAGAATGGTTTTTTCTTGTTATCACAACATTTTTCTTTCTTGAGGAACTTGACCATCTTGATTATCTCCAGAACAACTAGGATGATGCCTTCCCCAATAAGCCTCCAAACTTCTTCCTGACATTTCTTAGACTGTCTCTTGTGACAAGGAATAATTCTTTTTTTCTTGTTGAATTCCTCTAATTGTTTATAACTCTTATGTTAAACCACTTTGTAACTTATACCCACAGATCGAAATTATGCATTCTAGAGTTATGCGTCAATCTAATATAACTTCCATGGTACAATCTTTCATTCTGTTTTATTTTCCAGACTAAACACCCCCCATAAGAAATGGCTTCTAGACCCTTTATCATCTTTGTCATCCATTTAAATGTATCTTCCATTTCATCAATACCCTTAAAATCTTCCCATCAGAAACAGGAAAGAAGGATATATAACAGACAACTAATATGAGTACAATAACAAACATATGAAGTGAAAAAGTACTACAGAAGCACAGTGGAAGGAACAATTACCTGGCTTGAGAAGTCATCAATTAACAATCAGTGAAATAATTGAATAAGACTAAATCAAGGTCAGAGGATCCTAAAACTCCCCTTCAAATGCCCGTCCCTGGGTCAGTTTTCCAAGGTGCATAGCTAATAGTAAACAAAACTAGTAAACAAAAACGAGTAACAGCAAACATTAATTGAACATATAGAATGTACCAGGCATCATGCACGTACTTTTTATATATCAGGTTATCTAATCTTCACAATAATCCTTTAAGGTAGATATTATCATTACATTAATTTACAGGTGAAGAAACTGAAGCTTTAAAAAATTATTTGTTGAAGGTAACAATGAATAAACGGCAAAGCCAAGACTCCACCTGGGTGTATCTGGTTCCAAAGCCCAAGCTTTTAAATCTCACACTACACGGCTTACTCTTAAAAATAATTAGATAGGAAGGTAGGTAAACAGGAGGTAAACAGCTGGATGGAAAATTAAAAAGTAGATGTAGTCACATAAATTTGGAAAACTCAAGTTATATAAAGAAATGGGGAACTGCATGATTTCTCAAAACCTTTAAAATGCTAATTTACATTGTTAATCCCCAATGGAGGGACGTAGTATGACAAATTTTGTAGCATGTTTCCCAAATATATTTAACCAGAAACACTTTTTTCTAAGATGTGTCTTGCAGGACTAGTGTCCTACAGCACACATTTAGGAAAATGCTGTGTTAGATTAAGAACAACTCTTTAAAATTTTTTCCAGTACATTTTTTAATGAGTTTAAATCTATCCTCTAGTGCTTGTGCAAGTGAATTTTCATAACTAAATTCTTAACTTGGGCAACCAACTACCTAAATATAGTCTGGGGAGTAGAGAGGAATGTGGCTTGACAGTAGCTCATTCTTTCCTTTCTTCATTCAAAAGAAAGTAGTGAACAGCTACCATGAACTAGGCTCTGTGCTAAGTACATGGCATACAAAAATGGCAGTAACCCAATTCCTTCTGTCAAGGTGCTGTTTTGTGGGGGATGTAGATGGAGACACACGGCCCATCTCCAGGGGCGTGACTCACATTGCACATTGTATGCACAGAGTAGCCTCATGTAGAAGCTTTGAATGGACACATTCAAAGAAATAATACTATATGGTATGATGAGTTACAACATTTGAATCCTAAACAAAGTTTAGACTCCATACAAAAGGAAATGTAATTCCATTTGAGTCTGTCGGGGAAGATTTCACTGAAGAGGGGCTGCGCTCTCCTTTTCTTTGCCCTGAACGCCAACAGCGGTCCAAATGTTTCACTCACTTTCTTCTCCTTCAGGGACAGAGAACTTATTTTCCAAAATACCATAAATGAAAGTATCACTAACCTCAAAGTTGCTCAAAAAGTGTTCTTTTAACAAAACAATGTGAATCCTTATGTAGATAGGTCCATAGACCTGATGACAATTTGCCACTGTGTCTTCGGTATTTGAAATCCAATATCAAATAGATCCTTTCTTCTCTAGAGGATAATTGTGGGGTAAAATATGTGCCCTATGAATCCTTAGGGCTTATATTCACAGATAATGAGAAATTACTCATATAGTATCATGAGTTAGAAGAATGTTAAAAATATAAATCGGTTGTCTTCTAAAGCATTTTAGTACCTGAAAAACTTCACTTGGAAAAAGAAAAGACTTCAGGATTGTTGCCAAGTCCCCTAAGTGACATCTTGGACTAACTTAATCTGGTGGGCTTGGGGGAAGGAGTTGAAAAGGAGTGACACTGAAATGGAGCCAGGCTGAGTGAGCCTGCTTTGGAGTAATTGTCCTTCCAATTCTTCAATTTCAGTCATCAACAAAGAAAACAAGCATGTATAACTGACAAGATAAGAATGTTCGGGTCTACGGAAAGTTAAAAAACGTGATTTTCCTTGTTATGGAGCAATTTTTAAAACTAAGAACAAAAACAAAAACGTTAAAAGTCAATATGCCACTTAATGCCATATGCCCCACCACAAACTCCCTCTTACTAAGCCTCTCAATATTTCCTATTTAATAAAATGGTGTTTTAAAATGATGTTCTTGAGTGCCTGGGTGGCTCAGGGTCCTGGGATCAAGGCCCACATCAGACTCCCTGCTCAGCGGGGAGTCTGCTTCTCCCTCTACCCCTCCTCCCTGCTCATGATCTGTCTCTCACTCTCTCTCTCTCAAATAAATAAATGAAATCTCTTAAAAAAATAAAATGATGTTCTCATTTTATTTTTCCTTCATGGAGAGCTGACTTAAGACATTGAATAATAACAGAATTTTTAATTTCATATCACCTTTGCTTAATAGGGTATTACAAGGCATATACAACACTAACAGGTTTTCCCGATATATTATTGCGACCTACAGCAAAGATAAAAAATCTATTTCTGAACATATGGCTGTGCTATGATGATTCCTTTCTTGAACTGGAGGGTTTGATTTCCAAGGCTGAATACATCAGTAAGACCACTTTTGGTTACAGATGTCACCTAGATGCAAATGTAGGGCAGACGGTGAATGGTACCTGAATGGATGGCCACGCAACAGAAAGAGATTTGTACTGGGTAAAAGTCAGGCCACCAAACCTCTAGTCCTGGTCATGCTACTAAAAGGCTGTGTGACCCTTGGACCAGTCACATCTTCTTAGAGAGTCAGTTTCTGTATGTGTAAAATTGGGGAATCAAACAATTTACTTGTTACTTGTCCAATAAGAGGGCTGCAAACACATAAATATTAGAGAGTTACATACAGAAGAGGGTGATACTTAAGTCAATGTAACAGCTTAAAAAAGATTCTCCAAGAGTCCCCAGTCTATCATCTACAAGCCCCTGGTCTGCCACTAGCTAGCTATATGATTTTCTGAAAATCATTTGATCTCCTTAGGCCACTGTAAAACAAGCTGGGTGAACCAGATGACTCTAAGTTCCATTCTACCTCTAAATCTATGATTTGGAATTGAAATATAAGTCAGAGAAGATGAAGAGAAAGTTAAAAAAGGATTGAATAAACATGAAATTCTCTGGCTTCCTTGTTTTTACAATGGGTTAGATTTTCTTTAATTGTGTTACTTGGTGAAGGGATAAGTGAGGGTAACTCCTGCATTCCAATTAATGGTAGGATAACAATTATTTAAAAAAACAAAATAAAACAATTATGATTAGGTTAAGAGGCAGAAAATCAGTTACCCAAATGCTATCACTTTACATACAATAATTAGCTCCAGAAGGTGGAACCACCTAGCACTTTTTGGCAACTAGAAAGTTAATAAATATTTACTTTATGAATTATGATTATTGTTCTATTTGAAAAAGGATGGACTAGGAACACGCAGTCCTCAATGGAAGATTCTGGTATTTAGAAATCCTTTCTGTTTCAAAAGACTCCAAGTCTATGGACCCATTAAACATCATTACGTGTTTATGGTCTAGCACCATGAGAAGGAGTCAACTGGGATACACAGTATTTCAGTTACTTTGAAGGCTGTCCAAATACTGTGGCAAGATCTCATTGTATTGAGTAAGTGTCAAAAGGTACTGAAAATACCTAACAATTTAAAAGAGATACTCTTTGCTCATATAAATTAGGAGCAATTATGTTTTTCAACCTATGACATATGATATCATAACTTTCAAAAATCTAGATAATATTTACAGATGTGGTCCCAAAGTCTTTCATCACATCTCTTTTTATCCTAAACACAACTTGGACTAAAAATGTTGTCTATACTTATTTTTAAAAAATTTTACTGAAGTATAATTGACATATAATACCCTCTTAGTTTCAGGTACACATCATAGTGATTCAATATTTTTATACATTACAAAATGATCCCCATAAGTCTAGTTACCATCTGTCACATACCAATTTAATACAATATACTGACTATATTCCCTATGCTATACATTACATCCCCATGACTTTTTTTTTTTTTTTTGCTTCAAAGGGAAATAATTGTTTTATTCAACTGTATAATACCATTTTTTCATAGAATGTGCTTTTATTTTTTTAATTAAAAAAATTTTAAGCTTTTGGGGCGCCTGGGTGGCACAGCGGTTGATCGTCTGCCTTCGGCTCAGGGCGTGATCCCGGCGTTACGGGATCGAGTCCCACATCAGGCTCTTCCGCTATGAGCCTGCTTCTTCCTCTCCCACTCCCCCTGCTTGTGTTCCCTCTCTCGCTGGCTGTCTCTCTCTGTCGAATAAATAAATAAAATCTTTAAAAAAAAAAAAAATTTAAGCTTTTGTTTTAATTCTGGTTAGTTAACATAGCGTAATATTGGTTTCAGGTGTACAATATAGTGATTTAAAACTTCCATACAGTGCCCTGTGCTTATCACAAGTGCACTCCTTAATCCCCACAACCTATTTAACCCATCCTCCTACCCACCTCCCCTCTGGTAACCAGTAGTTAGTTCTCTATAGTTAAGAGTCTGTTTCTTGGTTTGCCTCTCTTTTTTTTTTTGCCTTTGTTCATCTGTTTTGTTTTTTAAATTCTACACGTTAGTGAAATCATATGATATTTGTCTTTCTCTATTTCGCTATGCATAATACACTCTAGCTCTATCCATGTTGTTGCAAATGACAAGATTTTATTCTTTTTATGGTTGAGTAATATTCCATTGTGTGTGTATGTGTGTGTGTGTGTGTGTGTGTGTGTATATATATATATGCCACATCTTTATCCATTCATCAGCTGATGGACACTTGGGCTGTTTCCATAGTTTGGCTATTATGGATAATGCTGCTATAAACATCAGGGTACATATATCCTTTTGAACTAGTATTTTTTAATTCTTTAGGCAAATACTTAGTAACGCAATTGCTGGATTATAGGGTAGTTCTATTTTTAACTTTCTGAGGAACCTCCATACTGTTTTCCAGAATGGTTGCACCAATTTGCATTCCCACCAGCAATACAAGAGGATTTCCCTTTCGCCGCATCCTTGCCAACACCTGTTGTTTCTTGTGTTGTTGATTTTAGCCATTCTGACTGGTGTGAGGTGATATCTCATTGTGGTTTTGATTTGTATTTCCCTAATGATCGGTGATGTTGAACATTTTTTCATGTCCCCATGACTTATTTTATAACTGGAAGTTTAACCTCTTAATCCCCTTCAACTATTTCACCTGTCTGCCTCCCCCTCCCCACTTTGGTAACCAAGAGTCTTGTTTCCTCTATCCATGAATCTGCTTCTGTTTTGTTTTGTTTTTTAGATTCCACATATAAGTGAAATCATATGGTATTTATCTTACTCCATCTGACTTATTTCATTTGGCATAATACCTTCTAGGTCCTTCCATGTTATTGCAAATGGCAAGATTTCATTCTTTTTTATGTCTGAATAATATTGTGTGTGTGTGTGTGCACGTGCGCACACGTGTGTGTGTCACATCTTCTTTATCCATTCACCTCTCGAAGGACACTTTGGCCATCTGTATGTCTTCTTCTTCAGAAAAATGTCTATTCAAGTTCTCTGCCCATTTTTATTTTAATTATAAGTCAAGGCATTACTCTCCTGTGGCCTGGCTGATGGCTTTCCTCTTTGCATGCATGCTGTGTGTATACTATGATTAGGAACTGAACAGCTTTACCATTAATAAGGACTAGAATGATCATTAGTTGTGCTGTCACAGAAGTGGCAGTTCAGGGGTGCCTGGGTGGCACAGCGGTTAAGCGTCTGCCTTCGGCTCAGGGCGTGATCCCGGCGTTATGGGATCGAGCCCCACGTCAGGCTCCTCTGCTATGAGCCTGCTTCTTCCTCTCCCACTCCCCCTGCTTGTGTTCCCTCTCTCGCTGGCTGTCTCTATCTCTGTCAAATAAATAAATAAAATCTTAAAAAAAAAAAGAAGTGGCAGTTCAGTAACACTGGATCAATAAGACACCATTACACAGGCATTGGTGCTTTACTAGAGCCACTGAAATGGAATACGACCAATATCAATGCCCTTATCATTATGAGTTTCCTCCCTAAAATGAGGGAGGAAACTCGTTTGTAAAATTAATTTAATTGTACATAGAGTATTTATCTTTCACTTTCTGCTGATGATGCCAGATTACCACTGTGACTGTACATTTCACATTCCAAGTTATTGAGACATTAAGAACTTGTAGAAAGAATGTACATATGTACAATTTTGTACTTTTGGCAAAATTATACAACACATGCAATGCAACATAAAATAAAAGTCTATTTGTCACCACACTGATTCCCACAAATTTACCATGTATAGTTCAATTACAGCAAAAAGTTTATATAAACATGTCAGTCTAATCCAATTTAACAAGCATTTATGGGGTGGCTGCTAGATAAAGAATACAAAGAGACATTCAGGATGCGATCACCTTCCTACCCTCTAGGAACTTACAAGGATATTTTAGTCTCCCTTACAAAGAAAATCTTAGAAAATCAATTTGTTGTTCTTTTTTTCCTTAACAGAGTTCCCAGAAAAAGGTTTTGCTGAAAGTGAATTAATTATATTTTTGTTACAGTTTTGTGTTTGGGAGGAAGACCATGGAACTGATCTGATTTGAAAGAAAATAGCCAGGGTCTACTGGAAACTACTGAAACACATGTTTCTACAACACTAATATTAAAAGGAAATTGCTTGCCCCTCCTGGTTCTGAGAACAGTAGGTTCCACTAAGGTAAAACAAAAAGGAAAAACAAAAAAAGTGATAGAGGTAGCACTTGTTATAATAATACAGCCCTAGGTTAGGAAGGACTAATAATAACTGCTATTTATTGAGTGCCAACCAAGTTCTGTGCATATTACAAACATTATCCTAATTGATTTTATTCATATGTGTAATTTAAGAAATAAAACAAATGAACAAAGAAATAAAGGAGACAAAAAAAAAACCAGACTCTTAAACATGGAGAACAAACTGATGGTTGTCAGAGGGGAGGTGGGTGGGAGATGGGTGAAATAGGTGGAGGGGATTGAGAATACACTTATCCTGATGAGCACTGAGTAATGTACAGAATTGTTAAATCATTATACTGCATACCTGAAACTAATATAATACTATATGTTAATTATACTACAATAAACAGTCCCAGAAAAAAAATTATCCTATTAACTCTGCAAAGTAAGCATTTTTACCCTTGTTTTTTCAAATGAAGAAACTGAGGCCCAAGGGTCTTTGGAAATTTGCCTGAGGTCACGCAGCTATGAGTGGCAGAACCAGAATTCTAATCCAGGAATGTGTCACTCCAACCAGCAGAAATGCCCACTCATCAGCTTCCTCTATTGAGAGAGATCTCTCTGGATACCTACGTGGATACCAATCATTTGGCCAAAACAAATTTCTTTGACTTGAACTTCAATGCTGCATAATGTAATTTCAGCACCCTCTCAGTTTTTACCCCCTCTGTGGTTGGATTCTTGTCATTGACTTCTACTGCTTTTCTGCCCCCTCAATGGTGAAAGCTTGAAGGAGTGTGCAGCAATTACCAATTGTTGGCGCAGAGTCAGAATGGTCGCAGATTGTACTTTTTTACCTGTATAAATCCTAAAATCAAAAAACTTCATTGATCGAATGCAAAGTAACTTTTCAAGAGCACAGAGACCAGATCTCTAGCTGTCAACTGTCTTGTCTCAATACACACTGGCATATGGAAACTCAAAATTGAAGAGGCTATAAAAAAAATTTAAGGAGCGGGAGAAACCAAATATTTTGTTACCAGCCAAAGAATCATGAGAATGGGATTCTAGGAGTAAAGACTTCAGAATTCAAGAAGCAAACTGACCAAGAGAAAAGTTATGTTACAATCTATATTTTAGCATTAAGAAACTAGTTTCCTTGTCTATTATGTGCTAAATACACCCATTCCTAAAATAGAAATGCCCATTTTTTTAAGAGTTTTTATTTATTTGACATAGATAGAGACAGCCAGCGAGAGAGGGAATACAAGCAGGGGGAGTGGGAGAGGAAGAAGCAGGCTTCCAGCGGAGGAGCCTGATGTGGGGCTCGATCCCAGAATGCTGGGATTATGCCCTGAGCCAAAGGCAGACGCTTAATGACTGAGCCACCCAGGCGCCCCAAAGAAATGCCCATTCTAGGGGCGCCTGGGTGGCACAGCGGTTAGGTGTCTGCCTTCGGCTCGGGGCGTGATCCCGGCGTTATGGGATCGAGCCCCACATCAGGCTCCTCCGCTATGAGCCTGCTTCTTCCTCTCCCACTCCCCCTGCTTGTGTTCCCTCTCTCGCTGGCTGTCTCTATCTCTGTCGAATAAATAAAATCTTTAAAAAAAAAAAAAAAAAAAAAAAAGAAATGCCCATTCTTTATCTCCTTACTTTCGGGGCAACAGACATTCTTTAAGAAATGCCCACACTACAGTGGTTTAAAAATACTACATTGTTTAAGCCAAGGAATGCCAGCACCACTGAAAGGGGGAAGACAGGTATAGAAAAGATCCTCCCTCAGTGCCTCTAGAAGGAACCAAACCTGTTAACACATTGATTTTGGACTTTTAGCCTCCAGAACTGCAAGACAACATCTGTTGCTTTAAGCGCCCCTCCCCCAAATTATGTTGCTTAGAACGAATTTTATCTCTTAAAGTGAAGCATGAATTAGATTAAATTATGTTATTTTGATGTGTTAATACAAAAGAATCTCCCCAATCTCCCTCAATATGGTCCATCACTCTACATTTTAAACATTATTTCTTGGTTTGCACAAATGTGTAATCTAAATGATAGTTACTAGCCACATGTGGCTACTTAAATTTAAATTAATTATGATTAAATAAAATTAAAAATTAATTTCCTCAATCCCACTGGCCACATTTCAAGTGCTCAATAGCTACTACATTGGGCAGCACAGATAAAGGATATTTCTATCAATGCAGAAAGATCTACTGGAAAGTGCTGGTGTAGAAGGATGAGATAAAGAATAGCCACGGCCACAACCACTGCTTCTATTTAAGGAAATTCCTGGCTTCTCATCCAACACTGACTTCATTACACTCATATAATGACAGCTATACTCCACAGTCCCATAAGTATCACTTTCCTGGATTTACAACCTAGAGAAACTAAGAACTGGGGCTTTATTATGCACAGTGGCAGATCAGCATCGAGTTTGGAGATGCTATTGTCCTGGCCTTTCTGTTGGCAAGAGTTATCTTGTGCAGTTCAATTTGTTTGGATTAGAACACAGTTGGGGGTGAGAAAATGGAAAACATGATGCTCTCCCTTCAGCAATGACCCAAATGTATCCACTGCTCCTTTCAGGATTGTTCCTAAGTGACCATGAAGCATATTTTACACCAACAGCAATGCTGCACCTTTCAAAAACCATAATAAGCCCTCAAGATAATGAAAGCATTGATCCTGGAAAGAGAAAAGCTGTGCATTTCCCCAGGTCCCATATTCTATCATGGATACAGAAACACTGTATTAAGTACATTTTAAATAAGAGTGTTCAGAACAATCCATTCACAAGGTGGACAGTCAATATTCCAAAGTGAGCCTAGAGTTCTCAAAATAGGTTTAGAGTCTTTTCTAATTATATCATAGGGGTCCAAAGTTCTCAGAAATATAATTGAGGAATCTTTATTTCTTGCTTTAATTAAAGTCTCTAAATACATTTGAGAATTACTGTAATAATTTCTCTCAAGACCAATGGCTTTGGCATTACCAAAAACTTCTAAAAGGCTTTTCTTCTTAAAAAACAAGTACTCCGTATCATCCCTATAAGAATGATAAAGAGTAAAAATAAAGCTGAGTCCTCCTGTTAAGGCAGCCTAGATTCATTCTGTAACAGACTGTCCCCACTCAGAGAAAACAATGGCCAGTTTGAGTCCAGAGAGATATCATGACATAGACACTTGAGATAGCAGAAAGACATGTTTGCTCTGCATTAACATGCAAATTGGATCTATCCTCTTATTAACTTTTCTACTATAACAAGCATATGCAACATGTTATGCTGTTTAGAGCATAAACCTAAAGGAAAATAATAAAGCGCATTACTACAACTATAAATGTGATAGGAACTCTGATCTAAGCAAAAAATTAGAGGAAATTATTTTTTAAAATTCACAGCAATTCATGTACACGGTGTGGCTCTTTTGAGAAACACGGCCCTGAGAGAGACTTATAGCCAAAGAAGATTTGGTGGTTTCTCATTAAGCCCCTGGAAGTGAGTGAAATGAAAATTAAGTCGTTTATGGAACACATACTCTTGAGACATTCCCTTGCTTGATTAGATGAGGCAACAATACAATGTGGATGTGAATTCTAAACAGATGGGGAAAATAACCATAGAAAAGGGCTGCTGGCTTTGGCCAGATTGTAAAAGGTTTCTCCTAATGGGCAAGCAAAATACACCTCATTGAAAAAGAAGTTTGAGGGGATCTGGCCAATAAAAGAAAAAAGCTCAAGTTAAATACCCTATCCCTGGAGGGGAGGGAGAAGATAATGATTGCAGGGAGGGACAAAGGGGCCTTCTCGGTTACTGGTAATATTCTATTTCTTGACTGGGATCGTGGTTACAAAGTTTGTACATTTTGAATAATTTGTCAAACTCTGTACTTAAAGTTTGTGTATTTTTATGTGCATATCTTACACTGAATTTTTTGTAATGTAAAGTAACCCCTGCCTCCACAACAGAAAGTCACACAGACTAACCTCAGAATCTTTGTGGGATTCTATGAAAGAAGCAACAAAAAGGAATTTGTTTAATGTAACACGAGGGCATGTCATTGAGTCAGACACATGTTGTGGTGACACTTCATCTTATGAGGTCCCTTTGTGAACATTCTGGCGTGGCATTAGTCCAAGCTCATTGGTGCATACTAAACAAGATGTTTTACGTCTGACTGTTTGGTACTAACCAAGGCAGCTGTCAGCCAGCGGACATATGTGAGTACCTGGTAGATGCGGAGCGCTGCCTGCACTGGCCAGTGCGGCGAGAGAAGTATTCTGCGCACAGTGACGTAAAAATGACTTTTTTTCCCATAAGCAACAACATATCAGTGAGTGCAGAATAATGCAATTCATACTAAGATTGTAAGTGCTAAAGGGAGAATGACTAACCATTCAGATTATTTTAATCAAAGAGACTCTCCGAACATAGGTAACTAGTTTAGAGCAATGGTTTTAACCTTGGCTGCTCAGTAAAATCACCTAGCAGCTTTTAAAAGCACTGATACTGGGATCCATTTCCAGAGATTCTGATTTAATTAGTCTGGGGTGTGACCTGGCCACGGGATTTTTTTTTTTTTTTAATTCTCCAGATGATTCTAACGTGCACCCAAGGATGAGAACCACTGCTCAGGTTGGGACTTAGGTTGACAGTCTATTGCAAAGCTATTTCAGGTAAGAATAACATCAGCAAGAGAAAATGAGAATGAGTAGAAAGGTCCTATGATTAAGAAGAGCTAGAACATTTGACCAGAGGCAAAGGGTCATACTGAGAAGTTAGGTTAGATCATTGATTCCCAAAGTCTCAGGCAGTTTCCACCCCAGGGTAACAAAAACAAGAACTCATTTTTGTTTGTTTTGGAGTCTCCGTTTAAGCTCAGGAAGGCCAGCATTACTCATCCTGACTGTAGCTATCTGTATTTATGACTGACCGACCTCTGTGATTTTGGGGAGGGGGTTAGGCAGAGTAAGTTCTTTATTCCAGAATAGCCCCTATATTCTCTTCCCCACCTTGAATGATGAAGATAACTAAGGATATTATGTTGCTAGTGAAGTACTCTGAAACATGCTAAGAGTACTTAGGACAATACTGTACTACCGATGTTTTTAGTTTCAACACATAAAAATAATTGAGTCAGACACATTATTCATAGTAACTCATGTAACCCTCACAGCATCCCTAGGAGATTGATTCTTTTATTAATCCCAAACACAAGAAGCTAAACCATGGTTAGCAGAACTTGACAAGGTCACATATTAAGGGGAGGAGGTGAGATTCAAAGCCAGGCAGTTTGGTTGTCTTCCATCCCACTACACTCACAGGTAAGGTGGAAGAGGACAGCAGAGACAGGAGGTACAACTTAAAGGTGGAAGTTTTAAACACCAAGCCAGGACATTTTAACTTGTGGGTGACAGATGCTTATGGGCTGAAATGTAAACGAAATATTTTTCAGACATCTGTTTTGGATTAGAAGAGCATCTGACATTACTGACTTCCTTGAAATTCTCTTTAACTTTCAGGACACCCTTTTCTGGTTCTCTTTCCACCTCTCTGGTGATTAAGTTTTCAGAGTCTGAGGCACCTGCTGCTGCCTCCTCCTTCTCCTCTTCTTCCTTTTCCTCCTCCACTTACCCTAGTGTTCTTCAGGGTTCTGAGTTACTCCTCTTCTGCCCTTCTGGCTTCTCTATAGCTATGCTTCTTAACAGGGTTATGGAGGGTGTGGAGAGGGATAAGTTTAAGTATCTCAAGTAGGGATGTACTTTTTAAAATTCCCTCAGGTGACCGTGATACACACACCCCATCCCAACACACTCAACACAATGGAAGACTCACTGACAAATATGCTGGTGACTCTCAAACCTTCATGGATAGCCCACCTATTTTCAACCCCCTACTGAATAATTCAAACCTCATATACATAAAACATAAATCACTATTCCTCAGTCCCTCTTTGATATTTCCCACCATGCTTAATGGCATTAGACACCATCTTCACCCAGTCTTCAACTGTGAGAATCTTTCTCACTCAACTTCCCAAATCCAATATACCACCAAGTCCAACTGATTCTTCCCCAGAGCCAGTCCTCCTTCTCTTTTCCACCGCCACTGCCGTAAATTTTCATCCTCTCTCCTCTGAATAATGGCAACCACCTTCCAAACAGGCACCTTACGCAAATTCAACCTCTGCATCACCACCAATTTCGTTTCCTCAGTAGAATCTGCGCGTGCACCCTCCTCCCCTTCTTTGTAACACCTTTCACAGCCCCCCTGTTGCCTACAGAATGTAGAAACCTACGTAGCATAAAAGAACCACAACACCTGCCCCAACCCACCTCTATAACTTCATCTCTCACCATTCCTTGCCTCTTTCTCCTCCTCTAAACCCTAAATTACACTAAACTTCTCATCCTTCCATGAGCTGACCATAAACTTTCATGCTTCCAAGTCACTGCAAGTCCTACTTTCTCTGCCTAGAATGTCCTTGTTCACTCAGAAAATTCCTACTCACCCTTCAATGCCCACCACTATTATTTACTTCCTCAGTAACATTGTTGCCGGCTCCCTCTTTTGGATCTCACAGTACTGGTGAGCTCCTCCGGGCTCAAGACCCACTTTATTTCATGTTGTCTTCTCATGTCCATACTCAGGCACCTGAAACCTCCTTAACACTCAACGCAATCAATGTTTATTAAAGGAAGGACTAAAAAACATGACCCAGAAGTTAAATAATTATTGGAGTCATCTAGTCAAGAAACTTTAAGAAACCAAAACAATGCTGGTCAAAATAGAGAGAAGGAGGTAGGCCAGAGAGATTAATGACAGTTTTGATGAGAGGTACATCAAACAGAATAAGGATCAGAATAACCCAATGTTTTTGTGTGTGGGAGATTTGAAGGTTGATGTTTCATGGGTAGTACCTGAAAATTTGGGAGATGAAATAATTTTTCTTTTTCCTGTGATGGGTCCTTTCATACCAAACCCAACTTTAGTTTATGTGAAAAATATGTGAAAATTTTTTCAAGTTTTAAAAGTTTCAAATTTTAAATCTAGAATTAAGAGAACCTTTGGGTAAAATAATTTTCCCAACGTCTTCAATGGCAAAATTATTACTAAAAATCAGGCATACTGACATTCAGTTCTTTTCCCACTGTGGTATACCAACTTTTTTAGATTAATGTTCTGAACTCGAAAACTGAATACTCCAGGAAAAAACATCTAAAGACAGGATTCTCTTGTAAAAGAGATTCATAATAAAATTTAATAGTCTATGTCTCTTCTATGATTCCTGTCTCCTGGCCCTTGGCAAATTTACTCATGATTTTATTGGATCTCCTCTGCCCCACTTCAAAGTCTTGTCTAAGTTTGAATCCTATGGCACCCTCTTCATTGATCCAAAAAGCATACTTAACTCTTTCTGCACATAATTTAATATTTAGTTTAACAGGTGAAATAGTGGAGTTTTGTGATTTTGAGTGAAGTCTCTGGAATTCAAACCCAGAATTTGCCACTTACAACATGAGCAAAAGTTACTTCTCTCTTTCTCAGTTTCCTTATTTGTAAAATATTTGTGTTCTACAAAATATTTCCTTATTTTTAAAAAAAACCCACAAAACCTGTTGTTCTGCTCTAATCTTAGAAAATACCTGACACATAGTAAGTGCTCAATAAATATTAGGCACTATGATAATAACTATTACTATCATTTATGTAGTTGTGATAGTTCAGTGACTAGTCTATCTTGAATATCTATCTTAGATTAAAAATTGCTTGGTTGTTGAAGGGAGTAGAGGATGTACATCTAATCAAAGGTTTTGAATGGCACCTAGCACAGAACTGAATTCTACTATAACTACCTTAGAAACAAACTTTCAGTAACCTAGGGAGACATTCCAATCTCCTGACTATACTCTAGCAGTCATCTTACTATGTGCTATGTTCTCCATGTCTTTAAGATGACCCACCTTCAACTATTAATTGTAATGGTCTTATCAAATTATGTTTATCTCACCTTGAAATCTCATCAAAAACAAACGGTAGAAAAGCAAGAATTTGAATAGTCTTTCGTGCCTATGTATACTATCTGGGAAGAAACAAAAAGTGTCTATTTATTTATCCAGAATTCAACTGTATTAATCCAGGAAACGAAATTTGTCTATTAACTAAAGATGTGGATATTCCTATGAACCAGAGACATTGTTACAGTTATTTAAAAAATTTTCAACAACCCAGAAATCACACTCCTAGGTATTTACCCAAATGAGTTGAAAAGCTTACATCCACACAAAAATCTTCACACAAATGTTTATAGCAGCTTTATTCATAATTGTCAAAACCTGAAAGCAAACAAGATGTCCTTTAATAAATAAATAAATAATGATATATCCCATACAAGGGAATGTTATTCAGCCATGAAAAGACATGGGGAGACTTAAATGCATTTTGTTTAGTGAAAGAAGCCAGTCTGAAAAGGCTACATACTGTATGATTCCAACTATAAAACATTCTGAAAAAGGAAGAACTACAGAGGCAGTAAAAAGACCATGATTGTCAGAGGTTGTGGGGGCAGGGATGAATAGATGAAACACAAGGGATTTTCAAGGAGTGAAAATATTTTGTAATACTCTGTAATGGCAGATAAATGGCATTACACATTTGGCAAAATCAGTATGCTGCTGAGTTTTAAAAACAAGTATATTAAAATGTTACATTTATGTCTAACTATTACCATTTTATTCATTTGTGTCAATTACGCTTCTTTCCAAAATTTAATTTTGCCCATATGCAAAAATCCCGATTTTACTTACTTGTTGGAAGCATTAAACATCAGCTGATTTTAAAACTTTCTTATTATTTATGTCAAGTATGTGAACATATGAGGCTGAAATATAAGTAAATTGGAAAACCTCCTTTAGTGGCTCCCAAATGGATCTTTATTTGTGCCAGCGGTCTGATTTTTATACACTGCTACATTATAGGATCTTGAGTAAAGACAAAAAGAAGTGGATGATGTGCTGTAAGCCATCTCTACTCTGTAGTCTGCTTTATCTAGGAATTAATCTGGCAATAATCTCTGTTACTCTCTAAGGTAAATGATATATCATTAAAGTAGCCAAAAGGCATCAACCCTTCTTTAAAAGTTACAGCCTACTATAACATTTAGCATGTCTGTATGTCAATGAATTAGTTTTACAGGGCTTCCTTAACTACTGACACTCAACAGAAAATGTGTAAAACAATTCAAGCGTATGCTAAAGGTGGATCAGCCATTAAGGACACACTCTTCAATGTCAATAAAATAATATTTCATTTAAAAACCTTGTATTTATGTTGCTTGGATTCCTAGATTCTCTTTGTCTTCATTTTGCCCCAAAACTTGTTTCTTAAAATATTTTGCACATATTCCCCTTGTTTCTTTCTTGAGTGATTATCAACCACATAGAGAGTTAAAGAGTTATTCTATTCAAGTTACAACAGAACCAGATGTAATATCCCACCCCCCAAAAGGCATTTATTCCCCAGGTGATTTTTAAAAAGCTACTGAAGCAATACAATCCCACCTTCAGAACACTGAGACAAGGAGAAAGACGACAGAAGAGAAAAAGAAAAAGAAACAACAATAGTTCTAGAAGTTTAACTCATAAACTACCACCTCGAGTAAATTATGTACTTTGGCATTCAAAGGAGTCATTCAAAATTCAAAAGATAAGGCCTTTATGTCTTATTTTTATGTAAACTGATTTCCAAAATAAATAATTTTTAATAACTATTTAAAATTTGAGAGAAAATGTGTAGGTTTTCCTTGCAGACCATGTTTTTTAAATTATAATTTCCATAGTTGGGGCGCCTGGCTGGCTCAGTTGGTAGAGCATGCAACTCTTGATCTTGGGGTCATGCGTTCAAGCCTTTTGGGCATAAAGTTCACTTAAAAGAGAAAAAGAAGAAGAAAACAATGACTAATGAATTTATCTGTCTACGAATGCCAGAAAAGCTGGATAAAATTGAAAAATTCAGTTGATCTATAATTCCATAGCAATGTAATATCCAGTAAAACATTCAAGCTATTGATGAAAATGACAATATACTAATAGCTATATAGCTCTGACTTAAACACCTTTGTCACATACAGTAATTTACTGTCTTTGGACAATATCTCTTATCTTTTATCTATTTCACTCTACTCAGTTACCTATACGTTTCTAATTGCTCCATCTGCCAATTTCTCTTCATTGAAATGTCAAATATCATTTATGGGCTCCTTTAAAACTTTGCCAATATACTAACTACATATTATATTGATTTTCATAAGGAAAAATTAGTTTTTGAAAAAGGAAAAACAATTTAAAATGTTCATATTATATCATACAAAACAGTCTTCAACGGAATTTTTTTGGTAAACTATGTTGCAGTCTTTTACCAACGTTCTTTGGTTCAGTATAAATGATATGGTAAATTTGCATTCAAATTCATGGAACTTTTCAAATCTGTTTCCCATTTAGCTGGCCAGCCAAAAACAATATTTTCATTTGTAAACAGCTGTTTCATAATCAGCTCTTTTGTACTACGTGGAACTCCATAAAAAAATTGAAAATTTTATTTAAAATACAAGAATTGCATTAATCCACTGCAAATCATTGATTAGTTTTTGTATACTACCACACAGTTTAACTTATAAGGAAAGATTTTAAGGAAAATTTAATCTTGTGTCCAAATATAACATTACTTTAAACATGAGGTCATCTAAACATCTGTCTCCAATATATCACTGGGGATTTAAATCAAAAGTCTGCTAAACATGTACAATCATTTTGAAAATAAATAACAGGACAAATTTTGTCTTGATTATGATTATCATGCATTTTAAAAGGAAACATTTATTCTAATAAGAAAAGTCTGAACTAATTTAAACTTTATTGACATTAACTTAAAATAGTTTCATACAAGACTAAGAGATATATTTCATTTATTTGCTGTTTAACAATACTTATATTTTAACTTTTCAACATTAAATGCTATTCCTCTTTATAATATTTTTTATCTTTGCAAAATATTTAAGGAAAATTTTCAATACATAAAGTATTTCCACTCAATAACTGAAAAACTAACAATATTCGTTCTGAACTTTCCTTCCTTTAGGGCAAATATGAATCCTCAACAAGAACTAAAATGGTTCTATCCATTTAACTGACTCCTGCTTTATGCTTTAAAGTAATGTGAACATGGCTAATTACAAAAGACAGTTATGACAATAACTTTACTCTAAGACTTTACAATCAGAAAAAAATGGATGTATTTTGAGGAGAGTTTAATTAAACTTAAACTCTTTACCTTACTGTAGAATTTAATTTGTGTCTAGTAAGTGCGACTATTTTAAATTCAACAACAGGATTACTACTACCAGTTAACTACTTGAGATGAAGTCGCATTAAAAATAAACCAAAATGCTTAATCTTCAAAAGTTTCTGCCAAAACTAAAATGAACATTAGCTGTTGAAAAGCTGGAGAAAAACAAATTAAAGCATCGCTGGATAATATATTCTTAGAAAAACACCACAGCATTCCCTACTGTGGCAGAAATCACCAGAAAATTCAGCTGCAGGGGATATTAGTGTCCAAGCTGATCTTGCATCTAGTAGGCTGTCACAAAATATAACTGTAAAACACGGTCATTATGGGTTTCTGAACTACCTCAACTCTTTTCTTCTTCTGCCCTATGTCTTGGAAGACTTGACAGCTTTGTCCTTGGCAATTTCAGGTCATGGATTTTGCCTTGGTAGACACAGGCTAAGAATTTCAAGTCCACTTATGACACTGTGTACATAACTCTTTAAAGGCAACACGTGTGTCTTACTCATCTTGGATGCCCATTACCTAGAACTCCATCGGACACATACCGGCAGCTTGATAAAGATAAATGCATGAATGAGCTGATGACAGGAATATCTGACTAGAAAACAGGAATCTTTGCCCTAGTTGAGTTGAAACTGCCTACTAATAAACTGCCTTAGTTTCCCCACCTATAAAATGAGGCTAATTCTCGAACTGTATCCTCACTGAGGTATTGTGAGAACTGAAAGAACACATACATACAAAACTATCTGGAAAACTAGCAGTAGTAAACAAGTGTGATTATTGTGGTGAGTGTCAACAATATATACAGGTTAAAACTGTATACACCAAGAAACAGATAATGAATGTGAGATGAATAATAATATTTTAAAACGTTCTTTTAAAGAAGCTTAAAATTAAAACAACTTGTTTACCAAAATAATGTGATATGTTGAAATACAGAGAAATTCACGTCGGAAATACAGTTAAAGAACTGGGGGGCTGAGAAATCCCTCTGGAAAAGTTAAGTCTGTGCTTTCATTTTTTTTTTAACTTTATAAGATCTTGAAAACTTAATAATTAACGTCTTTTGGATTACCAGGAAGAAATTCAAGCTTTCTTATGTAGTTATATACAATTGAGCTTTTCCTGGATCTTTGCCTTCCCATTCCAAAAGGTTTAATAATATAATGAATGGCTAAATATGCTGATTCAGCATAAGCAATATAAAAGCATGTATTCTCGAGTTGCCATTGGTTTTCCCTCAAATTCACACAAACACAGATATGAACTAAGTGCGATATGTTTGAATTACACTGATCTTTGTGTTAAAATAGTATAGATTTGTCTTTATGATTGTCAATTATCTCCCTTTTTTCAAAAAACCACTAAAATATAAAAATAATTTTACTTTAGTATAGTTTCATTTTGCTTTAGTATAGTTCCATGTGTATAGTTCCATTAAAAATAATTTTGCTTTAGTATAGTTCCATTTGTTCCAATTCTCAAAAACTTTGGGTTCCCACATATTTTACAATTTTCCATTTCTTTCTTAGTAGCTTTGCTCTACTATGATGTTGATAAAAAGTGGCCCGTTGAAAAATCACTCAATTTAGCTTTGCCCTATTCAGTTTCTCAAAATACTTACAACAAAACATGCAAGGTACTCTGTGTCACTTTTTTTTTTCTAGATCATATTTTTATTTTTCAAAATATCCACATTAGCAAGTTTTTCATACATTTTTTGTCTGAATGCTTTATTATAATACAGGCCCCACCTTCAGGGACAGTATTTCTGAACCTCGGCTACACACTGGAATCAGCCGAAGCACGTTAAAAATGCCAAGTCCTGGACCCAACCCCCAAGATGCTGATTTTGTTGATCTGGACTGTGGTGCTGGCACCGGGATCTTTTTAAATTACCCAGGTGATTCTAATGTGCAGCCAAGGCTGAGAACCATTGCTTTTACAGTCTTGTACAGGAGACTGCTGATAATAGCAACAAACCATCAATTTATGGAGGGCTTACTTGTGCCAAGCAGCAGGCTAAGCACCTTCTGTGCATTATCTTATTTAATTCACAACAACCTTATGAAGAAAGATTCTGTTACTAACTCCTACTTTATGAATAAGGATGTGAAGATTAGAGAGATTAAGAAACTTTCCCAAGGTCCCACCACTCTTAATTGGCTGAAAGAGGACTTACACACAGCTCTGTCCAACTCCAGAAGAGGAACTCTTCATCACTGACTACCATCGGCAGAAACTATGCCATAAGCCAGATTTTTTAAAAAGGCAAGTCAGAGTGCTATTGAATAGAAGAAGTGACAGAAGAATTAGCTTTGGGGATACAAAAACACTAAAATAAGCAAGATACTGGAAATGCCCATTTTTCTCCTTAGCCTGATTGTCAGAATAAATTGTTAGCTTTCTCAAAATAGTAGTATTTGAGGAAAAGAACATTCCCAGGCAGTGTCCTGGTCTAGCTGCATACCTCTCAGTTGTCATGGACACAGGAAGGAACAATGAAATCATTATTTGACTATTATTTTTTAGTTGCTAGTCAGCATATGATTCTGTCTGTAAACTGCATCTCTGCATTCCCTACAGATCAGGGGAGCTGTCCCTCCTGGTAGTGACAGAACAACCACAAACAAAACAATCCTTCTCAGGGGAAAGCCATCTTTATCTGTCAGTATTAGTCAGTTGAGAAACAGAGCTGCAGGCAGCTGAAAAAACAGTTTGACTGTTTTAAGTTTACAGGTGGCCTTATAATGGAAATTTTTACACACTGAAATTCCTTTTTCAAGTTAAAAAAGTTTGGACAAAAAGGGACAAAATTTGGCAGTATTTTAATGCAATGCTTCTAACCAGCTTGCGAAAGCAAAATATCAAATTTTAGTGAAGGTTGGTGAACTAAGCACCCGCCTTCTGGCAAACAGACTCAGTTAACTATTACCACCCTTTCTGGGCTGAACATTCCTCATGGTTAAAATCAGATCGGCCACACTTATCACAGGGCCTGATATATAAAAGACATGTAAGAAATGTTTTCTGAATGAATTCATGGACATTGGGAAGAATTAATTTAAAAATATTTTAATAGAAGGTTGTATACACAGAAATATAATAATAATGTTAGCATGTAAATAATTGGATACCTGCTCAAAGCCCAGCCAGAAAGTATTTCCGTGTGTGTGTGTGTGTGTGTGTGTGTGTGTGTGTGTGTGTTGTTTGCTTGGAAGAAACCAGGATGAAAAAAGAAGGCATTTGACTAATAATTACATAACCATTAGCAGCAAAGAAAACTTGGGGTTCCACAAAAGATACCTGTTGTGCTTTCCTCAACATTTGGGGCAATGAAGCAGACAAAGCCAGTTTATTTTGTAGGTTGCTCAAAACCTTCCTGATTGGCCTACCAGAACTTATTAAACTTTTTCTGGGAAAAGGCACAGTTTGGAGCCTATCCCAAACAATAAAATAGAATTAATTACATTTATCAATTTAGCTACTAGAATAAAAGTTTTCTGGAACAACATCAGGGTTTTAAAATGTCAGATTAGGAAGCTATTTATGGCGTGCTTTGGTGGGAAGCCCTGGACAGGCCCCTGAGAACACCGAACCTTGGGGTTGAGGGACTAGAAAAAAATACAGAAACTAATGAGAATGGGTGATTACAAACTTCGGTAATAATTTTGCCTTCAATTCCTGGGAAAAGGACTAACAGATCCCTGTTAATCTATAAACCAGTAGTTGTCAATCACATGGTTGGTCTCGTTCTCACCGGCATGGGATATGGAAATAACCACATTAAAGGAAAGGTCTTTACTACTTGTATTGATTAATAATACTTGATACACTTGCTCCAAATAATACTTTGCGATTTTAAGATAGCCAAAGTTATTATGAATGATAAATACAATAAAATACCTACAAAAATATACATGCCCTTCTTTTTTTAAAAAAGTAGGTTTTGGGGGAAAGGGAGTGACCCAAGTTATTTGATAGGGTGACCACTGGAATATGAACTGAGAATCACTCCTATAGGCCCACTATGGAATACTGAAAATGAAACCTAATGACTCCATTCTGGGAATAAAAAATAAAAATTTCTGGTAAAAAATAAGATCATGTTAATGATATCCAGGTTTGAGAACATAACAAAAACTCCACCACCCCCAAATAAGGTTAGGTTTCTTGAAGAAAAACAGAAAAATACAGTTTACATTGTAAATTGTAGAACAGAATTATTGTTTGCACACACATATTCATATAATATGGCACTCATCTATGACAATTTTTTTAAATGCCTGGAATAGGCCTAAATACTTTTACATTTTCCCTCTCTGTTAGTAACTAGCATTTACTGAGTGCTTACTAAGTGCTAGGCACAATGATAAACCTTTACATGTATCAACCCATCTGATCCTTCTAACAACGTCATGAAGTATTGCAATATATCCTATGGATAAACCACAGAAATGTTAAGCTGTCTGCCCAAAGTAACACATCTAGTGAATATCGAAGTTGGGATCTAATGCCAGTCGGTAAAGCATCAGAATCCCTACAGGACGTCACCTCCCTGTATCACCTCTACTGTCTTCATAAGGTAAAGTTCACTATCAAAACATGGATGCCTTTTGATGAGGTGCTCCATTTTCTTCTTTATTGATCTCAGTTGTAACTATTTCATTGCTTAGCTCCCACGGTGTACTCAAAAGTTTGCCATCTATGTAGCCATTTTTGGAAAATGATGTAATTCCAAAACAAATATCAGAGAACAAAAATTAGGTAGATCAATGTTTTCATATATATATATATAAAATAATATTCATATACATATATATTTCATGAAATATATTATGTGTATATATATGATAAATGACTGGGAAAAAACTACAACCAGCACAGTGGACTTTGAGCTTGGGAAAATAAACCTACCCTCAAGCAGTTAGCAACTCAACCAATAGTCTATATATGCTTCTTATAATCATTCCTGGGAAGGCCGGTATTGGGAAGAAACAGGTCTACATCCATGCACAGTCAAGATCTAGGTTTGTAGAATCGATGGGACTTAGACTATATAGGATTAAAGTCCCTCCAAGACTGGCTCCTTCTTAGGGCAATCAGGACGGGAAAAGTAGGACCCTTTGGATTTCCTTTTTCTTCCATTGCCACTATTAGGAATAAAATGGAATAATGCATCTGGGACCCTGCATGGTTCCTGGGGTCATGTCTGAATTCGGTGACAGGTGAGCACTACCAATGACATGTATGGGGCATGGAAGAAACTGCACCAACTCCTTCAAATCACATAGAAAGCAATATATGCTCTAGCATCTTGCTGAGAGGTTTAGAATTTTTAAAATTAATTAACATTCAATTTTTTAAAATTGATTAACATTCAAGAATTAATTAACATTGGGAACCAAAATAAATTTAACATTCATTCAGTCATCTATTCATCCAACAAATGTTTATTTAGTATCTAGCCTGTGCCATTTTCTGTTTAGGGACTAGGGATATAGCCAGGTACCAAACAGACTAAGATTCTTATCCTCAGGGAGCTTATCATCAACGGATAGGAATAAGAGCATGTTTTAATATCTGTCACTATTATACATCAGGCTTTAGTTAACAATTAATATTATGCATTCTTACATTTAAATAAACATGTCATTGTTACAGGTCGATAAAATATAAAAACTAAGATTTCTTTAAAAATTTAATATATGGCTATTTTTTCAGTTCTGTAATGTTAATAAAACATACATTAGAAGTGTGACTTTCCTCATGTATGTTCAAATGAAAGAATACATAAATTTATACGAACTGCACAAATCATAACAAAAAATACAGATAGTTTTCAATGTAGAAATAGTTTTAATTTGCTAACAACCTATATATATACCAATAACCACTGTGACCCCCCCATCTACTCCAACCTTGATGCTTCCTTTATTTCAGTCCCTTGCTTCACACTTCCTCTGTGATCTTCTGCTGACTATTCAACATCCATCTATCCATCCATCCATCCATCCATCCATCCATCCGTTTATTACACAAATATGTACCAGGAACAATTGGAATGAGAACCTCTCCATTACATCTTTCCCTCAGGACGAGAGTTTCTCAGAAGTTGAAAAAGACATGAGACTCTTAATATATTAAAAAGTAAAGAAATGCCACTCTAGAAAACAGTGTGGAGGTCCCTTAAAAAGTTAAAAATTGAGCTACCCTATGACCCAGCCATTGCACTGCTGGGTATTTACCCCAAAGATACAGACGTAGTGAAGAGAAGGGCCATATGCACCCCAATGTTCATAGCAGCATTGTCCACAATAGCTAAACTGTGGAAGGAGCCGAGATGCCCTTCAACAGATGAATGGATTAAGAAGTTGTGGTCCATATATAATATGGAATATTACTCAGCTATCAGAAAGAACGAGTTCTCAACATTTGCTGCAACATGGACGGCACTGGAGGAGATAATGCTAAGTGAAATAAGTCAAGCAGAGAAAGACAATTATATGATTTCTCTCATCTATGGAACATAAGAACTAGGAAGATCGGTAGGGGAAGAAAGGGATAAAGAAAGGGGGGGTAATCAGAAGGGGGAATGAAACATGAGAGACTATGGACTATGAGAAACAAATTGAGGGCCTCAGAGGGGAGGGGGGTGGGGGAATGGGATAGAATGGAAATGGGAAGTAAAAAAGGCAAGGCATGGTGCACTGGGTGTTATACGCAACTAATGAATCATCGAACTTTACATCAGAAACCAGGGATGTACTGTATGGTGACTAACATAATATAACAAAAAAACATTAAAATAAAAAAAATAAATAAAAATTTAAAAAAGTAAAGAAATGCCAACTGTTACTAAAGTGTAGCTTATTTTAAATGCCTGCAAATCACCTATTAATGCTTTCAACACACGCAATTGCAATGAGAAAGGCAATGTCTTTATGTCTAGCCTTATTTGAAAGAAATGTCAAAAGTTTAAGTTAGGAGGTCCTTTGTGAATGTGTGGCCCCATTCAAATGGCCCTGCTGGTCCTGCTGGTCCCCCTTCCCTCGTGACTCACTGCCAAGGAGAAGTTACCAGGCTGTCTCTACATATGACCATCTCATTCTCACTCCCCACTCCTTAGAGCCCTTGAAACCTCCAGGGAAGCTAACTTCAGAAGGGCACAGAACCCTAGATTTGGGCATGAAGGTCCTAAATGTCCCAGGGTTCAGGGCTCCTATTAGTGGTATTTCACACTCACTAGGGGTTAAAAATATTTTTTTGTGGCTCGCCCACAAATTACATAACACTGTTCTAGGGGAAACGCACCCTGATTATAAACAACTAACCTAAAATTACAGATTTTTGGAACGTGACCTACACATTCAGGCATTACACGAAACTACATTTTTTCTCATACATGGTAACAGCATTTCTTATTTTTTTCTTATATATTTGTTTTGTATGTTTTTCCTATCCATGGTAATGGTAAGTCATTTTTTCCTAATTTTAACTTAACCACAAAAAAACTTACCATCTATTTCCAACTTATGTGAATAATGAAAAATAATAGACCTGCTTTTTGAATTTATATTATAAAATATTTCTGTGTATAGTTGCTCACAAGCAGAAACTGTGCATCTTATATTGATTATATGTCAAATATTCCATTATACGAAGTAAATCACACTATTTGGCATTTCCATATACCTTATGTCAGAAAATAAAAGTTTTATTTTCAGTGCAGCTCTGAGAAACTATCACTCCTACAAGGAGCATTCCCTCTACTATCACCAAAATAAGATGCTACGAATGAGTTCAAAGCACTGGCTTCTAAAATAGAAGATATTTTCTTTGTCTCTGCCACATTTATGGCTGATCAGACAGGGGCACATAAGCAAAATATGTCTCAAAAGAATTGTATCATTTTGTGGCAAATGCAATTGGAATAAAAAATAGATTTATTGAGTAGATATATTCTAAGAACTGTGCAAGTCCTGGAGATACCTAAAAGGGGCTCGCTCTTTGCAAGACTTAAAAAACAAGAATTAAATCCAGTGTAATCTTTTAAATTAATCACACAAAAAAAATCTAAAGTAATCGTGAAGAGCATCCATGTAGAGTAAAACATAATACCACATAATATGTAAGCATATCAATGAAAACATTGTAAATACAAACAATACTGGATAATGTCTATTTAAAAACCCCTATTGTATGGACAGAGGATACATTTTTAAAGTATATAATATATAAATTCAGCAAGGGTCACAGAGACACCATCATCACTGCTTTCTTTCCATATAACTTAGGAGCCAGTGTCCCTACTATTCTTTCTTTTCTTTCCCTTCTTTGCTTCGCTGTTGACCTTCTAACCTCCAGCGTATGTGTGCTCAAAAGAATAGAAGGTACAGGCCAATGCAGATCTTTACAAAAACATGAAGGAAACAGAAAAAGTCTTACCCTTCTTTGATGCTTGGTCAGGCAAACACCAGATCATATTGTTCCGTAAAAGAAAGTTGCTGATATTCTTTCCAATTCTGATATGATCACATTTCTACTTTCATCTTAAAAGAATATGAAATAAATGTTTTCTTAGCTCAACTAAAAAAGCCCCTGCTAATCAAAATAAATCACTAAAGGTTCTATAGTACTTTTTATATTAAGTATTTTCAATATTCATCTTCTTTATAATTTTGTTAAAATTTTATGTATAAATTTCTCGTTGAGAAAGAAATGAGTTTAATTTACTAATCATTTTTCTTAAAAAAATGTTTTAAAAAACATGGGCAAGTTACACTGCCATCTTGTGGTTAGGAGTTCATTTACAGTGGCAAGGACTTCTGGTATTTCCATTAATTCCACACACAGTATGTATTAAACAAAACAAAACAAAAAATCCTGTTTGGAACTTAAGAAAATACATTCTTTATACACCTCCCTCGCTTTCTTATGTTAAAGCTCATTATATGAAAACAAGAAATGGCATTTTGAGGGGCTGCCCCAGATAGATAAATAAAAAGAACTATGCATTTGGCACTCTAGATCTTGCTCACAGAAACTTGTAATTTACTATTAGTGTATACACACTTTAACCCCGACAATTTAGAAAAACAAAATTATGGAATCTAGGAGTTTCGTTTCCACAAGGTAATCTCCAAGACCTAAAAGCAATGAATATGACATTTATGCTAAACTTACCAACGGTTTTTGTTTGATCCAGAACTCTAAATTCAAAAGCAAGACTACCACAGAGAAAATAAATATTATAGCAATAAAAATAGTTGTTCCCACCTCTCTTACTCATATACATAAACTTATTTTCCCATACATAGTTAAGGATAATTTAATAGAAAAATTAATTCCAAAGTCCAGTCATCTACATTTTTCAAATGTATAATTCTCTATCATCTACGCCAGGCACCTGTTTCAAATGTTTTACAATGGTAGGATCTAATTAGAAGTTAACACACTTCTACATCTAACTGTCTGCAGAAAGCTTTTCCTTTTTTTTAAGCAAATCACCAAAATTATAGGAAGACAGTGCCATCTATAGGTCTGCACAAGGACAGAATGGTGTTCTATTCAAATGTAACTGTCCACTGCAATAGAGTAGCCAACCAAATGCACTGCCCTAGAAGGAAGCTCCAGAATAACTTTGCTCATTATTGAATCTCTGGAGTGGTACCTATAATTTTTTCCAAAGTATTTTAACTTACCTCTACAATCATTCTCCAAATAACAACAACAGCAACAGCCATATCAACGAGAACAAAAATAATACTTCCTATAACTGTATTATTCTGATTTCGATCATCCATAAATATTGATAATTTTCAAGAAATATTAGTTCATTGGCATTTGTCCTCTCTCTTTCTCCCTCCCATCCTCTCTCTCATAATGTAAAACTTTTTGAGCTTAATTCTGCTTTAGGTGTCATTCAATTCTACTGAAAAATATGTCATTATTATTTCTCCAAAGTTATATTCCCCCCATAATAGTCCATTCTAGATTTTACAGACATTCAACTGAATTCACACTGTGTCTCACCTAAAGCTACCAGATTCGTGCAAATGAAAAAGCTCAAAACAAACTTATTTCATTCAACTTAAATTCCCTCCTTTTTCACAGCCAGGCTCACCCAGTCTACTCTGGGGTTGCTCTCACTCCAGTGAATCATTCTGGTATCTTACCTAATTGTATAAGGCTTGTTTAACAACTACCCAAGGATTGGAGCTCAACTCATTCCTAATCAATCGCCTGTAGGGAATGACAGAAAAGAGGTAGCTCTGTCAATGCTGACAGAGTCCCCTGATGGGTGATATGGAGAATTTTATACTCGTACTATGGCTGGCATTTAGAGGTCTGGCAAAAAACAAGAAATGGCTGGTTATGCCAAAGGCAGATCTTGATTGTTCATCAATGTGTGAGTTTCTAGAGCAACTATAATATTTAAACCAGCCTGAAGGAACAGAGGTCTTATAAAGGCAAACCTCTATGGGGTTGCTAGTCTGATTTCTCATTTTGCACACCATGAGGCAGGGTGGGGTATCGGGTAGGAGTAAAAGCTCTAAAAGCAAAGAAAATCGAGCTTGAGTTCATGTTCTGTCACTGGCCTTGAGCAAGTTACTTAATTTCTCTGTGCTTCACTTTCCTCATCCTCAAGAAATTACAAATTATTAACAATAATTTAAGCAAAGTAAGGTGCTTTAAACATAGTAATCATTCAATTAATGTGAGCACTTAAGATTTATCATACTGTTTCCTGTTTGTCTGATCTCAATTATTGACTAGATAACAAGGGAGGATCCATCTAAACCCAAACAAACACCCAGAGAAGGTCACTTATAACTAGCTAAGTTAACAAAAAGAATGAATGAGAAAGACAATTCAAAATAGGATGAGTACAATGATACAACAAAGAGAAAATGGTATTTGATGATCTGATACTAGTTTCAAAATTTACCTCTGAAACATTACCTTTGAAAATCACTAAAAATCCACATAACTCTTGTTCCCACGTTATTTCTACTGTATAAATTAGAAATCTGAATCTGGGGGCACCTGGGTGGCTCAGTCGTTACGCGTCTGCCTTTGGCTCAGGTCATGATCCCAGGGTCCTGGGATCGAGCCCCCCATTGGGCTCCCTGCTCAGGAGGAAGCCTGCTTCTCCCTCTCCCACTTCCCCTGCTAGTGTTCCCTCTCTCGCTGTATCTCTCTGTCCAATAAATAAATAAAATCTTAAAAAAAAAAAAAGGAAAGAAAGAAAAGAAAAGAAAAGAAAAGAAAAGAAAAGAAAAGAAAAGAAAAAAGAAATCTGAATCTGTAGGACACCGAGAAGTTGGAAATATAGATTGGGGAGTTACGTGCAAATCGATAATACTGAAGCCAGAGAGCAGATGGGCTCACTCAGGGAGGTAAGAGTGTATAGAGCAGAGAACTTAGGACCCTGCAGAATGCCAATTTTTGAGGAAAGGGAACAAAGAGAAACCAGCAAAGGAAAGAGTAAAGAAGTGATTGGATGTGAAGAGGAGAGTAACAATCAACTGTAGAGATGACTTTGAAGAGAAAAATTGGTCAGAGTGTGAAATTTTACAAAGATTAGGCAAAATTAAGAATGAAAACCAGTAGTTAACAGTTTGAACAGAAAGGTAAAGACTGATATGCCAGTTATAGGAGGTTGGAAACTGAGCGAAGAACTCTTCACAAAGGTTGACAATGAAAGGAAGAGAAACGTAGGACCATAGCTTGAGATATGGAACATGAATGAGATATGGAACACAATACGAAGAAAAAAAAGTGTGGGTTGAACTGTGTTCCCCCAAAAAGATATGTTCAAGTCCTAAACCCTAGTATGTGACCTTATTTAGAAATAGGGTCTTAACAGATATAATCAAGTGAAGATGAGGTCATACCAGATTAGAGTGCGCCCTAGTCCAATGATATAAAAAGAGGGAAATTTGGACAGATAAAGAGACAGATGGGAAAAGAAAGCCATGTGATGACAGTCAAAGAACGCAATGATTCTGAGCAACTACCAGAAGCTGAGAGAAGCATGGACCAAATTCCCCTTTGCTGCTTCCAGAAGGAACCAGCCCTGCCCACACTCTGATTTCAGACTTCTAACAGCCAGTACTGTATGACAATAAGTTCCTGTTATTTCAAGCCATCCAGTTTGTGGTACATTGTTCAGACAGCCCTAGCAAACTAATACAAGGGATCAAAAGATACAGATCTAATAAAATACTTAGAATGTGTATAAGCCATGATCATATCAAAGTATGGAAATAATTGGCACAAACGTAATAATTTAAAACCAAAAGGAAAAGAAATTGTTAAGAAAAATCAGTTAAAATCTAGAACAATTAAGAATCTCATAGATTGGGGCACCTGGGTGGCTCAGTCATTAAGCGTCTGCCTTTGGCTCAGGGCGTGACCCCAGGGTCCTGGGATCGAGCCCCGCATCAGGCTCCCTACTCTTCTGGGAGCCTGCTTCTTCCTCCCCCACTCCTCCTGCTTGTGTTCCTTCTCTCGCTGGCTGTCTCTCTCTCTCTGTCAAATAAATAAATTTTTTAAAAAATGAAAAAAAAAAAAAGAATCTCATAGATGTTACTTAACCTAGTTTCATTTATTAAGATATCACCTACTTAAATCATCAAGATGTTTGAAAATGATTTGTGCACCTCTTTTCATTTTGGGGAGATGGAACAAAAGATGATATATAAATTTTAAAAATTATCATAGACCTCTCACTCAGAAGGTGGCAGACATTTTAGACCTGAAGATAATTTTTTCACTTCATTTACCAAATGATTACAATATAAGAAAATATTGCTAAAGAAATGTTGCAAATATTCATTGTCTGATGACTTGAACCTCAGCATACTTTTCTCTCTTCAGAGAAGGACCCTAAGAATATAATCCACGGCTTAAGCTTCTGATATTTATTCATTATTACAGTCAACATACATTTCTGAGCATCTACTATGCTCTACCTAAAACACCAGGTTCTCAGCGGCTCTGAGATGTTGTAGTCAAGACTGGGAAGGGAAAGCAGCACACAGGCAAAGGAGATGAGGAAGTGCTGGTTTACAAGACATTCCTAAAATGTTCTAAAAAAGTTGATTAATGTTTTTATGTCAACCAAATCACGTACGCACATATTATATTTATGCTTTTGTCTTTCACTAAAATAAATAAGTAAATAAGGATGAAATTTAGTTTGTAAATAAACATTGTAGATATTCAATATTAAAAAATAATTAAATAAATAAAATGTCTTTCACTGAAGGACAGTAAAATAAATCCTTTGAAATATGGTTATGCAATTCATATTTTGCTCTTGCTTAAATTCATATTTTTGAGAACTAGATTTTCTTTAAGAGAGACAAGATAGAGCTACCCTATGACCCAGCAATTGCACTACTACGTATTTATCCAAAGGATACAAACATAGTGATTTGAAGGGGCACCTGCACCCCCATGCTTATAGCAGCAATGTCTACAATACCCAAACTAAGAAAGAGCCCAGATGTCTATCAACAGATGAATGAATAAAGATGTGGGGTGTGTACACACACATACACACACACACACACACAGTGGTATATAACTCAGCCATCAAAAAGAATGAAATCTTGCCATTTGCAATGACGTGGATGGAACTAGACGGTATTATGTTAAGTGAAATAAATCAGTCAGAGAAAGACAAATACCATGATTTCACTCATATGTGGAATTTAAGAAGTAAAACAGATGAACGCAGGGGAAGGGAAGGAAAAATAAAATAAGATAAAAACAGGGAGACAAATCATAAGAGATTCTTAACTATACGAAACAAAGTGAGGGTTGTTGGAGGTGGGAGGGGGATGGGGTAATTGGGTGATGGGCACTTGAAGTAATACGCACTGGGTGTTGTATGCAGCTGACGAATCACCGAATTTTACCTCTGAAACTAATAATACAGTATATGTAATTAAATTGAATTTAAATAAAAATTTTAAAAAGAGACAGGACACATTTTATTTAAAATACATCTTTTAACAGTATTTTATAATTAATTTGAGCAGTAGAGTTGCTTCCTCCTATGCGGTTGAAATAAGGGGAATTTTTCCTCCCTAATTACCCAGATAATGGGTTCTAGCTTTCCTTTGATGTTCCTAAAGGCTCACCTGTTTCACTACAACCTGCTATTTATTATCAAACAATTGCATTTTTCCCAAGTTCTGAAGTTCGAAAGGTGCCATTTATCCAAATCACATGTGTGTCCCCTTTGCATCCATTCTGAAAAAGACTTTTCCTTGATCAAAATTTTAACCTTGATTACCCCCCAGTACATCACCCCTTTTATTACTTAGCCCAAATTAAAGTTCACAGGACTACTAGTATACATACCACCTGTTAAGGTACTTTTTTTAAAACTATATTTTAACTACTATGGATTAAAGCAAAAAAAGGTAAAAAAAATCTTGTAAAAATGAAGATACATAAGATATATAAGATCAGGAGTTTAAAAAATAAGATTTGAAATTATTCGGTACCATTTTAGTTACCTTTTTAGGTTGAAAGCCTTGACTCTCAGCCATCAGTATATTGTGCATTTTACCTATACTTTCAATAGTTAACTTCCCAGAGACCTATCTATGAATCCCAGGCTTCTTTCCCCCTAAAAAAGGTTTTTCGTTTCACTTTCTCATTTGACCCCTTGAAGGTGATTAATGAGACAAACTGCACAAAGTACTGGAACTGTGTCTAGTGCAAACTTGGAAAACTTGTTTCCAGAATACTTTGACTACACAATTTGACTAAAATATCTCCAGGCAGACACACAAAATAAAACCTGTAATTGGAGATGTGATGGGGATGTGTGCCTACAAGATATAAGAAACTAGGGTGGGGCTGGAGAGGAGCCTGAAAATTTTGGGAAATAAATCAGTGTCCTGCATGAATGGTGATCATGTAAGAGATATAAGGAGGGAAAATGCTGTAGGAAGTTCTCTGAGTGGCACTGGCAGACTTCTGGGAATATGAGTATGAGATTCTGGGAGACAGGAGGAGGAGGGTCTTAGAGACACCACTGTGCAAGGGAATTCAGTGTGGACAAGGCCTAGGCATACCCTCAGGAGGGACCCTGACAGGCTCTGGTGAGAGTAGGGTCTCTCCGGGACCCAAGACGACTTGCCAGAGGCCCTGGAAAACTCTGAAGTTAGAGGCAAAAGCCCAATGAGAACTTGGGGAGAATACCCATCTGAGTGAGCCTAAAAGGCTTCTATATGACATGGGAAATAAGAACCCTGTGAGCTTCGGAAACACATGGAAGAACCCAAACTGGTTATTAAGGAGAATGGGAGGGTCTGAGGTAAAGCTAAGTTCCTGTCTCCAAGGAAGAGATGTGCATAGAAGGGAAACTTCCTGGAGCCCTACTGGTGAGAAGACAAGGTAATGATGTGAAATACTGAGGCTTAAGGGACCTTGGGAACTCCAGCAAGTTTGGGGGGAATCATGTCAGTATTGTTGTCAGGTTGCTACCAACCCCCTTGGTCATTGTGAGAAATAGAAAAAGATGTCCCAGAACCGTATGATCCTCTCAATAGATGCAGGAAAAGCATTTGGCAAAGTACAGCATCCTTTCCTGATTAAAACTCTCCACAGTGTAGGGATAGCGGGAACATACCTCCATATCATAAAAGCCATATATGAAAAGCCCATAGCAAATATCATTCTCAATGGGGAAAAACTGAGAGCTTTTCCCCTAAGGTCAGGAACATGGCAGGGATGTCCACTATCACCACTGATGTTCAACACAGTACTAGAAGTCCTAAGCTCAGCAATCAGACAACAACAAAAAATAAATAAAAGGCATCCGAATTGGCAAAGAAGTCAAATTCTCATTCTTCACAGATGACATGATACTCTATGAGGAAACCCAAAAGACTCCACCCCAAAATTGCTAGAACTCATATAGGAATTCAGTAAAGTGGCAGGATATAAAATCAATGCACAGAAATCAGTTGCATTTCTATACACTAACAATGAGACAGAAGAAAGAGAAATTAAGGAATCGATCCCATTTACAATTATGCCAAAACCCATAAGATATCTAGGAGTAGACCTAACCAAAGAGGCAAGGGATCTTTACTCAGAAAACTACAGAACACTCATGAAAAAAATTGAGGAAGACACAAAGAAATGGAAAACAAACAAACAACAAAACCATGCTCATGGATTGGAAGAACAAATATTGTTAAAATGTCTATGCTACCTAGAGCAATCTATACATTCAATGCAATCCCTATCAAAATACCATCAACTTTTTTCACAGAGGTGGAAAAATCCTAAAATTTTTATGGAACCAGAAAAGACACCAAAGCCAGAGGAATGTTGAAAAAGAACACCAAAGCTGGAGACATCACAATTCTGGACTTCAAGCTGTATTACAAAGCTGTAATCATCAAGAGAGTATGGTACTGGCACAAACACAGACACAAAGATCAATGGAACAGAACAAAGAACCCAGAAATGGACCCTCAACTCTTTAGTCAACTAATCTTTGACAAAGCAGGAAAGAATATCCAATGGAAAAAAGACAGTCTCTTCAACAAATGGTGTTGGGAAAATTGGGCAGGTACATGCAGAAGAATGAAACTGGACCATTTCCTTACACTATACACAAAAATAGACTCAAAATGAATGAAGGACATAAATGTGAGACAGGAATCCATCAAAATCCTAGAGAACACAGGCAGCAACCTCTGTGACTTTGGCCGCAGCAACTTCTTGCTAGACATGTCTCCAAAGGCAAGGGAAACAAAGACAAAAATGAACTATTGGGACTTCATCAAGATAAAAAGCTTTTGCACAGCAAAGGAAACAGTTGACAAAACCAAAGACAACCAATAGAATGGGAGAAGGTATTTGCAAATGTCTTATCAGATAAAGGGCTAGTATCCGAACTCTATAAAGAACTGATCAAACTCAACACCCAAAAAATAAATAATCCAATCAAGAAATGGGCAGAAGACATGAACAGACATTTCTCCAAAAAAGACCTACAAATGGCCAGCAGACACATGAAAAAACGCTCAACATCACTTGGCATCAGAGAAATACAAATTAAAATCACAATGAGACACCCCCTCAAACTGATCAGAATGGCTAAAACTTACAAATCAGGAAACCACAGAGACTGGCGAAGATATGGAGAAAGGGAAACTCTCTTACACTGCTAGTGGGAATGCAAGCTGGTACAACCACTCTGGAAAACAGATGGAGGTTCCTCAGAAAGTTGGAAATAGAGCTACCCTATGACCCAGCAATTGCACTACTGGGTATTTACCCCAAAGATACAAATGTAGTGATCTGAAGGGGCACCTGCACCTCAATGTTTATAGCAGCAATCTCCACAATAGCCAGACTATGGAAAGAGCCCAGATGTCCACTGGCAGATGAATGGATAAAGAAGATGTGGTTTATATAGGAATATTACGCAGCCATCAAAAAATGAAATCTTGCCATTTGCAACGACTTGAATGGAACGTCGTTGGGTATTATGCTAAGCGAAATAAGTCAATCAGAGAAAGACAATTATCGTATGATCTCACTGATATATGGAATTTAAGAAACAAAACAGAGGATCATAGAGGTAGGGAGGGAAAAATAAAACTGATGAAAATGGAGACAAATCATAAGAGACTCTTAATCTTAGGAAACAAACTGAGGGTTGCTGGAGGGGAGGGTTGTTGGAGGGTGGGGGGATGGGGTAACTAGGTGATGGACATTAAGGAGGGCAGGTGATGTAATGAGCACTGGGTGGTACATAAGACTGATGATTCACAGACCTACACCTCTGAAACTATTATATGTTAATCAAATTTAAATTAAAAAATAAGTAAATTTAAAAAAAGAAAAGAAAAAGGTGTCCTTACTCCCCCAGATGGATACATCTCTACTCTAGGATACATGGATTATGAATCATCATGGGCTAGATTTCAGCTCCCACTTGCTCCAGTGGCCAGAGCCCTTTTTCAGTATACAATGTGCCCAACTGCACATTTAGACTCCAGATGGATTGAGAATTTTCTTTTGGCTAAAAGCTAATCTTGCACCCATGTATATGAAAATATTTAGAAAGAGAAACACGCTATTTAGCAGAAAGTCTGTAAGAATTGTATTTGTAGATAAAAGATCTCTTTTAAGGGATGTAAACTCACAAGAAATATGGAAATCGTAAGGGATAGTAGACTTAATTTGATCTCCCCAAATTCTAAAAATGTCTCACAATGGAAACAATACCCTCCTTGTCCCTCTCCTACCCTGATTTCCTACAGAAATGGTTGCATGCTAGTGCAACCATAGGCAAATTAATTAGGCCCTCTGTGCATCAGTCTTCATCCTGGAGTTGTGAAGAGGATTAAACATGTTGATACATGTAAAGCTTAGAACTGAGTTTACCATTTAGTATTTATTCAATAAATGTTAGTTATTTTGATTATTTGTGCCATTCACATGTTAATGAGAATGTTAAGCTGGATGAGGCTGTAGAGGCTATCTGGGAAACCTTCATGCAGAAAACAGTTTTCAAGCTTGGCCTTGGAAAATAGGTAGGATTTCAATAGGTAGAGAAAATAAGAGGAGGACATTCCAGGCATCGTGAATACAAGTGCAAAGGTACAGGTAACATTCAAGTACGGCAAACAGATCTATTTAGCAGAAACTGAGTGGCATGTGTAGGAGAGGAGTGGAAAATAAGACTGACAGCTAAACTGGGAGCATATAATAAAGTGTGCAGAATGCATTCTTCTCTCTCTGGTCAGCAATGAAAACCAAGAATGTTTTAACTTGTAATCCTCTGCCAATCTGGTTCCCCTCTATAAATTATAATCTCTTTTCCTCAAAGGTCTTCTAACTCAGTGCTTCTAAAACTGGAAAGTGCAGATGAAAGACTTGGAGTCCTTCCTATAATGCAGATTCTGATATGGCAGATCTGGAGTGATGCCTGAGAGCCTACATTTTAAACAAGCTTCCAGGTGCTACCATGTGCCTGAGGCTGCTCATCCACAGGTCACATGTTGAGCACCAAGGGTGTACTCCAATGGCCTCTTGTCATTCTCATCCTTACCCCTCCTGCAGTGTTTGGATTTGTTGATCTTCCTGAAGTTCTCATCATTGGTTTATATTCTTTCACGTGAATCTTAGATGATTAGTTGAAGCTGAAAATACAGACTAGAAGCCTGCTCTGTAAAACTTCAATTCATATGGACTTGCCTTGAGCATAGCTTTCATCATATAAAACAAAGTTGCCATTGGTAACAATAACTTTATATATTAGGTATAGCTACAAGCTCAAGGCCAGTCTTTAGATGTATACTGTCTAAGCAACTGTCAGCGCATCAATCTCTTTGGTCTTTCAAATACAAACATCGCAAACCATCTTTTAATGAAAGACAGACATATATTGTTATGAAAGTCATCTATTGCCCATCTCATGATGTGTCTGGCTTCTCTGGAAAATAAATCTCCCCTGAAATCCCCATGCCCACTGCTGCCCCACATATCCACATGGGCAGTGGCTACAACTGACTGGTGCAGAGGTGGGCCCCTGTCCAAAATTGGGTTATCTTGAGTCTTTCCCATGATTTTACACAAGAACTGAAAAAAAAAAATCAAGTCAGTCTCTCACTGTCTCTACAGAAGTCAAGAGCATGTAAATTCAAGGGCTGTTAGGAACCACACTCTGTCATGTAGATGGAAGAGCAAAAAACAGCAGTCAGTTGTAAGGAAAAAAAACTGATGAAGGCACCAGGACGGCACAGGGAAATAGCTCCCCAGCCTGGCATGTTGACAACCTTGTACATCTCCATATAACCCTATAGGCAGGGCTAGGCCACAGTCTGACCTGAGTCTTGGCAGAATGCCCTGTGACTTCCTCTGCCCCAAGGGAAGATAAGCAGACTGGTGAGGAAGAGCTGAGAAGCGGTTTCTCCTGTTATGTTATGGAAGACTGCCGTAAGGCCATTTCTCATCTATCTCCCTAGTTTCAGTTGAACACAAGATTTTTCACCTCACTTCCATTTAGGAAAAGCTGCAGCCTTCAGTGTAAGTGGATAAGACTGTTTGACTGTGGTTCTGAGGCACCTCCTCAACAGCAAAGTGACCCACCACTCATACCGCGTATCATCTGGCCTCTCTAGTTTGGTGTCATCCATGGAATAAGGGACACAGGGAACTGACACCATAATGACTTGTTTTTCCTGTCTTTATAAGTAATAGCTGTCTGAATCCATTTGGGTATGGCAAGCCGTCCAAACAACTCTATTAGTATTACCTGTGACCCTATGGTTCACCACCACCCTGCTGCCTTGGAAATGCTTTAACCATTTGACAAAGTGAGAAAGGGTACGAGATGGCAAGAGTTCACTTCCTGAGCTCCCCTCAGTGTTCTAGCTCCTGATTCCAGTCTCTTCCAGGAATGCATCAAGACCTTGAACTCCATGAGATACCCTGGTTATTTCTCCAATAAACATCCCCAGCTTTTTTTTTCCCCCTTAAGAAAGCCAGAATGTATTTTTAACCTTTACCCTCAAAAGGTCATATAATACACACACAGAGGTGTTGTATTTGATAACATTATCAGTAATGAGAGCTCCAGCACTAGAGATTCAAATGCATTTTCTATATTTATTAAAATTCTACCTCTCTTGTATATTAGTTTCTTTTTGCCCCTGGACCTGTATATGTAATATGATTAGTCCGCATTTATTAAAGTCCAATATAAAATCCTATGAAAATGTTATTGCCCAAGTAGAATCATCATACTATGATGAAAGTATAAATTATTCTCATCATTTATCAACAATTCCATAGTACTAAATACATAAATCAACTACACTGTTTAATTTACCTTAGAAATGTACTAATCTTCATTCAGATTAGTTACAACTGTAAGAACATGATAGAATCACACATTATATCTGTGCCAAATATTTATCATCCAACAAAACAGTGTAAGTAGGATTACAGTTTGATCTACTCTTAACATCCCTTGAATTTAGCTGCGTCTAGTATAGAGTATGATCGCCTAAGCCAAATACAGATGCTTCTGAATCATTAGTCATAGGTTAGGATGTTCATCAATCAGCCTTATTCTACTATTGGGACAGCTAAGTTTTCTTTGATCAGGGTCATGGACTCTGAATCAACTGAGCCAGGGACAGCTGACAGAGTCTTGGACATTGTGAAACTAGCCAAAATGGTGAGTAAACTGGTGAAAATTCATCATCACTACAGGGAAACAACTAAAAAAGCAGACAGTGGGACCTCTAACGTCATAATTATGGATGGACAAAGCACAATCACATATAAGAGATGAATGTCTTGGTTGCCATGTTAACGAAATATCATCTTTGGGAAAGTGTACAGACTGTAATTGATACATTTGGCTGCGTGTGGTACTCCTGAGATGCAAGTGGTTCATGACATAATGATAACTAGTCATAATTTATAATAGGCCTTTATAAAAAGTCCAAGTTTGAAAATAAATTTGACTAGTCGATGTTAAACATTGGTCATCTAGTCACTCTCTTTACATGATTTACTAGAGTTGCCACAGTGTAACTTATTAAGAGACTACCTACATTTAGAAAAATGTTTTATGGTGATGAGTGAATTACAGTAATTATACATTTATAATAAAAATGCATCACAGTTATGAAAAATTAAATTTTCAATCAACTCATAATTTGTTTTAAAATATCTTTAACACACATTCACACAACATAATCTCACGGGTTACTTTCTCTAGCTACACTTAGTAACTGTTTCCACGAACAAATTTTTTCTGATGTTTTTTTCCCCACAGCATAACTCTCCATAAACTAACGTGAGCCAATTATACCAAAGGTGTTGATATGTGTTAACATACGCATTTAATTTTAATATGCCTACTTAAGGCACGAATAGCCCCAAGGAAGCACAGTCTGCATCGAGAAGAGCTGAGGTGTGTACTTGAATGAGCGAGGCAGGAGTTACGTAAGACCTGAATTACCCAGAAGAAGACTACAACTGAGAGCAAAACTAAGTCTGACAGAAACCGGATCCTCTCAAGCAAAGTAGCCCGCTCCGCATAAAGGCCTCCTCCAAGTTGCAGGCCTTAGGGCTGCCCCGCTCGCTTTCCAGGCTAGGGCACGGGAGGCGGGGCGCGCGAGAGCGGCGGCGCCGGGGACTTGCCCTCGGGCACCCGGCGTCCGCCGTCCGCTCCCGGCCTCCTTTGCTCTCCCGTTCGGCGGGCTCGGGCGCTGCGCCCGCGGCGCGGAATTCAGGGGAGAAACTTCGGTAGGGAGACTCGTCTGAGGAAAGTTTTCGGGACACGCGAAGGAAAAAGCAACTGGCCCGCGGCGGGGCGGGGCGACCTTACCAGCGGAACCACCGGCCAGGATCTGGCGAGAAGCCTCTTTCACGAAGCCGGCGTCGGGCTTGGCGGACATCTTCGCAAAGCCGGGACGACCGAATGGGCCGCGATGAGTGGGCGAGCTCGCCGGCCTCGCTGCCGGGCCTGTAGAAATTCCTCTGATCGAGAGAGCCGGCGCTGAGTAGGTCCTTGCGCGGAGTGGCTCCCCGTGAGGCGGCAATCCGGCGACCGCTCGGAGGCAGCGGCTCAGGGCGCAGACTCGCTGCGTGCTCTCCGGTGGGTCCGAACCTGCCCGCTGCACCCCTTCGGGGGCTCTCTGTCGCCCCTGCCAGGCCCCGTGGGCTCCAAGAAGGACCCCGGCGGAAAGAAGACTCGCGGATGCGTTTGGGTTGGCGGCCCGCGGTGGGTCGGCTTTGGTCTCCTAGATTGGCGCCCACGCGCTTCCCTATCAGGAGCCTCCTGCAGTTAGTCAAGCGGGACGCGCTGCCTCTGATAACGCTGGCCCAGAAGGGAGCCCGGCTGCGGCGCGGCTGGGCCGACCCTTGCCCTCCGGGCAAGCCAGCGCTCCGCGAGGTTCTGAAGGACCGACAGGTGAACGCGTCCTTTGCGGTTAGCTGTGCGCCGGTTGTGGGTTAGAGAGACCAACTCAGAGCAAATCCAATTTGCAATTATCGCACAATTAAGTGAATGTAGTTCTTTACAAAGAAATGGTTCTGGCTTAAGGGAGCTTATCACACCTCAGAAACTTGAGTTCTGTTTACTGAAAGACCAAAATAAAGAAGAGGCCTTGTTACAAAGAAGTCTCTTCAGTACTCCACGTCAGTGTTGCTCCAAGTATGAGCTTAAGATCCAAAAACATAAACGTAATGTGAGGGTTTGTAAGAAAGGCAAATTCATGGCCCCACCCCTACCGACTGAATCAGAATCTCTGGATATAGGGCTCAGAAACCTGTGTTAATTTAGTAAGTTCTCCAATGCTTGTTAAGATCGTTAAGTTTTGTCAACCACAGAGCTAAATAATCAAGGAATATTAAGGAGCTATCAGTGTATTCTTTCTATAAAAACATTTCATTTTTTGTACCAGCCCTTTAGGATATTTGGCAAAACGTATTAATTTATACAATTTTTAAGCCGCAAGTTACAAATGCCGTGTAGAAGAGACACAATATTATGAAATTTTAGAAAAATATTTGCCACACCCCTAACGGGTAGGAAATGATACCAGTACAAGGTTGAATGAGAGGATTTGGAGCCCCTATTGTCATATTATTTCTTAAACATTGTATTTAATACTAAATACATTCAGTTTGAACCACATAGAATTGCCAGTTTTGAAAACCAAAAACAGTTGAATATCAGGAATGTAATATGGTTAAAACTTAATATATATGCTTTCCAATTAAATGTGCAAAATATAATAATTAGTTTCATATTTTGTTTTTATTTCTGAGGCTGAGCTATTAAAAGCTGTTAATAATGATATCTGATGGGCAAAATTGTTGAAAGTAAGGAATTGAGTAGACTTGCTGCTTATGGATCAGATAGGCAAAAATAAATTTTCTCATATTTGATTAAATATTTGACTGAAATTACTGTTTGAAATGTTTACCAAGAAATAGTTTTCAGAAATTTTTGCTGTTTAGCTAAAGTAAAAGCTTTTGAGGAATGTTTCAGTCTTTTACTAATTAAATTTGAGGTCTTGAGTGCAATACAGAATCATTTATTCAACAAATTATATATCTATTATATACTGAGCACTAAAATTAGAATTTCAGAGCTCATAGAAAACATTTCCCTCATATTCCAATGAGGAAACTGAGTTTCCCAGGATCATGCCATGAATTAATAATATTGCTGGGATTTGATTCCAGATTCCCTCTTCTAACTGCAACGGGATTGTGGATTTAAATCTTAGCCACAGGCCAAACTACATTCTGTCACACAGAAACCTAAAATAATTAAATGCCCCCCCAATTAATTTCATTTATTCATATATATAAGTGGAGAATTTTTTAAGGTTAAAAAAAGTGTCACAACTATTGAACCTCAAGGCATACACTGAACCAAATTCTACATTCATTCCTTGAAAGCTTCCCTATGTGCTGGCAATGTAACACTTAAAATCCCTGGCAGAGCATATAATCTAACGGAAGAAATCCCACCATATTGCAATATAAGTGAAATTTTGTCTTCCCTAGATTATTTCAGGAAATACAATCATATTCCCAGGTCAAGATTTAAAAATAGCCTTTTTTTGTTCAGTCAGATCAGTGTAAAGATAGACTTTTAACCAATTCTATGAGTACCTTAGTCTCTGAATATCTTATCCTGAGGAGGTGAGTGCAAATTGGTGGCCTCACTAAGACGTCAGTCTCTCAACACCTGTAAATTCAGTGAGAAGACTCTCCTAGACATAGTTCCAAATATCAGTAAAAAATTGCTACCAATTTTTAATCTCTTTGGGCTAGCACCGATTTTTTTTGGAGTTAAAAAAAAGCAAAGCCTGATATCACAAATAATATAGTCCTATACCTCGAGAATAGTTGAGGATATAGGGTCTAGGTATAAGAATATTCTGAAGCTTGGGAGTCAGCCAGTATCGATCCAGAGTCGACAAATACCCACTGTGCTGAGAGCTCTGATTATGGGATGTATCTTTTATCTGCAGCCGAATTTGCCTGTGACCAGTTTTGGAATGCTGCAAGGTTTAGCACTGAGAGAAAAAAAAAGGTAAAATTCATTTGACCTACTATTTCAGATACCCTAGACTGAATCCATCACAATTACTTTCTATTATTATTTTATATAATGCTGTAATGTCCTGATATTAGAGCAAAACTGCTAAAGTATCATGCTTATATTTTTATTTTACTTTTTAAAGATTTATTTATTTATTTATTTGAGAGAGAGCGAGAGATCCCTCATGCGGGCAGTCAGGGGTAGAGAGGTGGGGGGGGGGAGGAAAAGGAGAGAGATTCTTAAGCAGTCTCCCTGCTGAGCATGGAGCCCCACACAGGGCTGGATCTCACAACCCTGAGATCATGATCTGAGCTGAAACCAAGAATTGGATGTTTAACCAACTGTACCACCCAGGCACCCCAAGCTTATATTTTTACATTATTGATTACTTAGCTAACCTTGGTTGAGAACTACATAATTAAAGTATTGATTTATCTATCAGTTTCCAGAATGGCTAGAAACTAAACTGCCAGGAGCCTTAAAATCCTCACTAAACTTAAATCTCTGACAATTTATTCAGTGTTTTTTTGGAATAAGGTTTTTGTATTGGGTCCTTAGATCAGCTACTACTGTTCAAGACCAAAATAATAGTGGTTAAATAAGATACAAATTTATTTTTCTTCTTATGCAAACCCAGTTGTAAACCATGAATAAGGTTCCAGCCAGCAGAAGGAGGAGAAAGATAAGGGTAAAGGCGGCCCTGGAAATTACAGAGATCTCATTGGTCAGAACTTGGCCATAAGGGGTATAAGGGAAATTGGGAAAGGTAGTATTTTGCTGTGTGTCAATGAGCGTAGGAAAAAAACAAAAACAAACATTATGGAAGAAGGGGAAGAACATACTGGGAAACAATCAGCAGTATCTGCCACTTTGGGGAAAAGTTTAGGAATGAAAAGCTATATTTTAAAATGACAGTATTTGCTCATTCTGAAAAATTTTGTTTTCCTCAAATTTAAAGTTTACTTCATCAGTGTCTAACTAGAAAATACAATATAACCCTGTAGTACTTGTACTATGATGGGACCCACATTTTGAAATACCGTTCATTGAAAGATACAGAGCCACTGTAGGTCCATAGATTCTTTTAATTAGGGGCAGAATTTGGCACACATGGAGTCCATCCATGGAATAGGGTGGAAAGTTGGAAAGAGTGGTTTGTGGACACAAGAGTAAGAAATCTTGATGAAAAGAGGAGATTATAACTCTTGAACTATTCAAAAGATCTGTTATTTCATAATATTCTTTTACAGAAGTATTAAAAGTACCGAAGAAATGCTATTTGCAAGTGAAAGACCGGCTTTAAAATTTGTGGGTCTGATTATCACTGCTCTAAGCTCTAACTGGCTTATAACTTACAAATACCAAGGTATCATATTATTTTTTAGGACTTAGGTTCTGGTGCATTAGATTTTCTCATCATCTAACAGAGCATTTCTAAATTCCAAGGAACTTTAGTGAACAGTATGAACAAAATAATTACTTGGGCAACTTTTTTTAATATTTTGTGATATAATAGGAACAACACTTAGATGTCATTTATATAACAGAATTCTGTTATTAGGGACATAAGCTGGGAACCTAGAAGTTAAGGCCTCTAAGCAGTCAACATGCAGAAATTGATACACTTTGATCCTAGGATCTTCCCAGGCCTTCCTGTAGAACTAGTTTTAGACCCAATTCTAAATATGTCGGTAGGGTGGTTATCTAATATCTTGGTTCATGGCAGATTAGAAAGAAGAAATTAAAAGAGAATTAGGAAGGGGGATATCAGGGAGATTCTAGAAAAGTGTAGAGCAACCTGCAAGTTTCCAGTCATATTCAGCCTGCCTAGCAAATTGGAATAATGACAACCTTCATTTAATGCTTATTTGTAACGCATTATCTTGTTCACAATATCCCCGTGACAGAAATATTCTTATCCTCATCTTATACTGGCAAGTTAAGTAACTTGCCTGAAGTCACAATGAATATTTGAGATATTATTTAAACTTAAGTATGTATAATTTAGGAGGCCTCTTTCTGAATCACTAGCTATGTTGTTATTATGTTCTAATTTTTATTTCAGCTTTTCTACCCATACAAAAAAAATCAAAATGTAAAATTATTCAGAGTAAGTAGCTTGTAGCATTCTTGACTTTGGTAAACAATGAATTGATAAGCTAGATCAGGAATTTTATATATCTGAAGTTAGAAAAACACTAACTTCAATGTCACAAATTGCATATGTGAGAATGGAGTGAATTTTCTGTTTATTAAGTCAGGGTCATCTCAGCAATGGCACCATTAACATTTTGGGCCACATAATTCTTTGTTGTGGGAGTCTGTCCTGCGCAATGCAGGATATTTAGCAGCATCCCTAGCCCGTACCCATTAGCTGCCAGTAGCTTCTCCATCCCCACTTGTGACAACCAGAGATGTCTCCAGACATTACTAACTGTTCCCTCCAGGGCAAAAGTGTCCTTAGTGGAGAATCACTGGTTTAAGTAAAAGAGCTCATATAAGTGAAGCCTACTTTATCTTTTTAGAATCACAGGATGACAAACCTGGAAGAGACTTTAATTGATTCCTTATTTGACAGTTTAGGAGACTGAGGTGGGAAGGGCAGAGGGAGAGAGAATCTTAAGCAGGCTTTACACGATGCGACATCCTACAAGCCTGAGATTGTGACCTGAGTTGAAATCAAGAGTCGGACATTTAACCGACAGAGCCACCCAGGTGCCCCAACAGTGGCTGTTCTATTTTATATATCCAAAGAAGTGTAAAGCCTTCCTACTTCTCCACATTTCTCCCAAACTTACTTTCATATATATATTTTTAAATTATAGCCATCCTAGTCTGTGTGAGGAGGTGGTATCACATTGTGGCTTTAATTTGCATTTCCTCAATGGCCAATGAAATTGGCTATCTTTTTCACATGCTTTTGGCCATTCGTATATCTTCTTTGGAGAAATATTTATTCAAGTTTATTGCTCATTTTTTATTAGGTTGTCTTCGTTACTGTGTTGTAAGAATTCTTTATGTATTCTGTATATTAAAATCATCAGATATATGATTTGCCAATATTTCTCCCATTCTGTGTGTTGTTTTTGCTTTCTTGACAATGTCCTTTGATGCACAAAAGCTTTTAATTTTGATGAAATCCAATTTATCTATTTGTTCTTTTGTTGTTTATGTGTCAAACTAAGAATCCACTGCCAAATTCAAGGTAATAAAAATTTAATCTGATATTTTCTTGTAATAGTTTTATAGTTTTAGCTCTTTATTTGGGTTGTTGGTTAATTCTGAGTTAATTTTTGTATGGTCGTACCACCGAGGTACTGTGGGTTCATTTCCAGACCAACACAATGAAGCAAATATCACAATAAAGCCAAATGAATTTTTTGGTTATCCAGTACATATAAAAGTTATTTTTACATTATACTGTACTCTATTAAGTGTGCAATAGTATTATGTCTAAAAAAAAACAACATGCATGCATTCATTGAAAAAGACTTTATTGCTAAAAATATTAACCATCATCTGTACTTTCAGCAAGTCATAATCTTTTTGTTGGTGGAGGGTCCTGCCTCAGTGTTAATGGCTGCTGACTGATCAGGGTGGTGGTTGCTGAAAATTGGGTGGCTGTGGCGATTTCTTAAAATAAGACAATGACATTTGCCACATCCATTGACTCTTCCTTTTCACGAATGATTTATCTGTAGCGTGCAAAGTTCTTTCATAGCATTTTACCCACAGTAGATCTTCTTTCAGGATTGCTGCCAATCCTCTCAAACCCTGCCACTGCTTTATCAACCAAGTTTGTGTCGTATCCTAAATCCTTTGTTTTTATTTCAACAATCCTGATAGCATCTTCATTAGGAGTAGATTCCATCTCAGGAAGCCACTTTTTTTTTTCATCTATAAGAAGTTAACTCATCCATTAAAGGTTGATCATGAGATTGTAGCAAATCAGTCACATCTTCAGACTCCACTTCGAATTCTAGTTTTCTTGCTATTTCCACCACATCTATAGTTACTTTCTCTACTGAGGTCTTAAATCCTTCAAAGTCATCATTGAGGGTTGGAATCAACTTCTTCCAAGCTCCTGTTAATGTTGATATTTTGACCTCTTCCCACGAATCACAAACATTCTTAATGACATCTAGAATGGTAAATCCTTTCCAAAAGGTTTTCAATTTACTTTGCCCAGATCCATCAAAGGAATCACTACCTATGACTGCTGTGGCCTTTCAAAATGTATTTCTTAAATAATAAGACTCGAAAGTCAAAAATACTTCTTGATTTGTGGGGTACAGAATGGATGTTGTGTTAGGCATGAAAACAATATTAATCTTACTGCACTTCCCCATCAGAGCTCTCAGGCGACCAGGTGTATTGTCAATGAGCAGTAATATTTTGAAAGAAATTCTTTTTCTGAGCAGTAGGTCTCAATGGTGGGCTTAAAATATTCAGTAAACCATGTTATAAACAGATGGACTATCATCCAGGTTTTGTTTTACATTTCTAAAGCACAGACAGAGTAGATTTAGCATATTTTTTAAAGGCTGTACGAACTTTAGAATGGTAAGCGAGCATTGGCTTCAACTTAATGTCACCAGCTGCATTAGACCCTAATAAGAGAGTCAGTCTGTTATTTGAAGGCTTTGAAGCCAGTCATTGATCTCTATCAATGAAAATCCTAGATGGCATCTTCTTCCAATAGGCTGTTGCATCTGCATTGAAAATCTGTTGTTTAGTGTAGCCACCTTCATTAATTAGCTAGATCTTCTGGATATCTTGCTGCTTCACCTTGCACTTTTATGTTACGGAGAGGCCTTCTTTTCTTATACTCAATGCTTTTCTTCTGCAGCTTTTTCACCTCTCTCAGCCTTCATAGAACTGAAGAGAGTTAAGGCCTTGTTCTGGATTAGGCTTTGGCTTAAGGGAATGTGTCTGATTTGATCTTCTATCCAGATCACTAAATTTTTTTCCATTTCAGCAATAAGACTGCTTTGCTTTCTAGTTCATGTGTTCACTGGAGTAGAACTTTTAATTTCTTTCAAGAACTTTTCTTTTGAATTCACAACCTCGCCTTTTGGCTCTAGAGGCCTAGCTTTCAGCTTATGTTGGCTTTTCAACGTGCCTTTCTCACTAAGCTTAATCATTTCTAGCTTTTGATTTAAAGTGAGAGACATGTGACTCTTCCTTTTACTTGAACACTTTAGAGGACATTGTAGAATTATTAATTGGTATAATTTCAATATTGTTGTGTCTCAGGAAATAGGGAAGCCTAGGGAGAGGGATAGAGATGGAAAAATGGCTGGTTGGTAAACTGGTCAGAACATATACAACATTTATTGATTAAATTTATTATATGAGCATGGTTCATGGTGCCCCAAAAATAATTACAATGGTAACATCAAAGATCATCGATCACAGATCTGAATAACAAATAATGAAAAAGTTGAAATATTGCAAGAATTACCAAAATGTGACAGAGACACAAAGTGAGCAAATGCTATTGGAAAAATGACACTGATATACTTACTTGATGTAGAGTTGCCACAAATATTCAATTTGTAAAAAACACACTATCTGTGAAATGCAATAAAGCAAAGTGCAACAAAATGAAGTATGCCTGCATATGGAGTGAAGTTGGCATCCAAATTCATTCATTTGCATATGGTTATCCAGATATCCCAGCACCATCTGTTAAAGAGACTATTTTTCCCCATTGAATGGTCTTGGTATCCTTGTCAAAAATCAACTGGCCATAGATATTTGGGTTTCTTTCTGGGCTCTATTCTTTCCATTGGTCTATATGTCTATCCTTATGTTTGTACCTCACTATTTTGGTTAACGTCGCTTTGTAATAAGTTTTGAAATCAAAACACGTGCATCCTCCATCTTTTCCTTTTCCAATATTGTCTTGACTGTTTGAGGCCCCTTGCAATTCCATATGAACTTGAGGATCAGTTTATCCATTTATGTAACAAAGGCCATTGGAATTTTTATAGGGGTTGCAATGAATATGTAGATCACTTTTGAGAGTAGTGCATTTTAGTTGTGTGGTCTTTTAATCTGTGAACTTAGAATACCTTTCTATTTAATTAGGTCTTTAATTTCTTTCAGCATTGTTTTTGTAGTTTTTAGTGTACAAGTCTTTTACCTCCTTGATTAAATTTATTACTCGTATTTTATTCTTTTGGATGTTGTAGTAAAATAATTGTTTTATTTCCTTTTTAGATTATTCATTGCTGGTATATAGAAACCATTGATTTTTGTGTATTGATCTTGTGACCTACAACTCCATTGAATTCATGTATTAATTTTTTTGGTGGATTCTTTGGGATTTTCTCTATGTAGAATCACGCCATTTGCAAATAGGGATAGATTTACTTCTTCCCTTCCAATTTGGATGCCTTTATTTCTTTTTCTTGAATAATTGCTCTCTCTAGGATTTCCAGTACAATGCTGAATAGCAGTGATGATATTAGGCATCCTTGTCTTATTCTTGACCTTAGAGGGAAAGCTTTCAGTCTTTTATCATTGAATGTTACATGTGGATTTTTCACGAATATATTTTTTATGTCAAGGGAGTTCCCTTCTATTCCTGTTTTGCTGAGTATTTTATCATAAAAAGAAGTTAAATTTTGTCAAGTGCTTTTTCTACAATCAATTGAGATGGTCATGCGGGTATTTTTCCTTTGTCATAATAATATGATATATTACATGGATTATGTTGAACCACCCTTGTATTTCTGGGATAAATCCCACTTTATCCATGGTGTTTAATCCTTTTTTAAAAAAATATTGTATGTACGTATGTATGTATGTATGTATGTATTTTAGAGAGAGAGAAAGAAAGAGAGAGTGCCTGAGCAGGGGTAGGGGGAGGAGCAGAGGGAGAGGGAGAGAGTGAATCTGAAGTAGACTCCATGCCAAGCTTGGAGCTTGCCACTGGGCCTGATCCCACCCCGAGATCACAACCTGAGCTGAAATCAAGAGGATGCCCAAGACTGAGTCACCCAGGTGCCCCAGTGTTTAATCCTTTTAATGTGCTTTTGGTGTATGTTTTTTGTTTTGTTTTGTTTTATTTTGTTTTGGTTTTTTTTGGCTGATTTATTTATTTATTTATTTATTTATTTATTTATTTATATTTATTTTTAATGTTTTTTTTTAATCATATTATGTTAGTCACCATACAGTACATCCCTGGTTTTTGATGTAAAGTTTGATGATTCATTAGTTGCATATAACACCCAGTGCACCATGCAATACATGCCCTCCTTACTACCCATCACCACCCTATCCCCTTCCCCGACCCCCCCTCCCCTCTGAAGCCCTCAGTTTGTTTCTCAGAGTCCATAGCTTAATGTGCTTTTGAATTTGGCTTGCCAGTAATTGTTGAGGAATTTTGCATCGTAAGGAATACTGCTCTGTAGTTTTCTTGTGATAGATTTGTCTGGCTTTGGTGTCAGGGTAATGCTGATCTCATAGAGTAGATCAGGAAACTTTTCCTCCTCTTCTATTTTTTGAAAAATTTTGAGTAAAACTGTTAATTCTTCTTTAAATGTAGAATTGCCCAGTGAAGCTTTTTGGTGCTGAATTTATTTTTATTTTAATTAATGATTCAATTTCTACTTGTTATAGGTCTATTGAGATTTTTCCATTTCTTCTAGAGTAAGCCTTGGTAATGTGTGTGTTTCAGGAATGTGTCCATCTCATCTCATTATTTGTTGGCATACAAATGTTCATAATATTCTCTTATAATTCTTTTAATTTCTGTAAGGTCACTTCCGATTTTATTTACATCTTCACTTTTTTTTAATCGATCTAAAGTTATGAGAATTTTTAAATATTAATGTCTCTTGGCTGTAATCTTTATTATTTCCTTCCTTGCTGGTTTGGGATTTAGTTTGCTCTTTTTCTACTTCCTTAAGGTATAAAGTTAAGTTGTTGATTTGAGAAGTCTTCTTTTTTAGTATAATCATTTACAGTTATGAATTTCCCTCTTAGCACCGCTTTCACTCCATTCCATTCCTTTTAGTATGTTGTGTTTTCATATTCATGTTTCTCAATGTATTGTTTTGGGTTGAATTATGTCCCCCGCAAAAAAGAAGCAAAGTCTAACCCCCAGTACCTCAGAATAAGACATTGTTTGGAAATAAGGTCTTTACAGAAAAATTATAATGTCATTAGGGTGATCCTAATTTAATATGATTATTAAAAAAGGGGAAATTTAGACACAGAGACAGACATGGGCAGGAGGAAGAGACATGAAAGTGCCACTTGATTTTTATGGTCTCTAGCATGTTTTGAAATCAGGAACTGTAAGGCCTTCACTTTGTTCTTTCTCAAGTTTACTTTGGCTATTCTGGATCTTTTGTGGTTCTATATGAATTTTAGGATTTTCTTTTTCTATTTCTGCAAAAATGTCATTAGAATTTGAATCTGTAGATGCTTTGGGTAGTATAGACATTTTAACAATATCGTCTTCCAATTCACAAACACAATATCTTTCCATTTATTTGTATCTTCTTTTAGCAATGTTTTGTAGTTTTCAGGGTAAAAATTACGTCCTCAGTTTATTGCTAAGCATTTCATCCCTTTATCCTAATTGATGATAAAGTAAATGGGATTTTAATTTCCTTTTCAGATTGGTTATTGTTAGTGTATAGAAACACAATTGATTTGTATACATGTAAAATCTTGTTTCTGTTTCTCTAGAGAACCCTGACTAAACACACATGGCATTCTCAGGTACTTGTGAGCATAATTTTTATTCGTTATTTTATTTCCAGAACTGAGTGTGGAGTACCTGGCACATTGCAAGAGCTTAAGATATTAGTGGACTTGAAAGCACTCATGATCAGACATTCTTTTGCTCTCTGTAAAGAAAGAGGAGCGTTCATTTTCTTCTCCCTCTCATCCTTAGCCAAATTTTAGCAAAAGCCCAACTTATAAGAGGGATGAAGGCATAGACAACATCTTTGATAATTAGCTTGAGAACAGGAAAGAAGGCTCTAATTGGTCTCTTTCATTTCCTATAAACTGGCAACTGTTAGCAGAGTAAAGAATAAAGAAATGTATATATGAGTGACTGTGGTGTGGAAGAGATTTAGGGAAAAATTAGCTATTGAAGTCTGAAACATTCAGGAAAAGAGCGTTTGAAGAGTACTTCAGGTAAGTTAGAGGAAGGACTAGGGAGAAAAGGCCTAATGTTTGAACTCACTGGATACGAAAGGTGGAAGAAAAAACAAGTTACTGAAGGGACAGAAAACATGGGGTTTTCTCTTTACCTGGGAGACTTTTAGCACCCAGAATAGCTTTAAAAAACTAGGGTTAACGTACCTTTACTTAGAGAAAAATAGTATAATCACTTTCTCTAAATTTAACCAATGAATGCATTATTTAGTTTGAATTTTCTCAATGTTGTGGTCACTCTCTCCCTTGGTTTCTTCTTATTCCTTAGCTAGGAAAAGCAATTTTCTTTCCTTTCTTTTGGACATAATTTGAGTTGGCCCTAAACCTTTTCAGAGGCCATTCTTGATTGGAGTGCCCTTCACATCTACTCTAACAAATTATACCACTCCTCTTTTTGTCTCATATATTCAGTGGTACTTTATGTCTGTAAATATCTGATTCAGACCTTGACTGAAGTAAAGAAAAAATGTATTTCAAAGCTGAATCTGTAACCTCTTTAGAGCACTGTCCATTCATTACGCTATAATAGCCAAGAGTTTGTGAATATTATAATCTATTTTGTTCCAACCAATTTTTTAAAAGATTTATTTATTTGAGAGAGAGAGAGAGAGCAGGGGGAGGGGCAAAGGGAGAGACAGAGAATCCCAAGCAGACTCCTTCTGAGCACCGGGCCCAATGGGGGACTCGGTCTCAGGACCCAAGATCACCACCCCAGCAAAAATCAGTCCCACGCTGAACCAACTGAGCCAGCAGGCACCCCTGTTCCAACCAATTTATATTCAATTTTTTTGTCTTTTTTTTATTTCCCTTTATTGCACTTACTGAAGTGCAAATTCCTTCCATTAACTTGAACCATTAACTTGGGAAACTGTCAACACTTCGTATTATGCCTATTCTCTGGGGATGTGTAAAAACAAAACAAAACAAAACAAAAACATTATCATCGTTTAACAAACACTCAGAAGAGTACCAGGCACATAGTATGTACTCCACAATTATTTGGTGTCTGAAGGAGTTAAGGTGACATTTATAAAAGCAATACTGTTATGTGGAAAAAGAAAACCACCTTTGAATTACTAGCAGCTATTTAATTGTGCCAGTCCTTTCTTGTTTCAACAGAGGAACACGAATTGAGGACTTATTCTTTAATTCTGGAAGATTCAACATTGTGTCTTAAAGAATTCATTAGTTGAACGTAAGCCTCCAGATCTCGTTCTACAGTACTTCAGTCAAAAAATTTACCACCTCCAAGTTTTAGTCTGTGAACCTTCCCTGGCCGGGAGCTAGGCATTGCTTTTTGCTCACTCAACTGGAATCCACTTTGGCCGTTTTCATTCAACCATCACTTCACAACATGCCCCCCTCTCCCCGGTGTCCTCTCACCCCAAACCACAGGCAAACCAACCAGGAAACCACAATTCCTCCAGCTTCTTGGAGAGTGCAACCCTAACTTTGAGGCCACAAGACACGTTTTTAACCACACGGTTTCCTTCCTCTAGCCCGATTGGGTTTTGTCCGGACAATATTCTGCTGTCGCAAAACGCGCCTGTCTTCTCGAAGCCGACAACCGTAGCGTCGGGCCCCTGCGGCCACGGAAAACTACGAGAAGAACCGCCTTTTCCTCCAAACTCCTACAAGTACTTCGTTAGCTCCTGAGCGGTCTAGAAGCCACGCCCCGCGGCTTTGGCGCCGCGGTGTGCGCATGCCTGGTGCGCGCCGCCTGCCCCTGCCGGGCGCCCGTTCCGCCTTAGTTCCCCGCGGCCCCGGCGCGCGGCGCGCGGCTGGTTTCCTCCCCCACCGCGCCCCGCCCGGTCGTTTGCCGGCGCGCGCACCTCCTCAGGCGGGTGGGCCTCAGAGTCCGGAGGCTTCGAGCGAAAGTCGATTGGCTGACGTGGTGGCCGCGCGTCGGGCCTCAGAAACTCTGGGCGAGCGCGCAGAGTCGGCTCCTCAGGCAGTGCCAGGCACATCTCAGGTAAACAGGTAGGCTGGGAGGTTTCGGCGACCGGAGAAAAGGAGGGGGTGGGCTTAGATCCAGCCCTGGAATTTCCGACCGCAGCCTCCTTGGCGCATGAGAAGGGGCTGCGCGGAGTCTGCACCCGGTGAATCTGCGCTCCCGCACGGCCGGGAATGATGGGGCTCACGCGAAGGTCAGCGTCGTGGGATCCGCAGGTCCTCTTTCTGGGCATAATTTCGGCATCCTCCCGTTTCCTCTGACAAGAGTTCAGCAGCTGAGCATTTATTCAAGGGTGTAGCTTTTTGTTTGCTTTTTCCTTAAGTGGCGGTTAGTTGGAGAGTTCAGGTCCTGGCTCAACCTGTGATTGACTGTGTGTGTGTCCTTGAGAGTCACTTAATCATCGTGTGTTTCAGTTCTCACACTTGTAAGTTTCAGCAAAGAATGCGATGCTTCCTTAGGCACAGAGAGCCGTGCTGTAGAAAGATAAAATTAGAATTTTTGGGTTCACAGTGTTTCTGAGCCCAAATCTCTGGAAGGTGGTACCACCCAGCAGTATTTGTGAAGTATTTTAAGCTCCAGGGATGGAAGGAACTACATAAACACAGGTAGCAGCAATATTAGGCAGGATGGTAGAAAGAAAAAAAATCCTTTTCTCCCGACAAAAGCAGGCTTTTTAAAAAAGCTCCTTTGAACATGTTATGCAGATTAAATCACTGTGGCAGTAGACAAAGTTAAACCAAAACAAAGGGCCAAACAAAACCACATTTCAGCGTCGCGCCACCCTCCAGGTAACTTTAACATACTATCATAAATTATTGGCTTTTCAAAGTTTCTCCTTGGGATTAGTGTGGTACTAACCGAAAATGACAGTTATGTAATCATTTGGGTATCCTGTGCAATAGTATACCAAGAAAATTTATTAAAGCGACTTCTACGTAAGATAACAAGATACCTCATTGATGAAATATAATGATGGCAAGTCAGAAAAATGAAAGGGGGATGTACACAATTATCTTTTAAAGGCATAGGTTTTATTAAAATCTTTTTAGTGTGTTAATTTTTAGGGTATAATATAGAGAAAACCGTATAAATCATAAGCGTACAACTCATTGAATGAACATGAACATATTCATGTATTCAGAATCAAGAAGGAGCATTACTTGCATCTTAGAAACCCCACTTTGTATGACCCATTTCCGAAGGTAACTTTTATGTTGATTTCTAAAGTCATCTATGAATTTACTATTATTGACTTTATATAAATGGAATCATACAGTAAATAGTCCTTTAAGTCTCACTTTGTTCAATATTGTATTTGTGAGATTTATACAAGTTTTGTAGCAATATTTCTTATAGTATTCCATCTAGTTTCTGATTATTATGAATACGGCTTCTATGAACGTTTTATAAGTACCATTGACCCTCGAACAACATGTATTTGGACTGTAGGGTCCACTTATGCATGGATTTTTTTCAATAAATACAGTACACTACTGTAAATGTATTTGTTCTTCCTTATGATTTTCTGAAAATTTTCTTTTCTCCGGCTTGTTTTATTGTAAGAATATAGTATATAATACATGTACAAAATGTGTATAAATAGACTTTATGTTATTGATAAGGCTTCCAGTCAACAGTAGGCTATTAGTAGTCAAATTCTTAGGGAGTCAAAAGTTAAAGTTGGATTTTTGTGTGGGATTGGTGCTTCTAATTCCTTTGCTATTCAAGGGTCAATTGTATTTTGGTGAATATATATATACACACACACACACACACGCACGCACACACACACACATACATTTCTGTTGGATATACATATACATATTGGTGAAATGGCCATATTATAAGGTATGCAGGTATGTATTTTTGGTACACACTACCAAAAATATTTTTCAAATTAGTTGTGTCAACACTCCTGTTAGCATTGTTTGAGAATTCTGGCTCCTCCAAAAGCTTGCACACTTAGTGTTGTCTTTTTCATTTTAACCATTCTGGTGGATTTATAGTGATGTCATATTGGGGTTTTTCCCTCATTTCCCTAAAGACTAATGATATTTAATACCTCTTCATATATTTATTGATCATTTAGATATCCTTTATTTCAGGGGTCATTAAATTTTTCTATAAGGGGTCGGATAGTAAATATAGGCAGTCCTTGCTTTGTAGTTTAATTTAGTGCAGTACTGTGTAAAGCTAGGACTGCTTGTATTTTCAGCTTTGCAGATCATATAGAGCCTCTGTTGTATTTTCTTCCTTCCTTTCCTTGCTTCTTTTTTTCTTTCCTTCTTTCTTTTTTGCCTGCCCACTTATTTGCTTGCCTTCCCTCCCTCTCCCTCTTTTCCTCCCTCCTTTCTTTCATTCTTGTTTCATAGATTGCTAAGACCTACTATGTTGAAAAATGACTGTTCAAAAATGACAGTTCAAGGGCACCTGGGTGGCTTGGTCAGTTAAGCGTTTGGCTCTTGATTTCAGCTCAGGTCATGATCTCAGGGTGATGAGATCAAGCCCCATGTCAGGCTGCTGCTCAGCAGAGAATCTGCTCAACATTCTCTCCCCTTCTGCCCCCCCCCCACATGTGCACTCCTGCATGCTCTTTCTCTCTCAAAGAAATGAATAAATCTTTAAAAATAAATGACAGCTCAATCTTTAGCCCCTTGGTGGTGGTGAAATTATTGAGAGGGGCTACACTGAAAAAAAATCTAAATACATAATAGTATTAAATATTGTGTGCTGTAATGTTTTGAGATTAAGTAATAGTATTAAGCAGCATGTGCTATAGCGTTTTGGAGTTAAATTTGAAATCTCTAAGCATACTTTTTTTGCTTCTTACCAGTTTTACCTCAAAGCTAATTAGAGAGCTGTTTCAGTCTTCTCTAAGCTGTTCTTATTTCTTCTACTTTTTGTCATCCCTTTAAAGCTGATGAACAGAAAGGAGGTAAAAGGTGAGAAAAGAAAGGAGAATACAACCCTTTTCTGATATTCTGATATCTGATAGTCCCTAAAGGCTAGGAAGGGATGAATACCCAAACAGTTCTGGACACTTAGAGTAAAAAAGTATAAAAAGCATAAAATACTTTCTGCAGTACTTTGACTGTCTTTTGAGCTGTTCCATTGCGGGATGGCTCGATTAAAATTTGTATCTACCTGATTGAGTATGCCCATAATTTGGAAGGTGATAATAGTGTCTTGTGCCATGAAACTCAGCTGTGGCATCCCTGCCCATAGTGGAGGTCCTCTCTTCTTTAGATGCCCCATTGGTCTGTCTAGTTCATCTTCTCTTACTTTGGGCCCCCTGCCCTTCACTCAGTACCAAAAAATATCAAAAAAACTTCTGAAAGTGTCAGAACTTTCTTTGACTACTATTTTAGCCTATGTTAACATTTTTAGCTAACGATTTCTTTTTTTTTAGGTGGTTTATAGAAGTGAATTTAGGAATGTATTTAGATATATGCTAATACTAATGACAGACTTAGGGGTAATCTCCATCAACTTGATATTTTCTTTGAGATAGATAATTGAGTTTTTCATCATTCTTACTTGATTGTTATGCAAACACAGATTTATGATAAGCCATTAGGCCTAGCTTCTACCACCAACCACTTTTGTCCTTAAGCCTTTCTTACATAGAAATTCTCGATCCAGTTATGCATTTCTATACATTTGTTTATACACACATATTCATACATATTTTGACAAATACAGATACTTTACTGGCCCCACAAAAAAATTGTACTTATATGCATTATTTTCACCATGCTTCTTGAACCAGTGTTGGAGACATTACACGTTACTATGGTTGGTAAAGGGTATGAGGTAGACCTCATATAGAAACAAATAGGGTATTTATGTAGTACAAATGTTTCATGGTACTGGACCCTGACTGATAGGGATATATCTATCAGTCCAGAGGTTGTCATTAGCTTCCTAGAGTACCTACTCCCCTGGACATTGCCTGCATCATATTGTCATTGTTGACCTCTGGGACTTTGTATTTTCCAGGATTCCAGTGGGGACAAATCTTGCCTTTTCTGTTGCAGTTTCTATTTTTAGACACTTCATTTAGGTTATATTTAATCTTGGTTTCTTTAAGGTGACTATATTTCTCTGCTACAGTCTATTTATTTGTTGCTTTTATACTTCCCTTTCCAGCGAATCTATTACTAGTATGTCTAAATATCTGGGACTGGGGATGGACAGAGGATAGCTCATTTTCATCTCACAGGCCACCTACAGAGATAGCTTTAGGGTTGATAAGAGAAAAAGGTAAAGCATAACATCAATTTTTGCTGCTCTTGTGAGTTCTGTGTTATTATTCTCAACTTCCTTTTCTGTTTCTTGGATTTTGATACTGTTTTAAAGGGGATGGGGCAGATTAAGGACATTTATTGCAAAAGCAACATGCTATATAGTGCAAAGAGCACTGGGCATAAGTGTGGTTTACTACTTTTCTGTATTAACCTTTCTTGAAATTTGGCTCTTTTGTAAAATGAGGCATTTAGACCAAATATCTCAATCCTTGGTAATTCTTTCCAAAAGACATGGTAGAGAAGCACAGAGTTTAGAATTTAGATGATCCTAGAGGTCATTTAGGCTATTATCTCAGGTTTTCTCAGAACACTGAGGCCTTGAGAGATTGTATTTAGTCACATAGTTTTTAGAATCCAGTTCTCCTGACTTATTCCAGTTGCCTTTTCTGTATGCTACTTTGTAAGAACCAGCCGCCTTTTTTTTTTTAAGATTTTATTTATTTGACAGAGACACAGTGAGAGAGGGAACACAAGCCAAGGGAGAGGGAGAAGCAGGCTTCCTGCTGAGCAGGGAGCCTGATGTGGGGCTCGATCCCAGGACCCTGGGATCATGACCTGAACTGAAGGCAGACGCCTAACGACTGTGCCACCCGGGTGCCCCAAGAGACAGCCTTCTAAGATAACCCTGGTATTCATCCTCTTGTGTAATCCTTTTCCGTTGAGGGTAGACTACCGAGAGGCTCACTCCTAATAGGATATGACAAAGGTAGTGGGATGTCACTTAAGAGATTATGTTAAAATAGACTATAACTTCCTTTTTGCCAGCCCTTTTTTGCTTGCTCACTTCGATGAAGCTATCTGGTTGCTATATCATAAGCTGACGTATAGAAGGACCCACCTGTCGAGGAATTGAGGGGAGCCTTTGACCAATAGCCCGCAGAGTTTAGTAACGCCCTGGGAACTGAATCCTGCCAACAACCACTGAGTGAAGTTAGAAGATCTTGTCCCAGTTAAACCTTGAAATGACTGTAGCCCTGTTGATGCCTTGATTACCACCTCGTGAGAGACCCTAAACTGGAGGACCTAGCTAAACAACACCAGATGCCTCAGGAACTGAGATAACAAATGTGTGTTGTTTTAACCTGCTAAGTTTTGGGGTAATTTGTTTAGCAGCAACAAATGGGTAATAAACTGCTCTTAGTAATTTTTAAATTTTAATAAAAAAAATTGTTAATAAAGGAAATAGTTCACCCTGAAGTTTTTGTGAACATAACTTTAGTCAGTTTTTATCATTTTAGACATATTTGGGAATATGTTATTTTTACTCTTTAAAAATGAAAATATTAGGGGCTCCTGGGTATCGCAGTCGTTAAGCATCTGCCTTCAGCTCAGGGCGTGATCCCGGCGTTCCGGGATCGAGCCCCACATCGGGCTCCTCCGCTGGGAGCCTGCTTCTTCCTCTCCCACTCCCCTGCCTTGTTCCCTCTCTTGCTGGCTGGCTCTCTGTCAAATAAATAAATAAAATCTTTAAAAAATAAAAATGAAAATATCAATCATTTGTTCTGTATTTGTTTTAGTTAGAACTTAATTACCATGTATTTGTTTGATCTCAAAACTGGCAACAATAAAGAGATAATTACTTTGAAAGTTGAGAATTACTACTTTGGTTGAAGGTTCCACTGAACTGGATGATTGATGAGACAAATTTACCATAGAACTCCTTTTGGCAGTTGACAGGAGCACCTTTGATTCAGCTATTGTCTGTATTGAAGGTGTTTTTAATTTAGATTGTTTACTGTTTGGGATGTATATACTCACGTCATCTACTCTTGTTTATCTGTAGTTTTGCATTATGGTGATTTTATTGTATATAAATACTGTTTTGAGAATTGCCTTTAATATTCCTGGATTTATAAGTTTTGGAAGCTACTAGAATACAACAGGGATTATTTTGCTGGAACCCTTAATCCTGAATCTTGTTTTATTTTCTGTTGAGGTATATACCAACAACGCCTCTTCATAATTTTATCTTGGGAATTTTGCTGCTGTGGAATAAGTGTTGAAAAACTGAAAAAAATGAATAAATAAATGATAAAGATCAGTGAACTTGTAAAACACTTTATTGTGAAATGTAATAAATGTGAAGAAAAGGAAATAAAATATATGTGGACGTTCAATGAATAAAAAGTTAACACCCATGTAACTACCATCAAAATATCTTGAATAATCATTGAAATGTTTAAGTCCTTGCTTTGTATATGGTTTTGTTTTTTTCTTAATGCTGTGTGAATATGAGTGTGCATGTGTGTGAGAGAGAGACAGAGAGATGTGAATTCTTTGGTCTGTGCAATGCTTTATGTGTCTGTTAGGTGAAGTTTGTTAATGCTGTTGTTAAAATCTCTTTCCTTACTGATTTGTGTGCGTGTGTGTATGTGCGCATGCATGTGATTGATGAACTGCTAAATACTGAGAATTTGCAGTATGTTAAATCTCTGTGTAATCATGCATGTATTTCTCCCTGGTAGTTCTATCATTTATTTATATCATTTATTTATTTATTTATTTATTTATTTATTTATTTTGAAGTCATGTTATTAGAAACATATAGCTTTATAACCAGTCTGTCTTATGAATTGAACCTTTTTTTTTCCCCACTAAGAAGTGTTCCTTTTTATCTCTAGTAATGCCTTTTGTTTTAAAGTCTAGTCTGATTTTTTAAAAACTTTATTTTGAAATAGTTTTATACTTACTGAAAAGTTGCAGCAATAGTAGAGAGTTCCTGTAAATTCTTCATCCTACTACTGTTCACACAATGCATTATCATCGTACAAGGACCAAAACCAAGAAATGAATATTGTCACAATATTATTCACTATATTATACACTTTATCCAAATATCACTGTTTTTTCCATTAATTTTGTTGTTGTTGTTCTATCCAATCCAGATCCTGTGTTGCATTTAGTTGTTGCGTTTCCTGAGTCTTCTCCCATCTGTGACCTCTTTTGAATTTTGATATAGCTATGTCAGCTTTCTTTTGGTTAATGTGTGCATAGAATTGGATTTTAAAAATTCAGTGGGACATCTTTGTCTTAGAATTGGAGCATTTGGTAACTGGATCATTAAATCCATTCATATTTTGTATTATTCCATTTTCTATTTTCAGTTATGGCAATTACATATGCTCTACCATTCTTTTGTAGAAACTCTTGCATCTTGGAATGTGTCTTTTCAGACCTTTATGCATTTTCTTACATGTATATATATAGCCAAACACATGGTTTGGTTTGTTTGCTTTTTTATTTTAATATAATAATGGTAATGTTTTATTATTTTACAACACTCCTTTCATTTAGTAATATTTTATATATCTTTCTATGTCAGTGTATATTCTACACATATATATAGTACTTATACATATATACCATAGTTTGTTTAACCAGACCCTAACTGGTAGACATTTATGCTGTTTCTAATTTTCTTAATGGTATAAACAGCACTGTCTTATATATTCTTGTATGTGTAATTTTGCACCCTTTGCTAGAACATAGATTTCTAGAAGTAGAATTATGGAATCAGAGTTTGCACATGTAAAGCTCTAATTGACATTGTGGGATGTTCTTGTTATTTTTTAATGGCATAGCTTTTATAAAAACAATATATGCTTATTATAAATTCTTTCAAGCAACATAAATAAACAAAAAGGTGATGATGAAACATTACCGCAAATTCTAGTACCCAACCAAAACAACCCTCATTAAAAATCAGGTGTATAGCAGTCTGTTTCTGTTCCTAAGAGTTCTCAATATTTAAAAACAAACAAACAAAAGAGCCTACCTGTAGGCACATGTTTGTGAAATTTCACAACACCAAGAATGAAAAAAACAGAAATCTTGAAGGTTTCCAGAGAATACAAAAATAGAAAAAAGAATCGAACGTATTAATATCAGTCTTGACCAGAATCGTGGCTATTTAACAATGACGTATGGGAATAGAACAAAGGTATTTTTAGGGGTGCCTGGGGTGGCGCAGTCAGGTAAGCATCCTATTCTTGGTTGTGGCTCAGGTTGTGATCTCAGGGTCATGAGATGGAGCTGCCAAGGGGCTCGGCACTCAGCGTGGAATCTGCTTGGAATTCTCTCTCCCTCTGCCCCTCCTGCTTGTGTGCTCTTTCTCACTCTCTCTCTCTCTCTCTCTCAAATAAATCTTATAAAAAAAAGATATTTTTAAACCTGGAAATCCTCAGAAGTTATGCTCAAGCAAAATAAATAAGTGAAAGAAAGGCCTGGAATGTAGGAAACAGTAACTCTAACCCAGAGCACAGTGAAATGATGTTCTAGGAGGGACAGCTATATAGCTGGCCTAGAGAACATATGGTGCAGATTTAAGGAGAAGCCCCCTCATGAAGGAGGTTTTCAGGAGAGAAAGAGGATTTCAGAGGTACATAACTTCAGAGCCTGGAGTTTTCTCTGTTGGGAGGTTTTTTAAAACTATGAATTCAATTTTTCCTCCCCTACTATGTCTATTTCATTATTTGTGTATTTTTATTTTAAATAATGTTTTGATTTTAGGAAGTAATTTCTTATCAAGTATGATCTAATATCATGTAATTTTATGTTATGATGCTTGGATATAAGTGGTCATCACATAATTAGAAAAATTTTTGTATTCTTACTCTACTTCTTGGGTGGAATTTGAAGGGTAATTTTTTACAGATGCTATTTGCATTCAGGTGTTAAAATGTTTTTTTGCATTAAGTCTCAACCATATACATATAACCTAAAAAATTTTAAACATTTAAATTTGTTCATTTTAATGAAGTATTTTCTGAATTATGACATATCTCTTCTTTAAGCAGCATGTCTTGATACTAATTAGTACTGTAATACTTTTATTATCTTTTAAATTTAATGTAAATCAAAGCCATTTCCTTAATATATGTCAAACAGCTTATTACCAGCATGGGAGCTACAGATACTGTGTGATATAGCATATGATATCCCAAAGTAGAACATTTTATTCAGTGGCATGAGCTCGCACAGTGGGCAAGATTATTGTAATTCATTTGGGTAGGTGAACAGTAATTTAGGAAGTTCACATACAAAAACTCACTGTCAGTGAGTTTCTTTGTGATTCTTTACTGGTAAGAAACTCAGTTTAGGATATCATTAGCTTATTTCTACTGTCTTTATTTCCTGCCGGTGACTAATTTACATCTTAGTTTAAAGTAAAATCTACGTACACATCTTTAAAATGCCTGTATTTTTGTTAGCCATTTTAGAATTAAAATCTCAAAATATTTGGTCACGTGATTACCAACCAGTTGATTCTAAAAGCTCATGTTTGCTCTACGTGCAAATATACCTTAAGAATTACAGAAATTAAATATTTTCTTCATTAAAGTTTTTTGAACAGTTTCTCTTTTAAAATGTGTTCTTTTAGGAATTACTTTATGAAAAGCAAAAGATTGTATTTATTTGCCTATTAGTGGATAAAAATTTAGACTAATATATAACACGCCACATTTAATAATGAGATTTCAAAAAAGCTGCCACAAAGATATTCCTTCTAGTGCTTTTTGTAACAGGAAATAATGATGTTGCCATCCAGTGGAGTGTTAGTCAGTAGTTAGTGAAGCATTTTGAAGAAAAATGCCTATGATATATTATTGTGAAAAAATTAAATATGTGTAGACTTTGATTACACATATAAATATGTAAAAAAAATGACAAAGGGAACACACTAAAATTTTAAGAGTATTTTATATTTTGGTGGTGAATGTAACGGGTGATCTTTTTTCCTTCTTTCTACTTTTGTTTTAGTGTATTTTGGACTATTTTCCAAGAGATGAGGTCATTTGGGCAGTACCTAGAATTTGTGTCTCAGTGGGTTTTTTTCCTATCATCAGTGAATTTTTTACCAAATCAAGAATTCAGCATCATTTGACATTAACATTGGATCAGCTCCGACTTCTCCTAATGATAATGGATTTATTGTAATCTGTTTATACCAGAATATAATGATTTTTATGCCCTTTGAAATCTTCCAAGTGAGTTGTCAAAAGGTAACGTAATGTACTTATTACTTAACTTATGTACTTAAGTAATGTACTTACTTAAATGTAAGTAATTAGAAAAATGTTTCCTGTTGTTTTTGAGAAGGTTTAAAGAATGACTACTAACTTTAAGATCTTTTGGCTGTACCACCTTCCCTTCCCCAGCTTTTAACTGGACCTAATTTTTACTTTCTCCATATGGTGTCTTCCCTACAAGTTTAGACTCTATTTCCAGTTTCTCTTCAGTGTGTGAGAACTTTGTCCAAATGTTTTGACAGTTCATAAGGCTCTAACTGTTCCAGCTCCTTTACTTCAGACCTTTTGCACCCTAATTGCTTGCTGAGAGCATACCTGCTGGTTATAGTGATTCTCATGACTTTTAGATATCACGTTGCTCCCTATTGTTTCCTTCTCCTCCTCCCTGCACACATGCTGGATATCATGCAGGTCTCATAGTTGTTGGTGTTGTATGTTGGTATTTACCTAGTTTTGTGGTAGATATTTTGTTTATGGTTTCATTTTGGTATCCTGGTTGCTCTGTTTTTATAAAGATAGTTGGGAAGATTTAAAAACTGCTGATTCCACCACAGTCTTCCCAGAATCTTCCTGGCTTTTTTGCAAAGTTAAATTTACTCAATTTAAAGGGTTGTCTTTTTTGAAGGTATGTTCTGCTAAAATGTTCTTTATTTTATGATTATTGAAGGTAGTTGCTTCTATTTTTTAAAGTCATTTATAAAATAAAAACCTATCAACAATTTTTGTTTTGGAAATTTTACTAGCTTGGGAAGTCTAAAATTTTAGTGACTATTGATTTTCTCAATTCCCTATAACAGGAAATTGAAGTGATTTGCCAGAGGCTACAGAGTTGATAAATGCCAGCACCTGTATCCAAATATTCATTTTATGATCCCACAGTAATCAGTCCTGAACTAGTTATAGGAAGTGACTGAGCGAAAGGGAGCTCTGTTTTAAAATCATTTAAAAATGATTAAATCCTTCATCTAATACATGGCTCTTCTGGGTTAGGACTCTCCTGGGTGGTATGAGAAATAATCCCTCCAGGGAGAGTGAAGATACACTTTAGGACAAGTTCCTGATCATCAAGAATTCATTTTCCAGTTGATTCATGACTGTGACCCCTCTTTTTTTTAAAATGCATTCTATGAGAGAAGCTGAAAATGTCTCTGAACATGCTAGGTGGTATGAGAGCTAGAAACTCACAAGGTATATGTATTAGTTTCCTGTCATTGCTGTAACAGACCAACCACCACAAATTTGGTGGCTTAAAACAACATAAATTTATTATGTTACTGTTTAGGAGGTCAGAAATGTGAAATTGTTCCCACAGGGCTGAAATGATGTCAGTAGCACTGCATTCCTTTGTAGATAGTCTCTAAGGGAGACTTTTTCTTACCTTTTCTAGCTTCTAGAGAGGCAGCCTACTGTTTACTTGAAATGGTGCATTTCTTTAAGGAGGTGATCAATTAGCATTTTATAGTCTATTCATATATTCAGTTCTTTGAATTTATGCAGTATATAGTTGACCCTTGAGCAGTGCAAGGGTTGAGGGGACCCCCCCCCAGTTGAAAATTCATATATAACTTTTGACTCTCTAAAAACTTAACTACTAATGGCCTCCTGTTGACTAGAAGCCTTACTGACAACATAAACAGTTGATTAACACATATTTTGTATGTTATGTATATTATATACTGTATTCTTACAATAAAGTAAGGTAGAGAAAAAATGTTATTAAGAAAATCATAACGGGGGCACCTGGCTGGCTTTGTCGATAGAGCACGTGACTCTTGATCTCCAGGTTGTAAGTTTGAGACCCATGTTGGATGTAGAGATTACTTAAAAATAAAATCTTTAAAAAAAGAAAAAAGAAAATCATAAGGAAGAGAAAATACATTTATAGTACTGTACTGTATTTATTAAAAATCTGCTTATGTTTAAACTTGTATTGTTCAAGGGTCATTTGTAGTTTTTTTAATTCAGCCAGTACACAGTCAGTGTCTACCATCTCTTGCCATACCTGGGGTTTGGAATTGGTGATGGCACTGAACTGAGACATGCACGTGGTCTAAAAAAAAATGAAATGTGTGTGAGTGTGTATGTGTGAAAGAGAGTGTGTGTGGGTGTGCATTTTCAGAAGAAGGGATGGGATGAGCTTGGAGTTAGAATTTTAGGAACCACAGAATCACTGATGACGTTTGTTGTTACTGCACCAGGGAGTTCCTGTGGTCAGGATTGGAGGTGGGAGGGTGGAACTCTTTAAGTTGTATATTAGGTTAAGAGAGGCTGTGTTGTGCTAATAACCCCCATATCATGACTTAATACAACACAAGTTTAATTCTCACTCATAAGGAGTTTGGCTTAGAGGTCAGCATCCCTTTTATCTTGTGATGCCACCATCTCGTATTGGTGCTTACATGGCTCTGCTTCAACCCCATCACATGACCCAGATGTAAAGAAGATTAGGAAATGCATTTTTCCTGCACATTTGGGAATAGGAGCTGCTATGATTATAATCCAACAAGTCTAGGTTTTGGAGAAGAGGTGGAAGAGTAAATGACGATTTACATCTTTTATGAACTGAATGTTTGTGTCTCCCCTTCCCCGCCATGCCCAATTCGTTTGTTGAAACCCTACCCCCTAGTATGATGGTATGGGAGGTGGCAACTTTAGGAGGTAATTAGAATGCAATAAATGTCATGAAGTCTCTACCCTCATTGAATGGGGTTAGTGTCTTTATTAGAGACATGAGGGAGTTTGCTTCCCCCCTCTGCTCTCTGCCATGCAAGAATACAATAAGAAATTGGTAGTCTGCAACCCAGGAGAGGACTCTCACTAGAACTCAACCTTGCTGATTCAAACCTGATCTCAGACTTCCAGCCTCCAGAACTGTGAGAAATAAATTTCTGTTTGTGAGCCATCCAGTCTATCGTATTTTTGTTAAAGCAGCCCAGATGCACTAAGATCTTACTTCTTCTTTCCATTACCTAGTAGGACTTTTGCCCTGCCTTGACATTACCCCATGACACTTGCAGCTTGGGTTATTGCTACTGATTTCTGTATTGGTGAGAGAGACAAGACTTATCCTAATGCAACATGGGGGTAGTAAGAGCCATGCAAATTTTTCTGAAACATGGATGATGTGAAGTTTTTGATGGGTTCCTGGGGGTCCATATTCCCTCCCATTTTTCAGTTTTAACTGAGAAGGAAACAGTTCCATTTCTTGTCCCAATAAATAGAATAAACAGTCCATAGCACCAGGGTAGGATGATAATTTTTTTTTCTTTTTTTTAGAGTGAGAGAGAGAGCCTGAGAGCACAAGCTGGGGGAGGGGCAGAGGGAGAAGCAGACTCCCCACTGGGCAGGGAGCCAGGAGTGGGATCATGACCTAAGCCAAAGGCAGATGCTTAGCCAACTGAGCCACCCAGGAAGCTGGTGATAATTTTGACAAACCAGTAACTTCGAGTATTTGATAGTGACCAAGGATAGCAGAAAACTTTGTGTTGGATACCTGGGGGTTATGATTCTTGCTTAGCAGGTGGATTCCCTCCCAACTGTTGATGGTATCCTCAGCCATTCCCTTTAGGTCAGGTTGAAGGTTTCAAATAATAATTTAAAAACCATTTTATCAAAGTAAGTACATTGCACCAAATTTTAGCCTCTCATGGCATACAAAAGGAAGAAAAATTTAAAAGAATTCAATTTGATAAAACGAGCACCTCGACCAATAAAGAAGAGATATAATGTTGAAATTTTTGTTAGAGTTTTCAAAATAAGTTGACAATCTCATTGAAACTATTTACATTGGATTATTCATTTAAAACCTATATATTCTGCTCAGTACTGTGCTCAACAGGCATTAGAGATACTTAGACATTGTTAAAAAATTAATGTGTGATAACTCTATTCATATCAATTAACATCACAGAGTTGTAGACTAACACTAATTTGATTAAATCAGCAACGTAGAGAAATACACTGAAATTCTGTATTGAGTTTATGCAGAGATATGGAAATAGTAATAAGAGGAAAAAATCTTTTAATGTTACTACTGATTGTATACCTCTTCATGTTGGTGCCTGATTTTAGTGAGCTTTCATTAAGTTAAATTTATATTTTATATCATAAAAATAAGTTTGATTTGAAATATATATTAATGATTAGAATGTTTTTATATTGTTTTTAAAATATATGTATTTAAAATAGTTATTAAAGGGGAAATTGTCAACTTCAGAGTCTGCTATATCATTAACGAATTTCATCAAATTTTTTAAAAACACAATTTTTCATTGTTATTTATCATTGGGGAAAGGTCAATGAAGTGTTTACAAACCCTGCTTGTGTTTTGTTATCATGACCATAGGAAATTTGAAGAGAGTTTTACATTGACATTTGCTTGCAGAATGTCGCTTCATCCTCATGGAGTGACTTTTGTGTCTTTTATCCTCTTTAAACGGACAGTATGAATACAAAGTTTTTCTTTTGCAAAACCAACTGCTATTATTTTTGGTCATATGGAAAAATTTGTTAGAAGATGTTGAGGAAATTCCAAATACTCAAAAGTATCACTGTTCAAAAAAAATGTTGGTTAGAATATTGATTAGGTAAAATGTCATAATTATACAGTATGAGTGAAAAGCTAGCCTTTTTAAAAGTCAGTTTTGTTGGGTTTACTGTGAAATTCCTTAGGACTGAAAACGCTCTGGAAATGTTTGTCTATTTCTCCACTAGATGGAGCTGTACACTAGGTATTGGTGCTGTAGCAAACAAGGGCATGTATCCGATGAGGTAATAAATACTAAGGTTAAACTTCAGTAACCCATATATTAATGCAGTTAAATAATTGGTATAATTCTTGCATAACTAAAGGTAAAATTTAATTTTATCCCTTACATATAAAAATGTTATTTTCCAGTCATTCTGGGGAATGTATACATTTGATTTTTCTGATAGAGTTGTTAAGTTTCTCTTGGTCTATCCTTTATACTTCGTTGGTACCCTAATGGCCAAAAATATTAAACATTTTCAACATAGTTAAAATTACCTTAAATGGCTTCTGCTTAATGATTTGCCAGTATAACTAAAGTTCTGCATTTCTTTTGATGTAAACATACTGACTGATGCCTATGGTTTGCTAGGTATGTGAGGTCAGTACATTGATCTCTTGTAGATGCTTCTATTCCTACTAGTTCAGTTGATTTATATACTTACCAAGAGTCACTTGTGTTTGTCCCCAAACCTCTTTATACCAGTTATATCTGTGATCATAATTATATAATTTAAATGAAATCTATGTAAGCTAATGAAAATAGCATTTGTAGAAAGTGTTCCTTCTACGAAAACTTAAGGTGAATGATTTGCAGCACTCAGTAAGAGGTGAATTGCTAAAAAAAAAAAATTACTATCAATGAGATAGTAATTTTTTAATTTGAATGAGAAAGCTGTAAAAAAAAAAAACAGCTTTTGCACTTGTTTGTGGGGCCAAAAATGCTTGGGATTCTGTAAGCTCTGTACAAAAGGTGCTGTTATTTAACGCTGTGATTATAAATGTACGGGTTTCACATTTTGAAAGTTATAATTGAGAAATAACTCTCCAAGTAATTTTAACTTGAAAATGAGAAGTGTCCTGAAGTTATTTTTACTTAAGTGCTTGATGATTTTAAAATCTGCTTCTCTCTTAACGTTAGGCTATCTTACTATAGCTTTCTGTGATTGTTTTAGCTGATTATTATTTAGAGGCCATCCAAATAAAAAGTGTTAATTAGAATACAGAATATATTTAGATAGAAGAAAATAAAACCAGTACTTTATCAAAGACTCCAGATATACAGTTTGGCAAATAACGTAGCTTTTTCAGTCTTACTTTTGAGTTAATGTAATGATTTTTATCTTTCTGTTATTCCAGATTTTATGATTTCTTGAATTGTTTTTTTAGGCAAAAGTTTGAAATTTGGTCCCTAGTTTGTCTGGTCTCATCATGTTGAGGTAGCAAGGGATTGTCTTCCTCCACATATACAAAACTGGTGATTTTGGTTCAGTAGTGATTTCCTCTCTAATTAGAGTTTCTCCTCCTCTGCTATAATCCTATGAGAGAAATTTTATTACTAAAAAAAGATAAAAGAATTTTTTTTTCTACTTTCATAAAAAGAACAGGAAGGAATCAGAAGATCTAGGTTTTAATCCTGGAATCTAGGACCTAGAACAATAAATACTTGCCGAGTAAATAAATGAATGAGTAGTTTGCTGCTTATTAGTTCTGAGTATATAACCTGGTCGATTAACTTCTCTTAGAGCCTTATCTATAACATGGGATTTTATCAATTCAACACACATTTCTTCTTTTTTTTTAACACACGTTTCTTGAGTGTGTTACAACAATGAGAACTCCTTTAATTTAGATTGCTTAATTGGAAGGAATAGATAAGTGAATAATTAAAATATACTGTGACAAGTACTCCGATGGAAGCAGGCCTGGACAAAGACAAGTGAATAGCCCCTTTAAACCTGTAAATATTGGTCAGACTTTTATTTAGTGGAAATAGGAAGAAACATTTTATTTTAAAATTATTATGCAGAAACTGATTAAAATATTAATTTTCTCTCACTAGTTGAGAATATTTCTGAAAAAATTTTACAAGAAAATTTTCAGTTTTTTTAGCTTCTGTGTTCACTTCTCAACAAACAGTTTCATGGAAAGCACATTTATAAGTTTCAAAATTAGATGATATAAGTTGCCAGAGAAATGCCATGGATTATTTTCTGAATTTTAATTCAGTACAACTACATGTGTAGTAGAAACTGTTGAGGGGTGCTTTTAAATTTCCAGTTAAGAGTGATATACAGAAACCTTAGTTAACTGACATCATACTTATAATTTATTCCAGTGATGTTTTAATGGCCCTCCTAGATTGCTGTACTCACCAACTTTGCCCCTGAATCCTAGCTGGCTTGCCTACATTCAACATGAACAGGACTGACACGTTTATAATTTTGAGTTTTCCAGTCTGTGACCACAGTAAATATTTCCTTTTATTTAGGTCTTCTTTTATATCTTTCAGTAGAGTTGTATTATTTTTTCCCTAGGGGTTTTGCATTGTTGTAATTCTTATGCAAGGACCTCAAATTTAGGGTGAAAGAAGTGTGAATAGCCAAGATTCTTGATTTGTTCCAGTATCAAAGGAACGAATTTAAGTGTTTCACCATTCTTAGAGGATTTTTTCTTATTTGTTGTTCGTTTTAAGATACCTGTTATCAGATCATTATATTTTTAGAATGCGAAGATTTTTTTTTTAAGAAATGCATGTTGAATTTTATCAGCTGCTTCATCTCTATAGATTTTTTGCCTATCTTTTGATTTTCTTTTTTAATGTTAGTGTAATAGATGTATTCATTTCTTTTCAAATATTGAATAAATCTATAATGAAATAACACAATTTAGTCACAGTGCATTACTACTTTTCTTATAATGCTGGTTTCTGCTTGTTAATATTTTATGATTTTTACATGTGTGTTCATTAATGAAATTTGCTTCTTACACTATTCTCATATAGGTTTGGTATCAAGATTTTTGCTATTTTCCTAAAGATTTTGCTATCTTTTACTCTCTGGAGATTTTAAGGTAACATTAGACTAATTCAAATTAGATTGAAGTAATAATTTCTGGAATATGCTACTTCCCAGGAATATTTTTTTACTCGTGATTAATTTCTTTGAAAATTATAGGCTTATTCAAGTTTTCTGTGTGTACTAAATCAGTTTTGGTTAATTATATTTTTTCTGGGAATGTGTCTGTTACAGCTCCATTTTTTAATACATTGCCATAAAGATGCTTATAATATCCTTTTATTATTCTTAATATTGTTTGTGTATTTTCTCTTCTTGATCAGTTTTCCCGGTTTTTCGGTCTTTTAAAGAACCAGCTTTTGGCTTTGTTAATTCTCTAAGTGATATGTTAACTTTCCTATTTAATTAATTTCTCTCAATTTTTTTCCCTTACAGTCTTTTTGGACTTACTTTGCTTTAGATCTGATTTCTTATGATGGGTGCTTAGCTCATTAATTTTCATTTTCCTTTTCTAATATATGTACTGAAGGATATAAATTTGCCTCCAAGTAGTACTTTAGCTGCATCTCACAAGTTTTGCTTTGTGGAATTTGTTATCGTAGGATTCAAAATATTTTCTAATTGTCATCAAGATTTTTGTCATTGACTTGTGGGGCACCTGGTGGGTTGGTCGGTTAAGCATCCAACTCTTGATTTCAGCTCAGGTCATAATCTCTGGGTCGTGAGATTGAGCCCCGTGTCAGGCTCCATACTGCCATGGAACCTGCTTAAGATTTTCTGTCCGTCTCCCTCCATCCCTCTCTAAAAATTAAAAAAAAATTTTTTTTCATTGATTTATTAATTTCTAAGCATATGGGAACCCTAACTTATGAATTTATGGGAATTTAAATTTCTGAATGATGATTTTCTTTTTGTTATCAATTTCTGACTTTACATTGTGGTTAGAGAAGATGCTCCATCAGGTTTTAATTCTTTGAAATTTGATTCTACTTGCTTTGTGTCCCAGAATATGGTCAGTATTGTAATATTGCATGTGCTTAAAAAGAGTGTGTATTCTGGATATTGGGTAGAACATTAGTTTATGTTCAGATTTGTTAGATCAAGTTTGTTAATAGCATTGTGTAAATCATTTGTATTCTTACTGAGTTTTTTTGTTGTGTTCCATCCTTGTGGGTTATCCATTCTCTCCTCATGGTTTTGTTGTTTTCTCCTATACTTACGTAAAGCCTGTGTTATTAGGCTTGTATACATTTAAAATTTTGTATTTTCCTTGTGAATTGAAACTAAAATTTTATTATTATAAAGTGACCCTTTCTCTGCCTTAAAATCTACTTTGCCTCATATTAATATAACTTAATGTTTTTTGCTTAATATTTGCATGGTATATCTTTTTGCATCCTTTTTTGTTTAATGTTTCTGATTATTTATTTTTAAAGATTTTGTTTATTTTATTTTAGAGAGAGAGAGCATGCGCGTGCGCGTGCACACACGCATATGCATGAGTAGGGAGAGGGTGAGAGAGAATCTTAAGCCAGCTCCCTTGCTGAACGTGGACCCTGACACTGGGCTTGATCCCAAGACTCTGAGATTGAGACCTGAGCTAAAGCCAAGAGTTGAAGGCTTAACTGACCTAGCCACCCAGGCACCCCTGATTTTTTTCACGTTAGATGAGTCTGTTGTAAACATGTAGATGAATTTTTAAAAATCTAGTCTGACAATTTCTTTTTAATTTGACATTCTGAATTATGTAGATTGATTTCTTTTTCATTTGGTGTATGTCCCTTTGAATATTTTATGTGTGGCAAAGTATACATAACATTTTATTGTTAACCATTTTTTAAGTGTACAATTTAGTGGCATTAACTACATTCACATTGTTGTACACTATTACCAATATCCATCTCTATAATTTTTTATTTATCCCAAACAGAAACTTTGTACCCATTAAGCAATAATTCCTTACTCTTCTTTCCTCAGCCCTGGGTAATAACTGTTCTACTTTCTTTCTTTATGAATTTGACTATTTTGACTTTCTTTATGAATTTGACTTTCTGTATGCATTTGGCCTCACCTAAGTGGAATCATACAATATTTGTCCTTTGTGTCTGGCTTAATTTCACTTAGCATAATATTTTTAAGGTTTATCCATGTTGTAGCATCTATCAAAATTTCATTCCTTTTTAAGACTGACTAATATTCCATTGTATCTATTTGCCACATTTTGTTTATCCATCATCTCTTGATGGACAGTAGCATTGTTCCCATCTTTTTGCTATTGTGAATAATGCTGTGAAACTGGTATACAGTCCTGTGAATTTCAATACAAGTAAAGATTCATTTAACTTCCCCTGTATCAGAATACAGAGCAATTTTCTATCATCTCAAAAAACACCCTGGTGCTATTGTTTTAAAGTTGTATGTTCCCTCTACTTACTCTCCTTGGCAAGCTCTGATCTTTTGTCCATCACTATAGTCATGTCATTCTAAGATGGTTATATAAATGGAATCATATTAGTGCAGTTTTTTGAAACTGGTTTCAGCTCAGGTCTCAGAGTTTTGAAACTCAGCTTAATGTCTTTAAGTTTCATCCAATTTGTTGGATCAAGTTTGTTCTTTTTTATTGGTAAGTAGTGTGCCATTCACTATATGTGTGTATGTGTATAGCAGTTTGTTTACCATTCATGGGTTGAAGTCTAATACAGTTGTTTTAAGTTTTGGGCTGCAGATTTTTGTGCCGACATGAGTTTTCATGTTTAGGGTAAATACCCACCCAGCAATGAGATTGCTGGGTCAGATGCTGAGTAGTTTAACTTTGTAAGAAATTGCCAAACCATTTTCCAGAATGACTACTGTTTTGCATGTCCACTAGCAATGTGTGAGAATTCTAGTTGTTCCTCATCTTCATCAGCATTTGATATTGTCAGTATTTTTTAATTCAGTCTTTCAAATGTGTATTGTAGTTATCATGGTTTTAATTAGTATTTCACTAATTAGTCCTTATGTTGAACTACTTGCATATGCTTATTTGCCATCCCTATATCCTCTTTAGACAAATGTCTGTTCGAGTCCATTTTTATTGTTGAGTGTTGATGGTTCTGGATATATTCTGGATACAAGTCCTTTGTCAGATATGTTATTTCCACAGATTTTTTCCCCCAGTCTATAACTTGTCTTTTAATAAACTTGGCAGTTCTTTGACAGAACAAAAGTTGTAAATTTTGGTAAGATCCACTTTATCATTTTTTTCCTTTATGGATAATGCTTTTGGTGTCATTTCTAAAGGCTTGGAGTTTTTGGAGCTTTCTGGATCTATGGGTTTGTAGTTTTTATATGCTTTGGTTGCTTTTTCTTTGCATGCCTAAAAATTGTTTTTTTCTTTCTCTCTTTCTCTTCTTTTCTTTTCTTTCTTTATACTTTTTATTTTAAGTAGTCTTCACACCCAACATGGGGCTTGAACTCATGACCCTGAAGTCAAGAGTCACATGCTCTACTGACTGAGCCAGCCAGGCACCCCTGTTTTATTCTTTCACAGGTTATCATTCTTGTGTTTTCTTCAGAGACAATTAACTTGTATAAACACAAATTATAAACCTTGGCTTTCCAACATCACATTAGCTGCTGTCTGCTTAGTTTTTAATCTCCTGCTGCTTTTTTGATAGCCTCATTCTCTGGTATGCCTGTATAGTTTGATGGTCAGTGAAGGATTTGGGTAGCACTTACAATCAGATTTGGGGGCTTACAGTTTTTGTATCTTCCTTATTTCTGGGGATCTTTCCATTAATTTTCCACTACTCTGCCATATGTTGAGCTCTTTCCTCATACCTCAGGCCTCAGCTCTCTGCTGCCCTTACTGCCTATTGTTTGGGGAACACATTCAGTTAATAGAAGCAGCAGGGTCATAAATCTCACCGATTTCAGCTCTGTCTTTCAAGGGTAGACTGCTTCTAGTGTGTTGTTTTTTGTTTGTTTGGTGAACATGCAGTGTCCCCCACCCCCACCCCCGAGCATGCCCAGTTTTGTGGAGATTTGGGCAGTATTTATACTCAGAGTTTGGGTTTTACTGACTCTCTGGTTCTTACTTCAGAGTCTTACCCTTGTATTTCCAGCTCATCTTCTTGTTCTGAACTCTGTTCTCTGCCATCTCAAGCCAGCTGTGATCAACGTTCTGTTGATGAAGTTGTGGGGATTGGGGAATTTTCTTCTTGAAGTGCCAATTTTTCAAGATGAAATTCTTGTCTTTTTTTTTTTTTAAGATTTTATTTATTTTAGAAAAAGAGAGAGAGAGTATGAGTGAGTGCAAGCAGGAGAGGAGCAGGGGGAGGGGGACAAGCAGACTCCGAGCTGAGCATGGAGCCCGATGCAGGGCTCAATCCCAGGACCCTGAGATCATGACCTGAGCCAAAATCAAGCATCGGATGCTTAACCAACTGAGTCACTCAGGTGCCCCTGTTGTCTTTTTTCTATGTTGGGCTGCTTCCCATTGACTTAATTTTGTCTGGATTTCATAATTATTATCCATGGGAAGGATCATTTAACCACTTCACTCTGTTGCCATTACCAGAAGTTACCACACATTAAATTTTACATTTCAGTTGTTATGTTTTATATATAGAATCCTCATTTATTTCTATTTCATATATGTTAATTCACAGTTCACTTTTTATTGCTTCATGTTCTCTGCATATATTTCAAACCTGTTCTTATTTTTTAAAATTTAATGTGAATGGTTTTGTTATTTGTGAATGACAACCCCAAAGGTTGAAGTATTTGTGGTTTGTCTGTGCAATACCTTTTTTTTTTATGGTGATTCTTCATTTTAGTTCATTACTTCTTTGTATGCTTGGGTATTTTTGACTGTGTGTTACTTATTTTAAAATATTTTATTTTTATTTATTTATTTGTGTGTGTGTGGGACTTGGATTCCTGGAATGAAGAAACCTTTCTCCAAAGAAGTTTTGCTTTTACTTCTGCTGGGTACCAAAGAACCTACCATTCTGGCTCTATTTGAAACTAAATTAAGTGTGACATTTTTTTTGGACCACCCAGCTGATGTGAATTTGAGTTGCAGACCTTTGAAAGGCCTGGTTTGTGGTGAAAATTTCTTAAGGACCCTTTTTCCTGCTGTAATCAATACCAGGGAAGATTTCCCTGCAGTCCTCTAAGTGTGAGTGATGGATTAAGTTTATTTCTTTGATGTCTTTGCATTTTTTCCTTCTTTGGTACGTTTATAACATTTGGGGTCATAGCTGTATGGAAGCAAGTGTTCCAGTATGTTCTACCTTGGGTCACATTCTGGGATTCATCATTTATAGTTCCTCAAAAGGACAGAAAAATCAGTAGCTCAGTTACTTATGTTTGGCTAATATCCTAGACTAAAGCACATTCTGTGCTTAGCTCCTCTCAAAGGTTAGATTCCCTGTGAAACAAACTTTGAGACTTTGAGATTTGTGCATGGGAGGTTTGCTGGAGGAATTCTGTCAGGAACAACATCTGTGACAAATGAGAGAAGCAGGAGTAAGTAAAAGGAAAAGTTGAACTGCAGTCAATTGCAGGAAAGATTTCAGTCAATCTTTTTGTCCTTTAGAAGTGTCTCATTTTGAAGAAAGGGGTTGGCTTTTATACACCCAAATAGACCCCCACATTGAATGCAGGCCACTCTGAGGGACGAGGCATGATTCTGGGTAGGGTGGCTCTTTTTGTCTGAGGGTTGGTGCTTGTAAAGGACTTAGCTGAGAGCCTTCAGTAGCCACCTCTTAACCAACTGGGGGAATTAAAGCCTTGATACTGAAAGAGATTTGGGATATGTACCATAGCAGCCGCTGTAGTTTCCCCTCTGAATTCTTGCTTTAGCTATTTATCGGCCTTATAATTTCTTTTCAGATCATACGTTCTTCTTTTTATTTATGTTTTATACAGTATTTTTATGGTTGTTTTCAAGGTTAGTCCAAATGACCTTGTTTGTTATATTATTGGGACAACTCAAATTATAAGATAGAACTCTTTTCCAGCTTTGCTTTACTATGTTGTGAATTACATTTATATTTTCCCAGCTTTACTGATGTATGATTGACTAATAAATATATATATTTAGGTTGTACAATGTGAATGTTTTTTAAGTTATACTTGATGTTTTTATATACATATACATTGTGAAATATGATAGAACTCTCTTTTTTTTTTTTTAAGATTTTATTTATTTGACAGAGACAGAGACAGCCAGCGAGAGAGGGAACACAAGCAGGGGGAATGGGAGAGGAAGAAGCAGGCTCATAGCGGAGGAGCCTGATGGGGGGCTCGATCCCACAACGCCGGGATCACGCCCTGAGCCGAAGGCAGACGCTCAACCGCTGTGCCACCCAGGCGCCCCATGATAGAACTCTCTTAATAGATTTCACCTTACCACTGACCATTAATACTTTGACTTAAACTTTTTGTTCTTTTTTTCTCTTTATGGTCAGTCAATTTCTTATGAAATGATTCTGAAAAGTGTTGTGGTAATTTAGAAAGAATCCCAGTAATCTATTTTTTGTAAAAGGGCAAGTTATTGGGGCACCTGGGTGGCTTAATCAGTTAAGCGTCTGCCTTCGGCTCAGGTCATGGTCCTGGGGTCCTGGAATTGAGCCCTGTGTCGGGCTCTCTGCTCCAGTGTGGAATCTGCTTCTCCCTCCCACCCCCCAGCTTGTGCTCTCTCTTGTGTGCTCTCTCTCTCTCTCAAATAAATATATAATCTTAAAAAAAAATCAAAAGGGCAAGTTATTAAGAAATTCTCAATGAAGTCAATTTATTACACAGAGAATTAGCAGTATTTTACTTTAGATTATTTCTCTTAATATGAAAATGGTATAAGCTGGATCATTGTCATAATGAATTAGGAGGAATTTAGCATATTTAAAATAATGAAAAACTCAACAGTCAGAACATTCTAGATAAGTTCTTGTGCTTGGTAACAGATAGCCTGTCAGATCTAGCAACTATCAGTTACTAATTCTCCAATGTTTTCATTAAATATTGTTAAGCAACCAAGAACCTAGTAGCCTATCTCTCTAACATGTAGTTACAAGGGCGCCTGGGTGGCGCAGTCGTTAAGCATCTGCCTTCAGCTCAGGGCATGATCCCGGTGTTCTGGCATCGAACCCCACATCAGGCTCCTCCGCTATGAGCCTGCTTCTTCCTCTCCCACTCCCCCTGCTTGTGTTCCCTCTCTCGCTAGCTATCTCTATCTCTGTCAAATAAATAAATAAAATCTTTTAAAAAAATACCATGTAGTTATAATACCAGTTATAGTGTGTAACTTTTTAACTTTTATTTTCTTTAGCATATTGCTCTTAATTCCATCTCCCCCAACCTGGGCCTCTGAGATTTCATGTGGAATAGGAAATGGAGATGAAGGTATCAGCAGATGTTTTTCTTTTCCACAGAACCTAAGAAGCCTTTACTTCATCTTTTGCAATTAATAATTACCATTTTTTATTATGCATTTACATTTATGTACCCCTGTTACTAGTGTCTTATTTGTGTTATGCAATGTATCAAGTACCCAGAAAAACACAGAGAATAATAAATCTTAATTGAGCTACACAGATTTGGCATAAATGTTTTCCATTTTACCCTTCTCTCAATCTCATTTGCCTTTTCTGTGTTAACTACTGTTAAGTAAAAGTAGCTGTGAATTTTACCAGACTCATTTCTATGTATTCTTTTTTACAAACACACATCCAGATGTCAAAATAAATGCATAGTTTTCAGGGTTTTTTAAATACAAATGCAGTTATGCTGTACATATTTTTCTGATATTTCTTTCATTTTTTAGTATATTGTAGAATATCTTTTTATGTTAGTCCATACTGATTTACTTCATTTAGTGAATGGCTTTTTGGATATTTTTAATATTAGTACATTACTTAGTATATAATAGGCACTCAGAAAATATTGGCCATGGTTGCGCTGTTAATATTATACTATATGGTCTGGATGTGTCCAACTTCATTTAGCCACTTACTTATAGAGTGACCTTTAGATAGTTTCTAGCATTCCAAATCTAATATTTATATTTCCTTTTAGATTATTTCCTTTAGCTGCCCCAATTTTTTTTTTTTTTTTATCCTGGAGATCAGGTATGTTTGGTTTTCATTTAGTTCTTTTAATGAACCTATTATAATCCCAATGTTACATCATACCGTAAGGCAGAAAGATTAAAATCTTATGGCCGGTTTAAAACTACAGATTCCATGGTGATTAAGATATTCAGTAGTCCTTCCTGAGTAAGGGTACTAGTCTTCTTCAGTGTAATTAGTGGAGGTGTATACTGTTTTACTAGCTTTAGTGAAGCATCCAGTCCACTTTTGCAAGTTTCATCTTTCTAAACGGACTGCCAGTCTTGACTAGTCTTCTAGAAGAGCGCACCCTCTAGTGTTCTTATTTGGTGTAACAAGTATTTATTTCATCCTGGTGAAGTGCTTCTCAGAGCACCATTTGGGCTTGGTTCAATAAACTGAATCTATCCCTAGGGCTCTTCTGTTGCTCCTTGATTGTTGGGGCCAGTGTTGACAGAGCTGTCACAAATCCTGTTGGCGCTGAATACTTGTGGCCTGAGTGTAATTTAAATATAATGTACACACCCAAATGTATTTTGTGCCCCAAGAAATAGCCAGTTGGGTGTATTTCACTTTCAGATTAAGTTTAGTCTGTGTAAGCCACAGGTTTACTACAGCAGCCCTTTTCGGAATTCTGGGCGTGAATCTATGCATGATATGTAGCCACCGTATTGTATCATTCACTCTTTTAGAGAACATTTTTATCCCATGAATGCTGTTGCATTTGCATTCATGCTTTTTATAGCCAAAAGAACAAAGCAGCAGACTTTTTACACAGTGAGCTGCAGCAATATTTTGCCCTCATACCCCAATAACTTTCTCAGGAGAAAGTGATTTTGATTGGTGGCAATACAGTACACCAATTGCTACCTATTACAGTCATCCCACCTGAATCAAAGGTAGAATCTTTGTTAAACACTACAAAGGAACCATCATCATAAACATAACCAACACAAATGTGACTCAAATGACAATTCTAATTGACTACCATTTAGATGAGTCATTAAGAGGATTTTCCTTGATATCTTCTCTCTACATCACTTCAGGTTGTTGTCGTAAGGCAGCATTTGTTCAGTTTTCATATGCTAGAGATCATGGGTTAGCCACTTTCTCCCAGCCTTAGTCATTCTGATTTTCTTGCTCTGAGAAGTTCTTGTGGGAAAAGAATCATAGCATCCTTTCTTGTGTCATAGCCCATTTCTCCACTCCCTTACTGTTGGGGACATAATAAACAGTACTACTGTTTATTTGTTTCCAATTATTATTATTTTAACCTGTATTTTGACTCCTGCCAGTGGAATGCTCTGATTTGGCCACACTGTCTGTCCATATGGCAGACAGTTAAAGCAGCCTTGCTGAGACCTTTGCTTTTGTTTGTTCCCAGGAAAATTTTATACAATTTGATGAATCAAGAATTATAGGACTGTCTCTTGTTTGGTAATGAAGTAGTACTTATGATCAATCTTAGTTAGCTTTGTGGGGTAAAATCATGAGCCACTCCAAAGTTTCCTTAGGAATAGGTACAAATTGTATGTTATGAATAATTTGTCTTATGCAGCAATCTCTCCCTCTTTCTGTCTCTGGATTTGCCTGTTCTAGGTACCTTATATAAGTGGAATCATACGGTATTTGCTATCCTTTTGTTGGCACATATTAGTTTGGGAAGATGAAAGAAACATTTGTGAGCTGGAAAAGATAAAATTGTGAACTGCATCACATCCATCCTCTCCCTGCCATTCTGGTTCCTAGAAACTTTTCCAGTGGAGTCCCCTCTGACTGCCTCTCATATTTAATTTAGAATATAATGCCCCAGTCAAGTTAGCCAATCCTTGATGCCCTTATCACCCATCATTTAAATGACAAGTATTTTAATTGCCCGTTCCAACTTTTAATGAAATCATTACTTTGAGGGTGATAGTATTTTATTTCCTTGCCCATTTTTGTAAATAGGTAACAATCAGAGTAAACATATGCAGTGTTGAAACTGATAAGTGATTCTGTTCCTTTAATTGAATTCTTGGCAATTGCTTTCATTAAGGTATGAGCAAAGCCTAGAATACAATTGGTGTCAATTCTAGTCACTACTCATTTGTTAGGTCCCTGCAGTAACTGGTAGAAGTCTAATATGGTCCCCTTTCTGCTTTTTTTTTTTTTTTTTTTTTTTTTAAGTAGGCTCTATACCCAACACGGGGCTTAAACTCATTAACCTGTGATCAAGAGTTGCATGCTCTGGGGCACCTGGGTGGCTCAGTCATTAAGCATCTGCCTTCGACTCAGGTCATGATCCTAGGGTCCTGGGATCGAGCCCCGCATCGGGCTCCCTCCTCAGCGGAAAGCCTGCTTCTCCTTCTCCCACTCTGCCTGCTTGTGTTCCCTCTCTTGCTGTGTCTCTGTCTGTCAAATAAATAAAATCTTAAAAAAAAAAAAAGTTGCATGCTCTAGCAGCTGAGCCAGCCAGGCAACCCCACTTGCTGAATTCTAAAAACAGAAGTTCGCTCAACTTTTTTTCAGACGTCTTTAGTGTCTTAGTAATATTTTCATGGTGCTTCTAAGCTGCTTCCTTCTGTTCCTCCATGCTGATTTTTGCTTGGTATTTGCTTTTTATCCCAGCAATGCAAGGATATGAAATCACTGAAAAGAATGTAGTGAGACCTAATGTTCTAAGAGTGAACCCCCTTGAACTAGTAGTTCACATGATATTCAACAGATGTTGCTGTTTCCTTTGAAAATTTAAAATATGCATGTGTTTGTTGTAGTATTTGAATACCTTGGCTCCCAATTTGGGAACAATAGGTCTAAGACCATTTTCTAGACATTAATGTTGAGTGTGTGTGTATGTATGTTAGAAGACTGTTCATCAATCACAGATAACATCATTCATTCTACAGGTGTGTGTGTGTGTGTGGTAAAATACACGTAACATAAAATTTAGCATGTTAGTCATTTTTAAGTGGTATTAAGTATACTCATGGTATTATATAACCGTTACTACTCCCCATTTCCAGAACATGTCATTATCTCAAATAGAAACTCTGTACCCGTTAAGTAATAGCTCCGCATTCTCTCCTTCCTCAACCCGCTGTAACCTCTATTCTTTCTGTCTCTGGATTTGCCTGTTCTAGGTACCTTATATAAGTGGAATCATACGGTATTTGTCCTTTGGTTTATTTTACTTAGTATAGTGTCTTCAGGTTCATTCATGTTGTAGCATGTGTCAGAATTGCCTTTTTTTAAGTTTGAATAATATTCCATTGGATATATTAACACATTTTGTTTGCCATTCAGATGACACTTGGTTTGTTTCCACTTTTTGGTATTGTGAATAATGTTGTTATGAACATTCACTAACAGATATCAGTATTTGAGTCCCTGCTGTCAATTCTTTTGGGTCTGTTACCTAGCAGTGGAATTGCGGGCTCTATGTTTAACTCTTTGAGGAACTGCTAAACCATTTTCTACAGCTGCATTATTTTTACACTCCTACCAGCAATGCACACGAGTGTCAATTCCTCTACATTCTTGTCAACACTTGGTATTTTTAGTTTTTTTGATAACAGTCACCTTATTGGGTGTGAAGTGAGTGATTTTTATTTGGGTTTTACTAATGGCTAGTGATGTTGATCATTTTTTCATGTATTTATTAGCTCTTTGTATATTTTTGAAGAAATATCTATTCAAGTCCTTTGTCTTTTTTTTTTTTTTAACTATTGAAGGCTGTGGTAGCCCGTTTGATTTGAGACTTTTCCAGATTATTGTTGCAGACTATTCTTTGTTGTGTGTGATCACTGTTGTCCCTGTCCCTTTAGCTCATGTTCAGCTAGTATTTTTACAGTTTCCTTGAATGTCAGGAGCACTTCCAGTCCTTGCAGATTGTGTCTGTTTTCAAAGCACTCCTTTAACCCTTAGCTAGGCTTGCTCTGAGCCTAGTGGTCAGCCTGAAAGGAAAGCTTAAGGTCTTCTTCAGTCTTTCTTGAACATGCAGGTGGCCTTCTAAATTCCACCATATACTTAGCTGCTTTGCATGTCTTTATGTCCCAGAGGCTCCCCTCAGCTTCTCCTCCAGGCTTTAGATGGTCTATTGTATGTCTCCATTCTTCTTATGCTAGGTGTCAATGGGTCCGTAGTTGCCTTGCAGCTTTTACAAGCAATGTTTGTTCCTTTACCCACCTGAGTTCCAAGTTAGGTGCTACAGAGGTGGGTGCCTTGCGTCAGTCCTTCAGGTATCCCCCAGACAGGTTAGAACAGACTATGTACAAAAATTTTCATATCAAGTCTTCTTTGCTGTCCTCTAGTAGAAGGAGGAAGCTGGGAACCATGCTGCCACTGCTTTAAGAACAAGACCACTGTTGCACTAGGGAGTGGGCAGGGGAACAGTAAGGAGAAAATACCACAAAATTCTCCTACCATTTTGAAGATGACTTTTTCTTGATCGAGTATTTGCTTGGTTGCTGTTAACTTTTGACTGTTTTCTAGAGTTCCAACAAAGTTCATTCAGACAGTTCCTGCTGGGTTTTTATGATGTTTCTTTTGGGTAATGAGAGCTTGGAGCTTTCTAGTCTGCCATTTTGCTGTCATTCCTTCTACTGATTTTTAATATAGTTTTATTTAATAGTGCAAGGCAAATAATATCATTTTTCAATCTTTGTATTACTTGTGTGATCCATTGCTTGCTCATTCCATGAATTCAGGAGGCTAGTTCTAGAGGTCTGGGGCATTTGCCTTATCATTCCAGCCCCCCTCTGAACTAGCACTTTACTTTTTTTGATAAAGTTTCATAGGGATAGCCGGAGACTCCATAAAGGTGTGTTTTTTTATTGCCCAATCCTTCAGGACCTTTTGCCATACTGTACTAGAATGACCCAAGATTTTGTGAATATCCGGATCTTAACCCCAGAGGCCCATTTTGCAGATTTTCCTTTACTACCTTCTACCATGGTTTTACTGTTTGCAGGCTACATATGGCTGATTTTCAAAAACATTGCAACTCTCAAGCAGGCAATGGTATGCTAGTAACGGTAAGGGATTGACTCTGGCAAAACAAACAAACAAACAAAAAAAAAACCTTATTTGTTGCTTCTGGTTTTTTTTTTTTTTCTTTTTTCTTTTTTTTTCTGTTTAAATACCACGTTTCAGGCTAAAAACATGGCATCTTTGATCTTGGAGTTGGATAGAGAAAAATGCCTCTTGCGGGCTGTAATGCATTCCATTACAGTTAGGGAACTTGCATTGTTGAAACAAGTGGTATATTTTTCTTTGGCTGAGAATCATAGGGTTCACATTGTACAGCAATCCAAACTGGGAGGTCCTGAGAGGACATTTATGTCAGTGGCTTCAAAAATGGTGAATAGGCCTGTATGTGAATGCAATGAACTCCTCCTGAACTTATCCCTAGAATATACTCTTGCATAGGACATTTCTGTTATCAGAAAGCTCTCCTGAGTGGCCTTCTCCTTATTTGAATGCTTCTTTACAGCATATGGGACATGATGGGTATTTCTTACCTAAGGATTATTTGATGACCTTCGATGATGGGTGCACTTTCTTCCAATACCGAGTAATAAGATAGCTGTAGTCTTTAAAAAGGTGTATCTTTAACACTCGCATCGGGCAGCTTTCCAATCTCTAGTGATCTGAGAGTTTCTGAGGTATAATAATCGGTTTCTGCCCAAGGCCCCTATCTTCCTTCATGTGTCACTATTGAAGATACTTCTAAAATAGTTTGAACACTGAGATCATAATGTTCTAGACTCTAGGACCTAGAGGCACTGCCTGCGAGACAATCCTTTGTAAATCTTTTATTGATTATTTTGGCTGAGGGCCTTACTCATATTCTGATTCCTTTTTCCTGACTTTATTAAGAGGCTTAGCAGTATCTTTAAATGGAAGATTTTGCTTCACCAAAACCCAAATAGCCCCACTAGTCAGGGGTGTCTATCTAGGGAAAGGTCATAAGGAATACTAAAACATTTTTCAAAGATTAAGGATGCTCTTGGTGTTTCCAGCACACATTATTCCCAGAAGTTTCACAGGTTGGACCTGGCCTTGAGTTTCAGTTAGGTTTATTAGCCAAGTTTTATGTCACGTGAGTAAGAATGCAAAAGAATTCCATTGTTTCACATGTTCAGTTTGCCTTGCTAGAGCTTTTAGTTATGGCCACACTGATGTATGTGTAATGTGTGATATCTGATTTGGCTTTAATTTATACTTCGATAACCAGTAATTCTGGGAACCCTAACATGTTTATAAGCCTTTAAAAAAAAAAAAAAAACTCCTGTCAAATGGATGTTCTGTTTATTTGCCCATTAAAAAAAAAAAAAAGTATTGTCTTTCTTGTATAGATTTGTGGGAGCTTTTAAAAACAGTTTTTTGAATATGAATCTGTTATCATTAAACATGTTGCAGACTTCTCCCAGTCTGTTGTTTGTCTTTTCATTCTCATAGTGACATCTTTTGATGAAGAGAAAGATCTTAATTTTTAACAAAGATTCTACTTTTAGATCTATGATCTAGCTCAGATTTTTTTTGGCATAATATGAAGTAGGGATTGAGGGTAATTTTTTCTGTCTGGATATCCACTTGATCCTGCGTCATTTATTGAAAAGATTAGCTTTTCCTCACTATTGTGGATTATTTGCCAAAAATCAGGTGTGTGTGTAAGTGTTTGTGTGTGTGCAGGTATGTGGGTTTGTGTGTGGTGAGGGTTTATTTGTGTCCTCTTCATTCCACTGAATTATTCCTGTACCCTCACACCAGTATCACACTGTTTTAATTACTTGGCTTTATAGAAATAAAAGTATATGAACTGGGAAGAAAGAAATAAAGAATGTCCTTTTTAGCAAATAACATAATTATATATGTAGCAAATCCTAAAGCCTCTACAATAAAATGAGCAGGACTTATAAGTGAATTTGGTGAGGTTGTAAGATTCAAAGTCCAGGGGCGCCTGGGTGGCTCAGTCGTTAAGCGTCTGCCTTCGGCTCAGGGCGTGATCCCAGCGTTCTGAGATAGAGCCCCACATCAGGCTCCTCTGATGGAAGCCTGCTTCTTCCTCTCCCACTCCCCCTGCTTGTGTTCCCTCTCTCGCTGACTCTCTCTCTCTGTCAAATAAATAAATAAATAAAATCTTTAAAAAAAAAAAAAGGAGATTCAAAGTCCAGTACAAAAATCAATTATATTTCTATATATAGCAAAGAACATTGAAAAAAGTGAAATAAAACAATTACATTTATAGCAGCGTCATAAAGCATTAAATACTGGGGGTAAACTTTATAAAATATGTGCAAGACCTTTATACCAGAAACTGTAAAACATAGCTGAGAAAAATTAAATAAGACATAAATAAAGAGGTGTGCCATGTTCATGGATTAGGTGGTTAAACTTTTAATTCCTTCTTAATTAATTTATCTCCGTCAAAAAGTCCAGCATGCTCTTTAAAAAGAAATTTACAAGCCAACCCCACTATTTATATGAAAATCCTCAGGGCCTAGCCAAGTAATACTTTAAAAGAATAACAAAGTTGTAGGACTTATACCACCTAATTTCAAGACTTACTGCAAATCTCATGTAATGAAGGCAGTTTGGTATTACGAAAGGACTGAAAGAGCCCAAAGATAGACCACATATATATAGTCAACTGATTTTCAAGTAGGTGCCAACGTAACTCAATGGAGAAAAGATAGTCTTTTCAAATGATACTGAAATAACAGGAAAAAAAAGTGAACTTTGATCTCTGACTTACAACTATATACAAAATTTGAAATCAGTCGTTGATCTAAATATAAAGCCTAAAACTATAAAACTTACAGGAGAAAACATAAAAGAAAATAGCTGTGATCTTAGAGTTGGCAGATATTTCTTAGAAGATGAAAAATGTTAAGCTCAAAAGAAAAAGATGATAAATCGACTTCATTAATATCAAAATATTTCTCCATATGACCACCATTAACTAAAATGAAGAGGCAAGCCACAGCCTGGAAGAAAATATTTACAATACATATATCTGGCAGAGGACTTGTTTTCAGAATACATTGAGAATTCTTACCACCTAGTATTAGGACAAGCAACTCAATAAAAAAAAATGGGCAAAAGAGTTAAACAGACACTTCACACAAAAAGATGTATGAGTAGCCAATACACATTTGAAATGATGCATATCATCATCAAACAAGTTATGCAAATTAAAATCATAGGCTATAACTGCATATGCAAGAAAATGATTCAAATCAAGAAGACTGAAATACATCATGAGGTGTAATGTACAGCATGGTGACTATAGTTAATAATACTGTATTGTATATTTGAAAGTTACAAAGAGTAGATCTTGGAAGTTCTCATCACAGCAACAAATTCTATAACTACATTTGGTGATGGATGTTAACTAGACATTGTGATCATTTCTTGATATATACAAACATCGAATCATTCTATTGTATACCTGAAACTAATATAATTTTATGTCAGTTGTATCTCAAAAAAAAGAAACTGGTTAAGCAAAACACGTTCTCTTTTTTGTCTTTTCCAGGTTGTACCATATCAGCTATAATGAATAGTGAAATATCCATNNNNATATGTATATATATATATATATATTTGTATGTATATAAATTTGCATATTTATATTTATAAAAAGACTGTCCTTACCAAGTGTTAAGACTGTGGAGAATCTGGAACTCTCACACATGGCTGGTTGACATGTAAAATCTTTGGGAAACAGTTCGGCTATTTCTTAAAAAGTTAGTATGATCCAGCACTTCCACTCTGGATATTTATCCAAGAGATTGAAAACCTATGTTTGCAAAAAAGGCTTGTACCAGCACATTTGTTACTGTTTTATTCATAATGGCCAGCAATTAGAAACAACCCAAATATCAGTTTATAGGTGAATGGATAAACAAATTACAGTATGTTCACATGATACAATAGAATATTACTGAGCAATAGAAAGGAACTACTGTTTTATACAACATCAATGAATCTCAAAAATTTATGCTAAGTGAAAGCATTCAAATACAGAAGAGTATTGTTAGGTACTCAGCTGAGCTGGAGAAATCTGCCTAAGTGTGAGAGTTGCAGTTTAAAACAATAAGCCAAAACGAAATTAACTGTCAAGACTTTAATCACTTTCTATGATAGTGTAAGCAAGAGACTAAATAGAAAGCACTCAGGACACCTGGGTGGCTCAGTTGGTTAAGCGTCTGCCTTTGGCTCAGGTCATCCCACATCAGGCTCCTTGCTCAGCGGGGAGCCTGCTTCTCCCTCTTCCTGCTGTTGCCCCTGCTTGTGTTCTCTCTGTCTCTCTCTGACAAATAAATAAAATCTTTTAAAAAATAAAATAAATAAATGGAGAACACTAACCTCCCCACTGTTCCATTTTTACCCATGGAACGATGTACCCATTTGAGGGTCGGGTGGATCAGCACAGACATGGGGATCATCTCAGTGCCTAGGGAGCCCCAAATGAAGTACTTTTATGGGCCCAGGTTGGGGGTGGGGATGGGGCACAGGATGGAGGAAGAGAGTGAAGGACTCGGAGTGGAAAAGTACTGTTCACTAAGCCAAAGCCGAGAAAAGTATCCTCTCTCCCTAGCCCTTTACGGAGGTCTCCTGAGGGAGGGCCTGGATAAAGACATCTCTGAATGGCTAGGAATGCAGGTGTGCCTAAGAGCATGGCCAGCCAGGGAGGGCCTGAGTTCTTGACTGCAACTCCCTTTGGAGACTGCAGAGCATTGGTTGTGCAAAGTCTGGTGGGGGGAGAGCACCTTCTTCCTGTGAGGTCTGCCAGATGAAGGCTTTTTAATTGCCTATGGTTGGGTTTACAAAATCACACATTGGTTTTTGGCCAGGAGCTGTACTCCTCAAGTATACATTGTATGAGCCCATTTATACAAAACTCTGGAAGTAGTATCTAAGTTATATAGTAAAGGAACACAGATAGTGGTTGCCTGGGATTGGGGAGTGGGGTAGATTTATTGCAAAGGGGCATGAGGCAACTTTTCAATGGGGTTTTTTGTTATACCGTTGTAGACAGCTGTCAAAACTCACCAAATGTACACTTAAAGTGGCTGCACTTTTGCATGATGCAAATTATATCTCGAATTTGATTTTAAAAGTTAAGAAAAATTTTAAAAATGATTTAGTTGAATCCTGAGTGTACGGGGAAAATATTTACATGTTTACTATAGTTTCTATTTTTTAACTATAAATTATGAATAGGACTATAGTGTAAATATAATGTGAAACTGTATGGGTTCGGTTAGGGTATGTTATATGCATGATTTTATCCAGGAAGCTGAGAAAAAAGTGATAACGGAAAGAATCTTGACTACTCTCTGAAATTTGTTTTATTATTAAACTGATGTTCTTTTTGTACTTAGTTCACAGTGCATTACTGTGTTAACAAAACTTTGTCATATAGTGTCATGAAGCAGTAAAACTCTTGTGTCTTAAAAATATGTCAGTGTTTTTTAATATTGTAGTATAATGTACTTAAGATTTTAACCATTTTTAAGTGTATAGTTCAGTGTCATTAATTGCATTCAGATTATTATACAGCCGTCACCCCTATGCTCTCCAGAATGTTTTATTTGCCTTTACTTGAAGAGTCAAATTTCTATAAGGTTTGCTATGAAATCTTTGTCCAATTCTTTTGAAATATACCTCCATATTTCTCTATAACATGTTTATGTTGCTGTTTCTTGATCCCCCTTCCCCAGTCTTATCACAAGTCCAAGACTTCCTGAAGCTATCAAATGTAGGGAAGGTGTTTATCATTATGTTTTAGGACAGAAACACACACACACACACACACACACACACACGCACACGCACACCTAGCTATTCCAAGCAGAAAGGGCTTTTATTATAGGGAATTGCAGCTTACAAAATTATTCCAAGTGCTGGAACAGAAATCAGAGACTATGTCTAAACCATGATTCAGGGTCATGATGTTATTGTTGCAATCTAGAGGTCAGTGAGCTGCTGCTGCGCCACCACAACTAGCTGTACCAGGGAGCTCGTACTAGATCTTAGACCACGGAATCTCTGCCACTGGAAACATTCATGTCTGTCTGACTTTACCTGCTGCAGACAAATGACCTCTACCTTACTTTCTTCTTCCGTATCTTGCTGGAGTACATCTGCTTGGTAAAACTTTTTTTTACATTCAGACCATGAGCTGCAAAGGGACTGCAAAATGTAATTTTAGCTGTTTTTACCTCTTCCAAATGGAAAGGAAGAGTGAAAGTTGGGAGAGCCAATCCAAGTAACTCCTACAAGGAGACAGGTCTTTCTGATGCTTTTGCCCCTAGTACAGTCACCTTCACTTTCTGTTTTCTCAAGCTTCTAATATAGTTATATTGTAATTATTTAGAAAAATATATAGTGTTTACATTATTATGGTCATATAGATCCTAATCATAACTAATACATGTAGTATATTTTAATTATTTTCCCTTCCCCCGCCCTTGCATAGCTCTTTGCTATTGTATTTGTCTTGTTGCTTAGTTTTTTGTGTATTTTTATTGATTCAATCCCAAACTCTCTTATCATTTATTTGAATCTCTTCAGGCGCCTGGAGTTTTCTTAGTGCTGTCAACTTTGAATGATTTCCTTCTATGTCTGGTGTATAGCTGTTATCCTGTGATTTTCCTCACCATGACCTTACGTATTCTTTATCGCTCTCTCCTGAGATGGACCTCTGTTTTCTAAAATCAGGGTCTGCTTCTTTCATGTTTTACTCCCTTGTTTTGGTGGAGCACATTCTCTACCAGCTTCCTGAGAAGGAATGTAAAGGTAAGGTGAGGTGATGTTTGCTTTTTGAGTTCTATTCATTTCTGTTTCTATGAAGAAATACTTTAGAGGTGCCTGGGTGTCTCAGTTGGTTAAGCGTCTGCCTTTGGCTCAGGTCATGATTCCAGGCTGTTGGGATCCAGCCCTGCATTGGGCTCCCTGCTCAGCAGGAGAGTCTGCTTCTCCCTCTCCCTCTGCCCCTCCCCCTCTGCTTGTGCTGTCTCTTGATTTCTCTCTCTCAAATAAATAAAAATCTTTAAAAAAAAAATACTTTGTAGAGCATTGCTAATACATATTTTTCCTGTGTTCTGAGTGTTATCATATGCTCTTGGCCTGTAAAAACTGAGACTGCAGACTGTACTACATGCACTCAGCCTTTAAATGTGGAATTGCATTCTGCAATTTATTTTGATTTTTAGCAAACAGTTTTGATCAGGTTGGTAACAAGAGATGTGCAAGTAATAATGCTGGACTATAAAAAGTGGAGAAATAGTATCATGCTGTATGTTAACAAGCAATTATATTGGTGATTCCCTGTGCCTTCATGTAAAAGTTGAGGAAAAGGAAAGATAAGGATCAGCAGGCTTAGCATTATTAAACATCTCTTGATATTATGAAGCGTATTATATGTATCACTCTGATTTGTAGCTAAAACAACAAGGTAGGCGTGCCATAATTTCAGGGATTTGAAGAAAACGAAAGATCATTGCCAAAATATGATGTCGGGAACGCAGCTCTATAGGAATTATGCAATGTTGATACTGTGTAACTCTGATTCAGTTTTTCTTTTCCAGGGACACATTCTCTATACTAATTAGAGTATAATTATTTTGCTTTTCCTTTCTTTTTTCTGTTCTTCCCTTCTCTAACCCTAATTAGACATGTTAGATCTTTTTATCTTATCTTCCATGATTCTTCTTTCTCATATTTCCAACTCTTACTCTGTGATGCATTCTAGGGAGTTTCTTCCCTTTGGCCACCACGTCATTAATTTTCATGTCCAGTGTTTTCCATTTTCACTTCATCTATCGTTTCAACTTCAGGGAACATACTACTCATTTCTATGATTTCTACTTGGTCCTTTTTCATGTCTATCCATGCTTATTTAATAACTGCCCGCTCGTATTTAATAGTTGTGTTGCTTTATCTGTCTGGCACTTTAAAAATTACACCTATTTTGAAGATTGATTTCAGATTGCTTTGTTTTCTCTAATTCAAGTATGAATTCCCACCTCTTTTGTATGTCTATACTATTTTTTCTTACAACAGATTCTTTCATATATTTTATAGGGTTTTTTTATGGCTATAAGCTTATTTTCAAAAGATTTTATCTTGTAAAGGAATCTAGTTCATGACCTACTTTTTTTTCCTTTTAAATTTCTGGTTGGACTATATGATGTCAATTTGTTATGTTAGTTGCTTGGTTTTAAGTGCAGATTTTGGATTCCTTACCCACCGTGGTGAAGGCTTTTGGTTTTGCTCTTGGGTAGTTAACTTTTTCACCTAATTTGGCAGGTGCCTTGTGTCTGGCTAAGGTATTAAGCAGGTGGTCGGAGATTATGTAAGTGCTATTTAAGGGAAGGGGAAAGTCGGCGTAGTTGAACTTTAACCTTTAAGCCAATTTGGTCTCAACATTTTCTTGGACTACTTTGGCTTCAGGTCCCATTCTAACTTATGGTTTGATTTTGACATGTGAATGTTTACCTTGCTTCCTTTTGAGCTTATCTGTGGTTTAACATATTTATTTAAAAATATTTTAGTCATGGGGTGCCTGGGTGGCTCAGTCGGTTAAGCATCTGACTTGATTTCTGCTCAGGCCATGATCTCAGGGTCGTGAGATCAAGCCCCATGTCGGGCTCCACACCAGGCGTGGAGCCTGCTTAAGAGTCTCTCTCTCTATCCACCCCGCTGGCACTCCCACTTCATCGCTCTAAAAAAATAAATAAATAAAAATGTTTTAGTATTTTAAAGTTTGGAATGGTAGATATCAGGAGGCATTCCAGCAAATGCTTAATTTTTTCAATCAGAATTTGAAAATTTCAGTTTGGGTTTGCAGTTCCTCAAAATATAGGGTCAAAAAAGAATTGAAACTGGATGTAGGACTGACCTGTGACTAGCTGTCATTTCACCTTAAAGATTACAGATATATTTATTGCTTTCACTGATATGAAGTTATTATTTAGTAAAATAATTTTATTTTAAACATTGTGATGAGGTATAAAATTTACCTAAATTTGCTGGTTCAAATATAGACTTAACACCTATTAAGTGGTAACAAGTGTTGGAATTTTGAGACCTGTTGTTATAGTCATTATCACTGTTTCTGCTTATAAGTCATCTGTGTAAGTCATCTTCTTTGTTAAGATTATTATGCCTTTACAAAGAAATACGACTGTTCTACAAATGGGAAACATCCCCAGGAATAGAAATAAATATTTTGTAAGGTAAAATTAGAGAAGATTTCAAATTTATATCGTTATGACTCTAGCAAATGATAAACGTGGTTGGTTACTTCCATTGCAAGTCAGTAAGTAGCAGTAGCTAACTAGGATGTTGCTTCAGGGTATAGCAGATGGCCTGTAAGTAGCTTGGTGAGGAAAATGTTTGCTAAAGGTGACAGAGTGTACCTACCCTATTTCCCATATGCACTAGGTCATTGGTAACATAAGGTCTTAGCTTCAGGAAGTTGTTAAATTTAAGGTCAGGGAGTAATTCCAAAGCATTTTAATAAATAAAGTACATATCCCTTAGCCGATAATATTTTCTTTTCAGTTCCTGCATGCTAAGATGAAATTTGTAAGCTTTTCTCTAGACAACATGCAGTATAGAGTCCAAGTGGGGTGTGAGTATATATATTTGTGAAAAATGTGCAGTATCTGTTGCATGATATATTGTGTGTATATATAT